>NC_138053.1:21021187-21366825 GCF_964194185.1 Rhinolophus hipposideros | reverse complement strand
AATCACTTTGAATATTTCCTGCCAATCCCTTCTGTCCTGCAAAGTTTCTGTAGAGAAATCAGCTGACAATCTTACCGGAGCTCCCTTATAAGTTACTAGTTTCCTTTCTCTTCCTGCTTTTAGGATTCTCTCTTTGGCTTTATCCTTTGTCATTTTGATTATAATGTGTCTTGGTGTGGGCCTTTGGTTTCATCTTGTTTGGGACTCTGCATTTCCTGGACTTGTATCTCTTTTCCTCACTAAGGAAGTTTTCAGTCATTATTTCATCAAATAGGTTCTCAATCCCTTGTTTTCTCTCTTCTCCTTTAGTACACCTGTGATGTGAAGGTTGGTATGCTTGTGTTGTCCCAGAGGTCTCTTAAACTATCCTCATTTGTTTTATTCTTTTTCACTTTTGCTGTTCTAACTGGGTGTTTTCTACTACCTTGTCTTCCAAATCGCTGATTTGATGTTCTGCTTCATCTAGTCTGCTGGTGATTTCTTCTAGTGTAGTCTTTATTTTAGTTACTGTATTCTTTACTTCTGACTGGTTCTTTTTTATGGCTTCTATGCCCTTTTTTTTTTTTTTTTCCAAAATGAAATCCCAGTCTCTTTATTATGGAAAATCATAACTAACTAGGTGTGGGAAAATAGATAGGAGGGTAAGTGAAACCCCAGTCCTGCCCAGGGGCTTTCTTTTCCAGGCCCCCCTATACCAAATGGAGGTCTCAAACGTCTATTCCCCTTCTTTCCAACCTCTGTAAAATAGATTATTCAATACTATCTTCATGAGAAAACTGTGGTTAAAGGTTTCTCCTTGGGACCAGTGACAAGATTAGGTTTATATTTTCTAATGAAGGTCACAGACCAAGCCAAAAGAGCTTAAAGAAGTAAGGGTCCTTGGAAAAATCTTAGCGTTGACTCTGTACCCTGACATCTTATATTAGAGTTTAAGTAGTCTGTGTGTGTCCACTAAGGAATAGTAAAAACACAGTAGTAGAGATGTGTGTTGGGCAGCACTTGACACACTGACCCAAGTTTGGAGGGAAAGCATTTCCTCCTCCATCACATGAGCTATCTCCCTCCAGTGAAATAGTTGGCTACTGCGGTGGAGGCCTTCCTGGAGGGTGCCTGTCAATTCCCTGGATGCTTCTTTAAAATCAGAAACAGTACCCTGCCACACCCAGGCACAGTCAAACAGGGAAAACATAAATAAAAGGCAGAGGCCTCGGGCAGGGCTTGCGGTTACAGAAGGGGCAGGGCCTCAGTGGTGCCTGGGATTGACCAGAGGCACTGACAAGGCAGGGAACCTATTTATCCTTCTTGGTTTCCCCATTTGGCACTGCTGTGGGGGTTGGGGGCCACAGGCTGCTCCTCGGGAATATTACCGTGTTTCCCCGCAGATAAGACCTAGCTGGACCATCAGCTTTAATGCGTCTTTTGGAGCAAAAATTAATATAAGACCCAGTCTTATATCGTATAAGAATGGGTCTTATATTAAAATAAGACTGGGTATTATATATATTATATTATATTATATTATATTATATTATATTATATTATATTATATTATATTATATTATATTATATTATATTATATTATATTATACCTGGTCTTATATTAAAATAAGACTGGGTCTTATGTTACTTTGTGGTCCAAAAGATGTATTAGAGCTGATGGTCCAGCTAGGTCTTATTTGCGGGGAAACACAGTATCTCGGTCCATTGATTCAGTTCATTCAAGCTGAATTCTTGGATCACGTTCTCCTCAGAGAAAGTCCAAGAGACAGCTCATCCTTTTTTGTCAATCTGTGGCCACTGCATGACCTCCTTGCCACTTTGGAATAGGATCAGGGTAGGAAGCTGCTCGGTGAGGGGTGATGTGCTCACTTTGTACCATGTACTAACAGTGTAGCATCCAATGTCCACTTTCCCAAAATTTAGCTCTGTACTGTTGTACTGAGGGAGAGGTCCACAGAGATTGGAGCAAATGATTGGCAGCCATTAGATCTGGAGCCTCTTGGAAGGGGCTCTGGTTCAGGCCAGGTCACCCATTGCTTGTGACTGGCCAGGGACTACCTGGTAGGAGCTATAAAGTGATCTGTGGTTGGTTGCTGGCTGTACTAAACCTGGAGGTGTGTCACAGAGGCCATGCTGTGAACGAGGGATGGCTGCCGCCAGTATCGGGCCTGGGGTAGCTTTGCAAAAAGCCATAACACTCCAAGGCCTGCTGCCACCTGCCCACTCCTATAAGATTCAGCCACTGATAAACCCTCATATGGTACATGAGTTGGGTGATGTGGGGTCTCGGAGTCACTAGAATGGGAAGAGTTGTGGTCACCAGGTTGTTGTAGATTCTGGTTTGGTGCCAGTGCTGAGCCTGGAGCTACTCAGCAAAAGTCTCAGAGCACACTGAGGCCAGCTGCTGCTACTCCCCATCCGGGGCCCACAGACCCCTGATAGTTGTCCAAGAAAGAGTGCAATGCAGGCAGGGCTGGCTGCAAGTGAGAAAGTGTCTCTGGCTTTGGACACGAGTTGGGTGGGGTCTCAGGGAGTCACCAGAGTGGAGCAAAGAGAGCTCACCAGAACAATTCAGATTCAGATTTGATCATTGGCATGGGGGAGGGCTCCACACAGGAAAAATGGCACCCACCTGCTGGCTGCATGGGAAAAGGACCCCACACCGGGAAAGTGGTAGCTGTTCATCCAGTGCTCACCCTGCAGCCACATAACTCTATCTCTCCTCATATTTCTCTAATACCCCCCCCCAAGTCACTGTCCTTCTATCGTAGCCCAGGTTGAGTGCCTGTGAGTAAGTGAGTGCTCATAGGCCCTTTAAGAGGACCTGTGTCCCACCCAAGTGGTCAGAATCCCAGCTGTTTTTCACAGCCAGATGTTGTGGGTGCTCCTCTTCCTGACACCAGTACTCTGGGCTGGGGAGCCTGGTGGGAGGTCTGGGGTTCCTCATTCCTCCTGAGGAAACCTACGTGGCTGAGATATCCCCCCTGATTCTCTACTGCCACACACAGGTGTGGGGCCAGCCTGTGTCGTGTCTCTGCCCCTCTTACTAGTCTTGATGTGGCTTCTTAAAAATATCCTTAGCTATAGGACTTCTGTTCAGCGAAATGCCAGATGGTTCTCCAGGTTGATTGTTCTATAATTCAGTTGTAATTTTAATGTGTTCACAGGAGAAGGTAGGCCCAGTGTTTGTCTACTATATCATCTTGGATCTCTCTAACAAATCCTATTTTAAATTATCCACAGCAATTTTGCTTCTGTGATCAAACCCTGCCTGATCCAATGAGTATAAGAGATTACATTTGTGGAGCCTCATTATGTGCAGGTACAGACGGTGGTCCCACCTTGTCTAACAGAGTTCACATGCAAATGATGTGGTGGGGACCCTTAAAATCCCCATTTCAGAGTGGAGGGATTGAGGCTGCCACCAGTCCCTTTCTCTCCTAGGCTGTTCAGCTTGGGTTTGGGGTTGATGGATAGGAGGTAGGATTTGTGCACCTGGCCACAGCTGGAGGAACAGCCTGTTGATCACAAAATTGGCATGATGAAGATGCAAAAGCTGCTTCCAGTGTTGCCATGGCCAGAAGTGAGAGATGCAGCAATGTCCTTTCAATCCCACAGATACTTATAGCCTGGCTTCTGTGAATTTGTGGTGGGAAGAGATGCCAGGGAATCCCGTTTCCCAGATTTGGGGGATGCATTTGCCTTTAAAGGGGCATCAGCCATACCTGGTCTTTGAATGATGTGGCCCCAGGGCCAGCTGGGGCTGCAGACGTCTCCCGAGGAGTGGCGCCTTGAGGTGCAGCACTGGAAAGCCATTCCTGCACTGCACAGGGGCAGACACACAGCAGTGGCTGAGCAGCAAGGCTGTGTGGATCTGAAGTGGGACGAAATAAGGAAAAACATCCAAAATTGAAGTAAAGCATGCGACAATGTACATACACATGTGAGGAAAACATGGGGACCAGGAGAAAGAACAGTAATGGAAACAGCAAATCTCACAAGGCGTTCTTTTATAGAGTGATAAAATGAAACCTCCCATGTCTGTCACCATTCAAAGTGCCATAATTTTATCATCCTTCCCACGCAAGGCTGTGCTATTTTGGGTTCTGTTATTTTTTTGCCCCTCTCACCTCAGTATGCCCAAGATGTCTGACAAATGAACGTGTAAGAAAATGCTGTGTTTTCCCCAGCACGGATGGGGAATTGATTATGGGAGCATGCTGACTCCTCTGTGTCATCACGCTCTGCCCTGCAAAAGATGGTGGCTGAGAGCAGAAGTCCAATGAGTTTGCCTGATGTGGTCTTATGCCAGGACCTGAAACCCTGTTGCTCTTCACTCATATGATTTCTGCCCTTAGCCACAGATCCAACCAGAACAGAAAAGAATGTCAGCCACCCTTTTACAAAGACAGCATACCTCCCCTCGCCCTCACACAGTGTGCCAGAGATTCCTTATGTACTGCTTTGTCAAATTTTCTTTGTTCAAAAAAACAAAACAAGAAAAAACCCCAAAAAACTTGGAACTCTTGAGGCCAAGGAAGGAGAAGCCAGAGGAAATGGAAGCATGTGATATTATCTTAATACCATCTGTTCACCTAAGTTAGATATTTAATGAAATGAACAATTGAGAGCCTGTCTAAACCAGGAGATGAGTGATCACTCGCCTGTATTACCCTCCTTTCCTAACTGCCCTTTTGGCCAGGTCTCCCCCATTTCAGGATGACTGGTACCTTCATCACTGCATTCACCTTCCCACTCTCGGGGAGACCAGAGCTGCAGGCTGGGCCCAGAAAGGCCCTGGTATTGCATCTCTTCTCAACCTGCGTTGTCCAAGCTAGTGAGGTGCCAGCTCTGTTTGGTGTAGGTTGTTCTTCCTATAACCCGGAACAGAGCATGGGAGGGCACACTGTTTTGAGAATGGTATTTTCAGCAATGGGAGAAGCCATTACATTTAAGGAAAGAAGATGCCAGCTGTCTCCAGCAGCTGTGACTGAGACTCAGGGCACAGGACATGGTTGTAGACTGGGCACCCGTCCGCCTGAGCAGCCATCTGCTGAGATCAAGTCATTTCTCTTTGGAACTTGATGACACTTCACCTTAAAAAGGGAACTGAGCCAATTTGGGACAGCAGTGTAGGCCTATTCTAACTATGCTATGCTAACAAAATGTTATGTTGCCCTAGAGAGTGTTGCAGCAACAGCAAAAGGGCGACTGCCTGGTTTTAATACTCCACCGCCAGGTGCCTCCAGCCCCTCTTATTTTTCTTAGCACCCCCCGCTCCCCCCCCTCCGGCAGATGGCTCTACATCCTGCCATTTATACGCTTCTCTGTGAAGGAATCAGACCTAAATGAGTCCTGTAATGCTTGTAAGATTTCTTTTACAGCATAAAAGGCATGAGTTCTTCTTTACAAACCATTTTTAATCCTATCTCACCTGATTCTCCTTTAATTCTTTACTGTTTTACTGTTCCTGTGCAAGCCATGTGCTTCTCAGTTGCTTCTAAGCCCAATCCTTTCTACCTGAAAAGCTCCTCCGATAGTTCCAGTTTTCCAAATTCATCCATTCTTGGGTGATGGAAGTGTCATGGCAGCTGAGTTATCTGAAGCGCTCATAGTTCTTCTCTTTCTTGATGAGAAATTTGCAATTTTTACACTGTGGCAGAGCAAATGGAACTGTGACTTATGATTCACAATTTATGTAGTTTGACAGTTCTATCATGTTTCTCGCCAGCACAAAGCTTTCTTGCACTCAGCTTCATGAGGGAAGCCTGCAGAGGTGAGGGGAGCCACTGTGTGCCCACTGCATCCTTGAAGTCACGGTTATGGCAGATGTTTGTTTATTTAAATGTATTCACTCAACCAAAAGGCATTCTCTGAGCGGGGTGGGAGTCCCAGGGCTTGCAGAACTTTGCAGGAAAGACGGGGTAGATTCAGGGATTTGACTGCGAAATGAGGAAGTCTTGAATACATTAGAGGACTCAAAATCCTGCCCAGCAAGAGCTTAGTTGTGATTGTCATGCAGCATAAAATTGCTGTATTTTGTGATATATTCAACCTCAGTTAACAAGCACCAGGAAATAGAATGTGTGTCCCTGCTGAGGTGACAGTCTCTAGAAGGGGATCTAAATAGATCCCAAAGCAACAGCCAGCCACCCCAGGGGCTTCATTTACTCTGCTTTCAAACCCGTGAATACAGGAGGTTTGTGTTGAAAGCAAATATGATTATACTGGTTTAAATCATTTAAGGACCAAATGAAATTTCACAGAGCTGGTTGAAGTGTTAAGCACAAATGTCTTGCCAGCTGACAATTAATTGCGACCCAGATGAAAGTGGGAGTGGGGCCGTTCGGAAGGTGCCATGCCTGTCACATCCGGCTGCTGTGTGCAGTGGAGGAGGCACATCCCCGGGGTTTCTAGAGAAGATGAGGCCGCTACGACTTGAGTTCCCTGACTGCACAGGACGATGGGAAGGGAATTGTGTCAGCCTGAATACTGCATGCAGAAATCACTTCCCTGGCCAGGCCCTTTGATCCCAGGCTAGGAAGTCAAGGTTGGGTTATGTTTGGCGTGTACTGGGAGCTGCACTCTCAAAACTGGAGGGTCAAAATTATGGGGGCGGGGTGCCAAGTCCCACGTCATGGCTCAGGTCATCCCAGGTGCTATTCCCTCTGATGATCTGAAACCTCCTCATCTAAGACGCAGGGTCCCCTTCCTTGCCTGAAGTACTGTCGCAAAGGGCCATCTGTCTGCTTAACCAGGGAGAGGGGCACATTGGCCCTCTTCAGAGCTGGGGATACCCTGCCAAGAGAAGACCCCAGACTCCAATGACCACCTTGCCCCTGGCCTAGCGACTGCTTACGTGACCCTCAGGAGATCAGACTAAGCCATTAAAAGAATAGCTAACCTGTTTCTTACTGATTGGATGACAGACTTGGTCAGGAATGCAAAACGGAGGGGCTGGCAACGTCTGTCTGCGTTGTAAAGAAATCCACCCTTGGACCTAGCAAGCCCACTTCCGGGTATCTCCATCCAGATATACCTGCGCAGGTATTCAATGTGTGCAGAAGGCTATTCACTGTGCTATTACAATAACCAAAGATTAGAAGCAACCCAAGTGTTCATTAATAGGAAACTGGGTAAACGAATAAGGCTACCTCTACACAAGGGAATACTACGCCCCAGTAAAAATATAATGAAGTAAATCTGTATGAATTTATGTGGAAGATCTCCAGGATATATTGTAAAGTGAGAAAAGCAAGGTGTAGAGCAGTGTATCTTGTATAATACTTTCTATAACAGTGTTTCTCAACCTTTTTTAAATTATCACTCCCCCCAAGAAGCTTTTTTAAGACATTTTTTCCCTAATTGCCACCCCCCGTGAAATTTCAATACCATGTTTTTCTGTTTATGTGCTGTATGTATAATGTAATCTGTGATTTATACATAAAAAGCGGAAAAATTTTTCATTTCCAAAACCCAATTTTCACCCCCTTGGGGGGGCGATATCACCTCTGTTGAGAATGCCTGTTCAATAAGAAAGGGAAAGAATAAGTATATTATATAACAAACTGGAAGGAAATCTAAGAAACTAATAAAAATGTTTCCCTCTGAGGAAGGGAGAGAATTGGGAAACGAGGGCAAAGGTGTGAGCTACATTTCTCCATGAATTCATTTTTGTTATTTTTAGTTTTGAACTATGCAAATGTGTTGCCTATTCAAAAAATTAAATTGAAAGACATATAAATTCGTTGTTGCTGCAGTCAGACAAATAAAGGACATCAGAGGCACTGCCGCACAAGCAAGCAAAACCTGCATCCCTGTTAACACTGTTCCCTAAGCCAAGCAGAGCCCTGCCCAGGCTGGAGCCGCCCCCCTGGCAGAGTGCCACATCCCTCCATACGACCCTGGGGACCTCCACGCTCAACAAGAGTCTTTTGTCCCTTCAGGTTTATTTTTCAGCACAAGAGGAAACCGAGAGTATATTCTGCACCCTTATAAGGGCAGTTTGGGTCTGGGTTAACTTTGAAGGTTGTAGCTGCTACTTTAAAAGCACTAGAGTGTTTCCAAGCTGGGGAAAGAGGCTGCACAGGAGCTGGGAGGAAGCACGAGCCAGACTTTCCCAGAGAATGTGAAATGAAGGAGGAAATAAGTCCTGCCCTCTCTTCCTCCCATGACACACACACACACACACACTCTCGCCAGGAAGGGACCGAGATGGGGCAACACAGCTCGGGTAGTGAGAGGTGCAGGGCAGAGATTTTGGGCACACTCAGGTCACCAGTCAGCCAGAGCCCGTGAGGTCGCTTCCTCCAACAGAGTGTGTTTCCTCCTTCCAGAGAGATCGTCGCTCTGGAGGAGGAAAGGCCATGCTTAAGGTTGATTAATAGACCAGAAATCCCAGTGTGAGATTAATGAAACAAAACAAAATATTGGGTTCACACTCCAATGTATCAGCAACTTTAATTTGACTGTGTAATGAGGCAAGATGATAAATAAGATTTGCATGATTGTGTCCTTTCCTTGGCTTAAATATCAAGCATTGCAATGCGTATTTGGACTAAATGGCTGCCTTTGAATGAGTTTTGTTTTTAAAGTGCTCTAATAAGTTATCTAGGGAGAAGAGTCAGTACATTTAGGTCAAGTCCTGATTATTCCCCCTAAGTCTCAGTTTCCTCATCAATAGAATGGGTATAATAATACCAACCATAGCTACATAATAAAGCTGTTGTAAAGAGTGAATGATTGGTTATAAGAAATGTTTCGTAAGAGTAAGATATTGTCATTGTTGGCATTGTTCCTAGAAGAAGGAGGGAGTCTTGCTTTCTTAGAACTCAATAGAGGACGCAATGAACTTCCTGAGCTAAATTGAAATGTCTCTGTTCCATTGAAGGAGATTCTAGAACATACCTCTCCCTTCGGTAATGTGGATTCATTTCTCAACTTTTTCAGAAACATGGAAGCCAGTTATTAGTGGATGGTTTAGATAGCCAAGGTGTTGTCTGCAAAATGGCAGTTTTTGATGCTGGATTTTAATGCCCTCTTGCCACTATTTCCCTGTTGGGCCTCAGGTTTAATTTTCCTCTTTTCTCTCCTCTTTCTGTCTCTACCTGTTGCTCTTTGAAATATGCACTGGGAAGTCCAACGTCTCAGGAAGCAGAGCAACATGTCTTCCTGCGAGACCACACCAACGCGGAGTTCTAGACCGGAAACACAAGGTGCTCCTTTCAGAACGGCCTTGCCCCTCAGCATCACTTTATATCATAGTGAACCGCTCTCTCACCTTTCCATCCTCCTACCATGAGTTCCTGGCAGAAGAAGCTGAGCCGTTTTGTTTTAAAGAAATTACGCTTATTGTAAAAAAGTTATAAACATAAAAAGCATGGAGAAGAAGGAAATAGACATCACGCATAATCCTACTACTTAGAGATATGGAATGTTAAAGTGCCTAGACATCCATGTATTTATTTGCATATATGCATGTGTGAGTGCACACACACGTATGTATCATGTGTGTCTGTGTATTTACCCATCTATCCAGGTAGATGGATAAATAGATATAAAGAGAAATAAATATAGATGTATGCATATGCGTGTATATATATATATATATTCATGTTTGTGTCTGTGTAGGTGGCTATAGTTTTGTTCATTTTACTTTTATACACAAATGGGATCATAATACAGTTCTGTCGTGTGATCTGCTCTATGCCTTTTTAAACATTTGATAATATATTGCAAACAACCTTCCATTATTAACAAACATTTCTAATGCATTATTCTTGAGTCTCAGATTTTAAAAGTTATTTTAATTTTTGACCATAATACGTTTGTTGTAATGAAAATCATCACACAAACTCTTTGTTCTTTCCTTAGGATAAATTTTAGAAGGTAGACTTACTTGCGAAGTTATAAGTCTGCACACCCAACACGAGAGGCTGTACCAGTCTGTACCCTTATCAGCAGGAGAGTGCCCCTTTGTCGATTACACTGACCATTTATCTTCTTATTTAATCTTGCCAAATTGTATTTTTTAACTTTATACTTTTCTTTTTTTTTTAATAACACTTTTTTTTTTAAAGTGTGTCTTTCCAGGACCCATCAGCTCCAAGTCAAGTAGTTTCAATCTAGTTGTGAAGGGCGCAGCTCACAGTGGCCCATGTGGGGAATCGAACCGGCAACCTCATTATTCAGAGCACCGTGCTCTAACCAACTGAGCTAACAGGCCGCTCCAATTTTATACTTTCCTTATGAAGTTTTACATTTTCTTATGTTTTTCTTCTTTTGCAACATACGTAATATTGTCCCTTGCCCATTTTCCCAAAGGTCTTTGTTATTTTCCTATTAATTTATGAGATCTCTTTATTCTTAACATATATTAGTTGCCCAATCCAGGACTTAGATTGGCCGCCCTTTCTGGTATCCATGTGGTCTGTGTTTAGTCTGAGTACCACTACCAAACTGATATTCCTAAACTCCATGCAGAAAGATCCCAAACTAAAAAGACAGTTATTTCCCCATTACATTGTCCAAAGTTTTCTCTGGGTTGTTTATAAGATTCTGCATCCCCACTGCAACTCAATCAGAAATTTTGTTTCTCCCAGCCAACTAAAACAAGGCCATTCCTCCTCCTGAGGCTCCAATTAAGTTGTTCCCATTTCTCAAGTTCAGCTCAAATATCACCTCTTCCAGGAAGTTTCCCTGATTTCTCCAGCTCTCACTGCTCTCCTTGTGTCTTCTTTGAACTCATGGAGAACTTGCTGTCTCTATCACACATTTTAGCAGTTTACATATTCTTCTATATTATTAGTGTACATATATATGTGTATATACACATACACATACATATATATACATATATACACACACTATATATATTTCATTGATTGATAAAGGACCCAGTATTTTTATAAATTTATGTTTAGTTATAGTTGACATACAATATTATAGATATTAGTTTCAGGTGTACAATGTAGTGATTAGACATTTTTATACCCTACTTAGTGATCATGACGATAAGTCTAGTACCCATCTGACACCATACAATTATTACAATATTATTGACTATATTCCCTATGCTGTACTTTACGTCCCTGTGACTAATTTTATAATGGGCAGTTTGTACTTCTTAATCCCTTCACCCTTTTTTGTCCCTCCCTCTCCCATCTGGCAACCATGTTCTCTGTATTATAAGTTTGTTTCTGTTTTCTTTGTTCATTTATTTTGTTTTTCAGATTCTATGTATAAGTCAAATCATACAGTATTTGTCTTTCTCTGTCTGACTTATTCACCTAACATAATAGCTTATAGGTCCATCTATGGTGTCACAAATGGCAAGATTTCATTATTTTTTATCCTGAGTAATATTCTGAGTATATATGTACCACATCTTTATTTATTTGTCTATTGATAGATGCCTAGGTTGCTTCTGTATCTTTGCTATTGTAAATAATACTGCAATAAGCATTGGGGTGCATGTATCTTTTTGAATTTGTGTTTTTGTTTTCTTCAGATAAATGCCCAGAAGTGATATTCCTGGGATCCTCCATACTGTTTTCCATAGTGGCTGCACCAGTTTACAATCCCACTGACAATCCTTTTTTCCACATCCTCGCCAATACTTGTTGTTTGTTGATCTATTGGCGATAGCCATCCTGGCAGTGCGAGGTGATAATCTCATTGTGGTTTGCTTTGCATTTCCCTGATGATTAGTGGCATGGAGCATCTTTTCATGTGTGTGTTGGCCATCTGTATGTCCTCTTTGGAAAAAAGGTCTATTCAGGAAGGACCCAGTATTTCTAATACTCCTTCTGAATGTCCTTTAGAGACTGGAGCAGAGATGGTCAGTTGCTAATGATTGGTTAATTGACTGACTGAGATTGAAAAGCCCTGAGCAATATTTATGTGCTCAAAAGCAAAGCTGGAATACATAAGAATATAGACGGTAACTATCAATGATGGATTTTTTCCCCCCGTATGTTTTCTTGTGAATCATATGTAACGTCCTAGCAAACCACAGAGCAATATATGTACTTAAAGCAGAGGTTGAATGAGCTCTCCTAATTGCTGTCTGGTTTAGCTCCATATTGTTGATGCTTCTCAGGGAACCATATAAAAGTGGGTAACACTTTGTTTTTGTCTGTAGTACTTGGGAGGAGATGTAGGTACAGTCCATTGCTAGAAGTTTGTCTCTTCATCAATTACTAGTACTCTTGGGGCCCAAAGAGTTGTGGAGGGTAGCTGAGGGGTGAGTATCCAAGTATCCAATTGGCGAGGTCCTCAGTGTGCTGGAGGAAGATTTGGGTTCAGTTTATTCAGAGTAAAATAATCTAGCAAAACAGCCCTTTCTCTCGCTCGTGACCCCCTCTTGGGGGTTAAAACTTCAATGGCTTATTATGATAATGAAACCTTTGAATATTTGCTCTAACTTCCTGAGAAGGGGTGCATGGAGGAAAGGAAGATGAGGAAGAGGGCGGAAGAAAGTCCCATCCTGCCATGGGATAAAAAAGAAATGTCTGCAGAATTTGGGGGACTTGAGGAGGCCTCATGTAGCAATATTAGGAGAAGATCCCCAAGATCCAAATCCTAAATCTGGCCCTGCAATGGGGGCTCCAAGCAGCCCTAACCTTTTCATTCCTCAGCTTCAGTCCATACAATGGGGAAAATGGTGGACATCTCTGGTACTTCACAGAGACATGGCAAGAGTAGCCTGCTGTAAGAGGACTGAGATTTCATAATGATGTCCGTAATTATTATTTCAGTATAGCAGTGCTATGGTGAAACTTACGATTATTTGTTTTTAAAGAAGCTCCAAATGCATAAAGGCTTTTATTCTTTTAGTGTGGCCACATGAGGCAAAAGTGGGTGCTATTTCACCGTCTCTTGTCTCAGATTCTACAGCTGACAAGGATGGATAACTTGCTCCAGACTAGAAGTGGTGCTCATGGAGGGAGGGGAATCGTTGCTCAGATCGGCAGATTCTACGTTACAGAGCAGAGGGAGCAGAGCCAGCTCCTGGCTGAGTTTGTCCTACAAAGCTCCTCTCTAAACATTGGAAACAACAATTATAAATGGAGCATTTCATATACCAATGCAGATTTCCTGCTTCTCTTGAAAAATCAGCCTGTTGGATGACACTGGACTCACATTCTCTCAGGGCAACAAGCTACTGGGGTAGTTTGCTCTTTTTTCCTCAGTCCCTTCCCATACCTGTCAGAGCCTGAAGATTGAAGGGATGGTAACAGCGCACCCCCAAAATCAGAAGTGCCCGCTGCTTTCCCACTTCCCACACTCCCCTTAAGAACCAGAGCTGGGAGCAGAGGGCGCTATTAAAAAGACTTGTTTTGCACACTTCCCCCTTCCTCCTAAAAAGATGACTATCGTGGTAAGGATGCACTGAGCTGCTAAGAAGACAGGATCTGGGAGCCCCAGACACGGACCTGAAGCTTTCTTTCCTGGCCAAGCTTTTCATCAGGACATCACTTCTGTAAAAGGAGGCATCTCAGGGCTCCCAGACTCATTGGTGCTTCTGTTGCCTGAAATTTCTGTTGCCTGAAATTGGCTTTTTTTCCCCTTGCACTGGAAATATTTTGTATCTAGACACATCCTTGTGCTGTCCTCAGCCAGCAATTCAGGATTCTGCTGTTGCCATGTCTCTCCTGGCCAGGCCATTACCGCTGCAGCCTTAGGATAGTTCTTGTTTACCTCTAGGGGAGATGCTTTCTTTCAAGACAAATTATGTAACATACTCAGTTCACTGGAAACTCTTAACATTCTTTACCTAGGGCAAGTCAGCAGCCAAATGCAAAGAGGCTCTGGAGGCCCTTTGCAGATTGCACTCTGTCTCGAGAAGGCCCCTGCCGCTGTCTAGTTGGTACCTACTCCCAGAGGTAACTGAGTATCTGTTTCCCCTCTTTTAGAAACCTACTGTATGAGGGTGAAGGGCCAGAAAGCAGGAGGCTGAGGGAGCAATGACATCCCCGGTAAGAGTCAGGGAGGAAGTGCTGCCAGTTTCTGAAAAGCTAAATAGCAATTCCAGAGCCATGCTGTGGCCGCTGCTGGCAGCTACTGCTCCAGGCAGGTGAAAACAGCTCACAGAAGTGTGGGAGCAAAGGGACTGTTTCTCAGAGAGGAAGAAAAGAGGAGCTTTAGCTTCCTGGAGCAACCATTCGTACCTATTTTTGGATCATGGCTCTCTCAAGAAATAAAGCTACAGAGCCTGTAAAACACCAATTGGGACCAATAGGGATCCTTGTTGCCACGTACACGTATGCAGACATGTCACAGATAATGTGAGGAAGTCCTTGGACCTGCTGACACCCAGCCAAAGACCCGCTGGGGTCTGGAGCCCAGGAAACATTTCTGCTTAGAGCAGCCCAAAGCCCTGGACAGCAACTCTCCACCTCTAAGCCAAGCAGAAGGCAGGGTCCACTGTCTGGATAATTTAGGCAGAACTCTTTCCTCCCTTCCCCCAGTATTCTTTACACTCAAAATTCAACCCAAAGGTTTGCTAGGTAAGGGGTACCTTCTCTGCGGGCCCTCAGCTTGGCCTGGAGACAGGAGCAAAGGCTCCAAAACCACGGCAGTGGCTTTGTGCACAGCTCCTGCTGGAGAGGCTTTAGCAAAGGACATGCTCCAATCAACCAGAATTTATGAACTAGAACATAAAGCCTGCAGCCCTGACTCCGAGTTTGGCCTGTGATAACAGGGCCCCCTTTTAGCCTCGAAGCCAGTGTCTTCGAACTGATTTATCGGGCAGACTGTAGGGAGACACAGACCCCCTCTGCTAGCAGAGAAAGGAAGGCTCCTTGGCGTTAGTTTGGATGTATTTCTCTCTCGGTGCAGGACAACTTCATGGACCCAGACCCAATTCCTCAGCAGTGTTGCCGGGGGTGGCCTTGGCTCTGAGCTGTGTACCAGCCCTAGCACCTGGCCAGAGGCCTGGGGCCAGGCTGGGGAGGACAGACTGTGTCTGGGCAGCCTGAGGAAGCCGTAATCAGGGAAGGAAGGGCCTCCAAAGGCAGGCCTCACCCTTGCCTTTGGCGTTACACTCACAGCTTGAGGGCCAGCTGGACAGACAGCTGTGGAGGGGGTTCCAGTCCCACATGGTCAGGGCCTGGAGATGACCTAAGGCAAAACTGGAAAGGCTGAGGACTTGATTCTTAGCGCCTCCAGCTTCTTTCAGGGCCACCTCCTGCATCCCTCCCATTATGGCCTGGCTGTCCCAATTCTGCTGTTTTTTGGTTTTGTTTTTTAAGGAACCATGTTTTGCACAAGTCCTGCAACACTTCATCCCTTAATCAAAACACGCCTATTCATAAAGTCCTTACTTGAGAGTTGAAAGTGTGCTTTCACATTTGAGCTTCACAGTGGCCCTGTGAGTGCAGATTTAGTACAGGTATGTGCCCACTTCTCCTATGCCCGCTCTCTGATCTACACATAGGACCCAAGTGTCTGAGAAGGTGGGGAATTGATGTTTAGTCGGCAAAAGTGTGATTCCTGTGGAGCCTTGGCTTGGAGTTAAAAGGACCTGGGTTCTAATTGAGTTCCTATCACTGGCTGGCAGGTTGCCTTTTTTAGCTTTTTGGACCATTCTGAGCCTAGGTTTCCTTATACAATGTATAAAATGGAGCTAATATAATGCATGGGGCTGATATGAACATCAGAACACATGGTAGGTGTTCAGTCATGGTGGAAATACTGGCTATAGTCTATGGAAAACCCATGCACCATGTTTTGTTTTTCACTCGCTCATATACCACTCACGTGGTGGCACCTCTTCAGAGCCATTTTCCACTAGTAGTGACCCAATGTGACGTTGACATGATATTGCCAGGACATTTCCCAATGTCCTCACACTGAAATGACCTGGCCTCATTTATTTTGTTCCCGCACTGTTTGAAGTAACATGAACCCAAAGGGCACTTTCCATCTCGTTCACTTGGCAAATCACTTGGTGCCTATTGCCAGGATCTCCTTGGTTACTCGTAGGTCTGGGTTGGTGGAACACGTTAACAGCAAGGGAGACAGAGCCAAGCTGTGGATTTCACATTTCCAAAACATTTTCCAACGGCACAGAACACGGAAGTCTCCATTAAAGCCTCTTACAGCCCCTGTTCTATGGGTGTGGGGCAGTCAGTTCTACCTCTCACACACTTACCACCCTGGGCTGCTCCCCGGTCACTCCTCTGAGCGCACACTTGCTGGTTCCTTATCACTTACGGAATCAAGCGTCAGATCTGGGCTCCGTGACTGCGCAAATATTGTGCTGGAGTGTCCTAACATGATCCATGGTGCCCACTAGAGGACGCTTTTCCTCCTGTCATTCATCGCCTTCTTACCAACAGCCTGCCTTCCCAGGTAGAATTCCCTGCACAAAGTCGTCTCTCATCCCACCGCTGGATGCAGCCTCCCCCCTACAGAAGCTCTGAGCTCTTGGTCTGTGTCTTTTATACACCACTTATCACGTTCTGCTTTGAAGAATATTCATTTAATCTAGTTTACCTGGCTTAGCACCTCTTCTCATAGACATTTCCATGAAGGCACATTCCCTTCCGGATTCATCTTTACAGATACCAAGAACAGTACCTTTCACATATTTTCAAATGAATTCGTGAATTAAATCAATAGATTAAAATCTTTACAGAATAAAATGGTGGAACTAGTTTGAATTATTGAAAAGTTAGAATGTATTTGAAGGAATGTAGTCCTATTACTTTCAAGTATATATCTTCAACGAGGCTGATCGCCTCCAGCTTCGTCCATGTCTTCAGGGAACCTATTTTAATGAATAATTAAATTATTATTAATATTACATCAATTATTTATATGTACTTGGTGCTTCTGAAATAGTTCCCAGGTCTTTGGAAACAGTTTCTTTCCTTCTCAGTATTTTATTATTTCTATCTTGAAATCTAGTTTACACGGTTAATTTCTTATTCGTAGATAATGCGTCAGTATAGTTCAGCTCAACTCTTGTCTGAATGACCAAAATACATTCTGGGAAACATCAGTCCTGGGAAATGCTCCATGAGAACAACATATTTTGTGGCCCAATAATTTTAGGCAATACTGTATCCCATTCCTTACTCTTGGAGATTCCCAGGTACTAGTTCTCCATGGGAATACTGTGTTATCTATAGGCGTCTGCTTGAATTCAGTCACTGTATGTTGGATCCTTCACTGGGTGTCAGGCACCCAGGTGAGGTGTTGGGAACCCATAGGGGACAGAGACACTTGGGACCCATCTGAAAACAAATCATCACCAAGCAGGGTGATGAGGGCAGCGGTGGTATGAAGGCAGCTCACAGGAATAATCCTCTCCGTCATTCGCATCTGCTATCCAAAGGGTCAGGGTCACTTCTGAAGCCCACTGCCCAGCCGACACTACCTCCCCCACTGTTGGGGACAGACAGAGCTCAGCTTCACTGTCCACCACCCACCCTCTGCCTGTCTCCTGCCAAAGGCCAACTTCAGAGGCTCAGCACTCTCCCTCCCATGCCTTTCCCCAAGGCAATTCTAGGTTACACATGAAATTGCCAACAGTTAACCATGTTGTACCTAAAAAATGGCAGTGTCATATGGTTCAGCACTTCTCCCCTGGCCTCTGTGAACCCCCAGCTGGGGTAGAGGAGACAAAAGAACTGTCCCTTCGAGCCCCTGTCACTCCACCTCTCTGATAATCTTTGGCTCCTCCCCTCCATCCTCGAGTGGGAGTGTTTCCCACTGCTCTGCTCTGACCTCCATGTTTTGTTATCTCTTCACACTCAGAACTCATCACTCACAGTTTCAACTCGTCACTTTCTAGAGAGACCCCAGAGTGAACCCCACCCTCTGTCCTGAGATACAACCCCACATATCCCACTGATGGAGAGTTCCTGCCATAGATCTTGCAGAGGGGAAAGGAATCTGATGGCTGCATCCTGCCTGTGATGGCCCAGGAGTGGATGGATTTGCACACCTTTTCCCACAGCTGGAGACACAGCTGAGACCCCTTCCCCTCTTCATTCTGCAGGGCACCATCTGGATCCTTCCTCCAATTCCCTCCAAGCAATAACAGTTAAGCTCAGTGCAGGTCTCTTTGCAAAGACGGGAAGCTGAGGCGCTGGGAAGTAAAACACCCATTTAGCAGAGTGGACAAGAGCTCTGCTCCAAGCCAGAGCTCAAAAACTACTGCCTGAGTTAAAAATAAGAACAGAGAACAAGTTAAAAAGCAGCTCTCTCATTGAATATCATATTACTGGGTGTGGACTGTATGCAATAGGATGTGTGGGGCCCCAGGGGACAAAGGGGGAGTGTGAGCCCTCACCCAGGGGAGGGGTAGGTTCCACAACCATGGGAGAAATCATGTTGGACACATCAGGATACATTTTTGGTTTCAGTGATCTGAGGACTAAAATATTCTCATATATGTCATGGTCTCATTTTATGCAACCGATGCTTTTCTGAAGACCCTGCATAATGCAAGGGAAATTTTCCCACAGCAATAAATGTAAAGTCAGGAGGATGTGTTTTAGGAGAGCATAATCTGTAATTACTATGTTGTCTCTTTGCCTTAAAGCTGCTTCCCCCTGTCCGCCCAGCATTATCTTTAATATTTTGCAGAGCCTTTTCCTATATCAAGAGCATGTGAGAGTGTGTGGACCAGATTTGTGGTGGCATTTTACCACATCTAACGTGCCTTGCAAGGATTTTGATTTGGGGGCATGTTTGATCATGAGAAATCCTCATTCAGGGATGTTATAGATAATGCTGCTATCATAGATTTAAAAAAGATAATAAATTAGATCAGTGAAGATTATTATTAGCAGAATTGTCAGTAAGAGAGATACTGACAAACTCTTTGATATCTGTGAACCACAAGGTTTACCGATTACAGATCCTGAAAAAGAATGGCAAGCATTTCTGCGGCCTGACATGTGGGAAAAATACAACGTGTTTCCAAGGAACACTGGTCTTGAAGTTATGCAGTTCCTGGTGGACTTGGTAAACATTTTGGACAATTCCTATTCATTCCGATTTTGTGTATAACATGGGACAGTCACGTCCTACTACGTTGTATCACATGGTTCAGATTGGTTGTGACCATGCTGTGAGAACTAGATGGTATCCCATGCGCCTGACAGATGACACTGGAAAGCCTGCGGCGGAGGGGCAGGCCTGAGCAGATGTGAGGGAGGTGGAGAGGAGGTGCTGCTTCGGGGTAGGCTGGACCTGGGACACAACTGTTGGCAACACATGGGAAGGAAGTTTTCCAGCCCAAGTGTGCTGTCCTGCCCGTTGGTCTCTGCCAGCAAGGAAACGAAAGCCTCTTCTCCCCTAATAGGAAGACACCCCAGGAGGTTACCCCAGGTGGGTAGATTCCCCGATGGTCCTGGGGCAGTGGTTCTCAAAGGGTGATCCCTGACCAGTGACATCAGCACCAACTGGACGTCTCATTGCGCTGCAGACTCCGGTCCAGTGCCACTGAGCGGGGCCTGAGTATTTGCTTCCTAACAAGCTCCCACGGGATGTTGGAGCTGCAGGTCCAGGAACCACATTTTGAGTAGCAAGGCTGTAGGGTGAGCGCCTCCCAGCTCCCTCCCTCAGACCTCTTCACCAACTTGCAAGTGCCTAGAAGCCACTCTTCCTGTTCCAGCTAGAGAAAGAGTTCAACATGGCTGAAGTGACAGTGTTGGTGGTGAATTCTTCCTCAGGGTGGGTTGACTGGTGAAGTCACAAAGCACTCTCCCCGTTGATGGTGGAGAGAGGAAGCCGGCCCTGACTTTGACCAGGAGAGAGAGGACAGAGAAAGGAGTCCGAGGAAGCCAGGGTCTCTCTGAAAACTTGACTGTTCTGTGCAGGGCCAGTCTAACAGTCCGAGCAGCCACCGATTCCTCTCAGAAGGTCTCAGGTTTCGTGCTGCTTTTGTTATTTAATATGTCTGACTTCATAGAAAGGAGCTTTGTTTAAGGAGTGAGCTAATTGAGGCATGCAGGTATATGATATAGACCTTACTCTCCAGGAATGTAATGCAATTTTTAACCGTTTCCAGAACAAGACTGCCGCAGCCAACTCTGTGCAGAAATCACGGCCATTAGTTTTCAGTTTCTAAGTACTTTTGTGTCCTGGATGGGGACGCTGAAAATCATGAGGGAGTATGCTTTCTTCTCCAAAAGCCACAGGTCCGTTTCATGTCAGAATGTATTCAGCTTCTTGGGGAAATGACAACTAATTTTCATGTAGAATTCATCTTGGTGTGCACACAAAGACCAGCAGGCAATATGTAATAGCTGTGCGTGGGATTTCTGAGATTTATTTTTCTTCTTTAAACATTCCTTTTACTGTGGTTTTAATGATGTGTATACAATAAAAACATTCATTTTAGAGGCCGAATGAACTGTTTCTATTGTGCATTGTATCGGTAGGGATAGAATAAGCTCATTATTCCCATACAGTCAGGAGAGCGGAAAGTGATTAAACCTTTTGATAAGAAGATAAATGATAGGAAATCCATCTGAAAGCCCGCAGTGCCCCAGTCAGAGTTTCCACACTGAGCTAGCACAAAGCGTGCCTTCTGTGCAGGGTGCCGTGGGCAGCCTCGTCCTTCCAGCTGTTGGCCCATGTTGGCTGTGACACTCTTAGAGACCTACACCTGGGGTAGCAGTGTTTCCTGACACAGGACCCCAGGCGTGGTCAGGCCCCTGGTTCTGAGCTCCCATAATACTTACTCATCACTCTTGGAACCGTTTGTTCAATGCGTGCTTCCCTGATGTGTTATGTTTCCAGATGTTGGAGACCGGGTCTCATTTGCAGTCTGGCAAACGTGGGCACTTGGGAATATTTGTGGAAAGGAGAGGAGAGGAGAGGAGAGGGTTGGGGAGGGGAGGGGAGGGGAAGGGAGGGGAGGGCAGGAGAGGAGAGGAGAGGAGAGGAGAGGAGAGGAGAGGAGAGGAGAGGAGAGGAGAGGAGAGGAGAGGAGAGGAAAGTTTGACAAGCTTTAAAGTTATCTTCGTTCTGTGTTTGGCCCTAGGCCAGACTTCTGTACAGACGGGTAATTGATAAACCGTGTATAAATCACCCCTCTAAGGTGCAGGCTTCTGGGGAAGTCAGGGCAAGCCCGATTTTCTCAGCAATGTTGTGTACACACCATAATTGATTTAAAAATGCATTGAAAATTATAACCACTGATGCCTTCACTCTCAAGCAACATGAACCACCTCCACGGTGTCTGCCTCAGGCACCATAACTCATAGTCAGGACTTTAACCATACTCAGGGTTCGCGGACGTCCAGCCACCAACCCCCTGTCACTTCATCTCAGGTCGTGGCAGAGCAGGGCCTGTATCCACAAAGCAGGGAGTCAATAGGACGTTATGGAAATATCGCTCCATTTAAATCAGAGCCAGCCTGCCTCCCACTTCCTTCTGCGCTTCCTGTAAAGCCTTGCATGGTTAGAATTAGTGACTAGTCACCCACCAGCATAAATCCACTCATTTCATTGAAACTTCTGAACTTTTGTGTAGCCGGGATATGGATTTTTAAAAACTCTAGTTGTCATTCTCTGGAAAAAAAAAAAATCTTTCTTTTCCTATGTACATGTAAATAAACAAAAGTAAAACCCCAAACTTCACATCAGACATCCTGTTTATGCTCTTGATGTCTTGTCTGACAAATTAACAACTTTGTCACTTCCACCAGCCTTATTCAGCTCTCTCCTTAGGAGTTAATTGTGATAGGTTGACAGAACGCCAGAGAGCGTGGAAGAATACATTTGACTCTGTTGCCAGGTTACTCTAACTTTTGTCTCAGTCATGTGAAAAGCAATGGCACTGTGTAATCCTGAATCAGAAGTTTATCAAATTAGAGATTTCTCTAGTGTCAGAGTACATTACAGCAGAAATTTTTTCTTGAACAATACTAGTAGTAAAATGAGGCCGATGTGAAATGATATTGTTTACATGGGTTCATGTTTAGCAGGTCCTTTACGTAGGAGGGCAGGATAGATTGAGTTTTTGGACCCCAAATTTACCCTACTAATACTGGCTAACAAAATATAAAAAGAGGGACACATCAGTGAAATGACTTTGGCCTATAAAAGTCTTTGGTTTAGGAACCAAAAGGTGTAGGTTCTAATCCTGGCTTTCACATTTACTTACTGTCTCTATGTCTGGAGTGGACATCTGTTTTTTTTGCCTGCCCATCACTCACGTCCCGTCTTCAAGTGACAGCAGCTCTTGTGTACTCACACCCCACGTTTTCCCTGGGGCACATCCCACACGCCAGGCCCAGGGAGGATAAGTGCAAGGCCAGTGCATCCAGTCACCTCATCAGGTCAACACTGGACGTGCAATTTAAACCAGGTCGATGAAGTTCAAGCTGTGACTTTTACTGAAACTACCGAAAAGAGTATCTTTTTATTTTTGCTGGGGTTGTCCAGTTGATAGACTACAAGGGGGCGATTTTTGCCATCTCATTGGAAAGCAAATGCATTGCCAAGAAATAGAGAAAAATACATTTGGGATAATACTAATTGAGCACCTGGATACAGCCATACCTGCACAGATCATGCCTGGATACTTGAGCTAGTAAACGTTCCCCCTCTGTGCCTTTTTCTTTTCCCTCCCTTCTGCCCTTCCTTCCTTCCTTTCTTCTTTCCTTCCTTCCTTCCTTCCTTCCGTCCTGTTTCTGGTTTGGTTTTGGTCATTTGCACCCAAAAGAACCATGACTTTAACTTCTCTGCTTTAACCTCTCTGGGCTTTCGAATCTAATTGATACAATGAAATGAGATTCCTTTTATCTAAGAGTAATTATGACTCAGATATACCTTCTGGAAGCAATAAAGCACTTCTGGAAGCATATTTATTCTGGAACACCAACTGAACATACAGGGGCCTGAAAGAGGCAGCACATCTCCAAACCTTTCCGAGCTCTGTGTCCCGGGAGCAGTGTGGCTTCACTGTCGTCACGGGCCGTCTCATCTGTCTGTCTGGGGTGGTGAACGGCCTGACTGCTGTCCCCAGGGGGTGGTACCTTACTCCTTGCTGGCACACTGCAGTCCCTGAAGGGTATGTAACTAGCAACTGAATGACCTGAACTCGGTGAGGTACAAGTAGAAAATGATTTTACTCTTTCTCACGGTTGTCCCTTCAAAACCATTCTATTGACCAATTTTTACCCACCTGTGGGATGAAGGCTTGGGCAAATCCCATGGTTTTGCCTGTCATTCTTAGATCATAAAAAGTCTTCTGGTTGCTTTAGGATTTTAAAATAGTTTAACTTCAATAATTAAAATATGCAGTCTGCCATACTAATTAAAACCTCACACAATTCAAAACTTAAATCCTCTCCCTCCTCCCAGCTTGGGCCGAGCAGTAGGTGGGAGAGAACTGTTGGCCACTTCCCATCTTCCCCCTCCTCACTTCCCTAGGCTGCTTCTGGCTCATCCAGGGCTTGGAGATGGTGGAGAGAGGAGAGGTGATGGTAGGAAAGGCAGTATTTTACTGGCATTGCTATAACTCACATTGTTGTCTTCTGGTTTGACAGGTTCCGAGCAGGTTCCTTTTTGTTGGCTTTTGTGGAGAACATTCTCTTCTTGGGAGCCTTCAGCTGCAATAGGCATTATCATCTGTTAAAACCCCTTTTCTCCTTCAGCCCCGGCACAGTAGGCACATTGACTCCAATGGCCCTATTGGGTCCCATTCCCTCCCAGGTGGCCCATAAGGGTCAGGTCTAAGGTTTGTCCAAGCCAGTTCCCTTCCTGGGATCTCACACCCAGGGAAATCGCCTTTGTGGACATGCAGTTTGCCCTCAGTGCACTTCTCTGCTTTGCCCCCAAGCTGCCTCAGCAAGCCTCTGCCTGTGGACTTCCTGAGGTGTGAGTCTGGCCCAGCCTCGGCCCCCAACACACTTCAGGGGACACAGGCCAAACTCTCCAAGTGATTCTTTAGAAGCCCATCTCAGCTGGATTGTAAAGAGGGAAGTCTCGCCCTTCCTTCTCGATCCTAATGTAGGAGGGAGAACCTGGAGGGCTCAGAGCCTCTACAAACAAAGTCTGGCAGCTTCCTCAGCCTCGGCCCTTTTGTATCCTCCAGGCAGATTATGATAGGGGACAAATCTTTGCAATGTCTTGCACAGGTGGTCTAGCACCCCCCTTTGGATTGGGCCTTTCTTGAGTCCTACTGTTCACTGGTACTTAACGGCTTCTGGGGCCTCAACCAAAACTGAGACATGAGTTCCATTTTAACATCCTAGTTCATGCCTTGGGGTACATGTCAGAATTTTCTGGTTCTACTTCTGACTGTGGGTGGAATCTTCTTGGTGAAGGGGTCTCCTATGCTATCCTTTGGCTTTCCCCACAAATCACCCCTCCGTCCAGGAACCAGGAGGCTCTGAGACACGGTGGTCCCAGGAGTGAGAGGTGCTTACTTTCCACAGGAGCACTATTCAGATGCTTTTCTGCTGTGCTCGTTGGGGAAGATTTCACCGGCATGTGATGGGACTTCTGCACTCTTACCTGTAACTCGCATCACTATTGAGCTTCTAACGTAAATGATTGGTCTAAACACCTTTGTGAGTTCGACTCCCAGAAGGAGGCCTGGAGAGGTTAAGTAGCTCACCCACGGTCACACAGCAGTATCGTGGTGAGAAGTCGGACCACCAGTCCGTCACTCTGGCCTCTAGACCGTGCAAGTGCCTTTCTAAGCTCATTATCATCTGTTAAAAATCCCTCTTCCATTTTGCACACAGCAGCTGAGATGTGTGCAGATTCCTATTAAACAGAATGCAAACATTTCCAGAATTTATTTCCATTTCCAGCTCTGAGGAGGTGTTAAGTTCGGAGTACTTCGCTGATCATTTTTCCTCTAGCAGCAATCATTGTTTTGAAGAACTTGACACACATTTCACCAGGGCTCAGTGCTACTGAGCGGGCAGGGAGCAGTGAGACACTGAATTCCAAGAGCCAAATTTGCATTGTGCTGTGCCCCGAGAGGGAGCTGAACACCCCAGTCCCATTAACTATAATGATAGGTGTTCGCTCAGCTCTTCCTCGTTGCCAGAAATATATTTCATCCTTCCGGGGGCTATGCTGATCCTTGGCCCTTCTGTGCACCCAGCCTCCACCGCATTTGCTCTGTAATTTATAAAAGATGTGTGTTGCACCTGGGTGCCTTGGAAAATTTAAAATAATTTAAAAGCATTCAACACCAGCCTTAAATTAAAGCTCTCCAAATCCCTCGCCTGACGAGTGTAATTAAACTCAGACCCACACAGGTGAGCCTTTTAATACATCCTGGGGATCAGCAGGCCTGGGCCGGGTCCGAGCAACTGCAGAGGTTGGAGGAAAGAAGGACCGTCCTGCAGGCAGCATGGCATGCTGAGGGCAGGTCACAGAGTTCATGTGTAAAGCATGGGAGAGCGCCCTTATTCATGCTTAACAGACGTCACTTAATCCATCTTACTCCGCCCGTCAAGGAGGTGACTTCTGTTTCCCATTCAGCGCTCTGGCCAGCAAGGTCTGGGCTGGCCTGACCCCAGGCTGCTCAGCCGGAAGGCCAAGGCCGAGGAATTGGAGTTTCTCCCGGTGCTGGGGTCAGCTTGCTCAACCCGGCGTGGCTTTCATGTACAAAGTGCTTGAGGTTGGGACCTGAATAATCTACTAAAACAGTAACAACAACACTTCCTGGTTTACTTCAGATTTTATTTTCTAGAACAGTTATTTTTAAACCCAAGTCCCTGGAACCTTGGGCACCATGAAAAGCACCGATTTTGGAATTAGAGGTTTGAATCTTGGCTCTATGACGCACTGGTGAGGGGCTTCCAGCAAATCACATGTCCTCAACTGTAGGGACAACTTCATTGTCCTCTCTGTAGGGACAGAAGGATAGCTGTGGGCAACAGCTCTCTTAACAATAACAGAAACAGAGCTGGACACTATTTTTATATTTCCAGGGTTCTCCTACCTCCACGGGGCAAGCTGGGTAGTTCACATGATACCGAATCCTTGGCACATTTTTCCAGGCTGGCAATTCATCCCAATCTTTCCCTTATTTCCAAATCTAAAAGCAAGGGTCTTCCATATGCTCAGAGTGAATATCTCCTTGTGTTCCAAGATCGTTGGAGTCAGGATTCTAGAGAAAAAAAAATCACTCAATATAGACAGTAAAGAAAATGATGAGCTTAGGACCGAAATGACCCGGATAATGGCTTTACCTGTGTACTCAGTGGAACTGGGGGCCCCTGCTGGGATGGTTCCCTAGGGTTGTGCAGTATGTATATCATTAAATATTTTTATATTGATGATATGTTGAAATGATAATATTTCGGACATATAGGGTTAAATAAAATATTAAACTTAATTTCACTGGCTTCTAAATTTTTTAATGTGGCCACTGAAAACTTAAAACTTACACATGTGACTTGTAATATATGTATACTGCCCTAGAGGTATTTTTTGTTTCCATTGCAAAAGGTAGCTACACAGCAGGACCAGCTCAAAAAGGGGTTTTATCATCTGGATCCATGTGTAATTGCTCAGAAACCTCAGAACCCAAACCCCAGTGCTGGTACAGCTCAGAGTGGCTGCATCTGGAAGGTGCTCCTAGGTCCACAGTGGCTCAAAGGTCTCCATTAGTGGAGTCAGAAACGATTTTCAGTCTACATGGTTCAGCAGCTTCTATTCATGGATCTTTTATCTCCTCCCGCTACCAATAGGTAGCCTCTCCAGATTTCCTATTTGTATTCCTGAGAGAGGGAGCATCAGATTGGACTCGCTAATGTCATTTACAAGTTAAGGAAAGAGGCTTCAGAAGAAAGCAACCCTGCCAACATTCTGATCTCAGACGTCTAGCCTCCAGAACTGTGAGGACATAAATTTCTGTTGCTTAAGCCACCCAGTCTGCAGCACTTTTTAACAGAAGCCCTAGCAAACTGATACAGCCTTAAAAGATGAACTTGCCCTGGGTCCAGTTTTTCTGTTGGCTCAGCCTGCCTGGCCTGCAATCTTGTGCCTGAAGAAGGCAGCCAATGAGGTTTTACCCCTGGAAGCAGACCATCCAGGTGTTCACGCCTCCCTGAAACGGAGGCTGGAGGCACAGGCTGTGGTGGGAAGCCCCCTTTCACTCTAGCTGTGGTGGCACTTCAACCAGCCACTCCTTTCTGCTCCGTTAGCTCCTGGAGGACGAGGTCCAGCTTCCACACCTGCTGTTTGCTCTGTCTTTTCCTCCTGAGTTGGCAGCACGAATACAAGGACTTGCCCTGGCTTCTCAGCGGCTGAGCAGCAGCCATTTTTGCTTTGAAAGTCACAAACCTGGGAGCTGCAAGGACTCTACTATGCAACGACTCTACTATCTCTTGGGTAGAACAGACCCCAAAAGAGCATCTGGCAAGGATGCCAAGAGGTAAAAGAAAGATCAGTTGTCACCTGAGGCCTTGAAACTTTTACAGTGATTCAGCAAAGCAGCGTACAAAACTTTATTAATTATGCATCACAGATAAGTCATTTAAATGCACAATGTACTAAGTGAATATTACTTCATAGCAAGAAAGAGTAATTACGAACCCCACCCCCCACCTTCTTTCAAAATGCAGAGGCAAGCAGAATGGACTGCCCTTGACAGGCCTTGAACTTGGGGAAGAATGCCCAGAGTGTGTTTCTAGGAAGCAGTGGAGAGGTAAGGAAACCTGGGGCTCTTTAGTCCATTTCTGTACCTATCTTTGTCCTCCTGTAACTGCAGAAATCTGGATGCAACAATCCCCATCTCTCCTCTCTGCTGAGTTTTTGAGTCCTGGGAAGGGCCAACCATTAGAGCCAACCTCTCCTAACAGCACGCGACGCCCCTCATGAGCACTGGCCTCTGAAGGGCATGCCTGGGCATAGGGGACCTGTGTCCATGTGCCCAGGACCACACTCCAGAGAGGCTCCACCCTCACCACCAAAACAAGAGCCTCATCCAGAACCAAGAGCCTTGGTTCCTTATGAAACCACTTAGCAAGCATCATGTTCTCTTGAAAGTAAACTGTCTTAAAGAAATGAGTGACAGGGTAATTTAGTTTCTAACAAGGGAGAATTGAGATACTTACAGATGAGATTCATTTACAATGGTTATCTCTAAGGCGTGAGATTACTGGTAACTTTCCAGTTTTCTTGCTCCAATTTTTCTGGTGCTGGCATATATTCATTTTTTATTAATAATAGAAGACACGAAGCCTACCCTTGAATCAGATGCTTTGCACCATAGCTGTAGCCGACCATCCAAACCGTATAGAGTCCGGGATGACGTCCAAGCCTTGTGACCTGCCAAGTCAGACCCATCACGTGAAGTTCTGGTCGCCAACTGGCCTGTGGGCTGGAGAGCACATCCATAGGAGGGAAGATCCAAAATGTATCCTCTTGCAACGGAGAGGCCCCCGGGGCAGAGCAGGCTGGGAAGAACAGTCTTGGCTGCCTGTCTCAGCGCAGCTTTCTCTGCGCTTACCTGATCTGTCTGCTTCCATGAGGTCTGCTCCTTTCAGCCCAGTGGTGGGAAAGGAGCTGGTTTCCGTGAGAGAACAACGCAGTGTTCCTGTCTCTTAGGTCTGGAAAGGCAGGGATGAGAGGAGTATGGCCGCAGCTTTCTGCCTGCACAAACCACAGTTAAGCATGGCACCATCCCTGCACCCCCACCCCAGCCCCTTTCTGGCAGCAGCCAGCTTGCCTTTCTCCCACAGAGAGCT
This sequence comes from Rhinolophus hipposideros, assembly GCF_964194185.1. NCBI lineage: Eukaryota > Metazoa > Chordata > Mammalia > Chiroptera > Rhinolophidae > Rhinolophus > Rhinolophus hipposideros. The sequence goes on along the minus strand of NC_138053.1, from coordinate 21,338,137 downwards.
TGTGCATTTGAAGGAGGAAGAAGGAGGGAACTAAGGAATGAACAGTCAGTATTTGCCAACTGGGAGCCAAGTGCTCTACATAAAATAATGTAGCGGAGTTGTCGCCAGAACTTGGGGAGACTCGTGTGCTAACCTACTTATAGAAATGAGGCAACTAGAGCTAAGGATGTAAGAAAGAAGTCATCACGTAGCCAGTAAGTGAGACAGTCTAGAGTTGAACCCAGGTTTTCTGACTGAAATTCAGGCTTGTGGTTTTACTTCTGGTGCATTCTTCAGGGCTACAATTAGTTCTAAGACTCCACGTCTGTTATTTTTTTTCTAAAATCTTCTGTGGTCTGAGAGGCTCTTTGGCCTGGCTTTGCGATAGGTGTAGATACAGGGACATAGATATATGGTCCATAGACTGTTATCCTGCAAGACTAACTGAAAGGTGCCCACTTAGGGCTGTAGAATTGTAGATACAACAGGTTGCGTGGCTTTGCCATCCTTCTTGTCACCAGACAGGGACCTCCCTGCGCGTGGAGAGAGCCATCTCCCCCACACCAGCCCCACACTCCAGCCCTCTCCCACTTCTAGTCCCTTTAGTAGAAGTTAAAAAAGTGTTGAACTACAGTCAAAATAAAGTTGTGGACAGATGAGCCTTTATTATTGTATATGCCCTGCTGTGAAGTCTACATGTGAAGTGTGTGTGTTAGAATCATTACAACATTACCACTGTGACACATTGAATAATGCGACTCATTGTTTTTTGAACATAGTTTAGGAAGTTCTGGCAAGTTCAATTGCTTTGTCACTATTTTTACTTAGCCAAAGGTGACATTTCTGGGTTCAGCTGGGGGTGGGTCAGAGGTGAAGGGAAAGAAAGCAAAAATGAATACTCTGAAGAAATTTGGTCCGGAGAAGCAGACCCCTTTGAAGATATTTGAGCGATGACTGAGAGCAGAGTTTCCCAAATTTCCTTCTTTTCTCTACCATCGTTATGGTTTTTGTCGTTACACGACTTGTAGATCACTGAGCTATTATTTATTTTACATTTTAATTTAACTTGACTTTTTAAGTATTTTGGCCTCATCTCAGGCAATAATATCCACCAAATTACTTACTAGTTATATTTTTTCTAAAACATCCTTAAATTAGGACATGGCAATTGAAAAGTATTTCTGTAGCACTTATAAGTTATCTAAGTGCCACACTCTGTGAATCAAGGCCCAAAGGGACCAGGAACTCTGTCTTCTTCGGCATGGAGCTCTCTATCCTCGGGGCTCTAAGAACTAAGAGCTGGAAGCTGCCTCCTCACTCCCCCCCCCCCCCCCCCGCCATGACAGAAAGGACAGTGACAGTGCAGACAGGTCCTGAGTGACAGCCAGGCAGCGCCTACGCTCTGAGGGAACACAGACTAGCTTGGGTGCTGCTTCGTGAATAGCAGCGTATTTTCAGAATCTCAAATCAGGATACATGGTTTCATCAAAGGATAGAATATTTAAAAATGAGCCAGAAAATAGGGTGGGGAGGTTGTTGCAGTCAGAGAGCTGAGGGGGGCTTCTCCTGCGCCTTCCTCAGCCTGGTGCTTAGAGGGTAAGGGGTTCTCACCAGGGAGCAGCTTGTGCCCTCTGGTGCCTCACTGAGGTTTTATGGGCTGGCTTTAAAAGTAGATACACATTTTCCAAAACTTTAATTCCTTGTGTCTTGTTCATTGATGTCCTGAGGCACTGTCAGAAGCTTGCATTGCTGTGGTCAAAACTAACTGTAGAGAGAGGTGTGGGGTTGGGGGCAGGGGTGGGAAAGCAGCCCAGTTGATTCCAGAACCAGGAGGCTCAGCACAGAGAAGGAAAATAATGAGGAAGCCCAGGAGTCCCCCACCAGTGCCCTTTTGTGTCTCAGAGAAGGTGGACAGAAGAGAAAAGAGCTCCCATAGGGATGGGGGGTATTTATAATATTTCTGCAGAGTAAATCACTTACCATGTGCGTTTGCTGCCTGAGTAACCACAGGAAATTTTCTTGGTGCGTGCCAGTCCGTTAGGACTCTTCATTGCAAGTGACATGAGGACCATCTCAATTGTCCTCAGTAAAAGCAGAATGTATTGATTCGTGCAGGCTGCTGTGCACAGGGGAAGGACTGGTTTCAGGCATGGCTGGACATGAACCTCAGACAATATCCTCAGGACTGATTTTCTCTTCGTTTTTCAGCTTTTTTTTTTTTTTTTTTTTTTACTGAGTCGGCCTCTGTCTTGACTTTCTACAGCACTAACGTGGTGGCAGCAGCCCCAGTGCCTGTCTTTGGTTTCCAGGACGTACTCAGCTACAACTCACTCCCTTTCAGCTTTTCCACAGATCCAGTGTGGCTAGAAGGTCAAAGGCCATTTCCACCAAGGTCACCCCTAGCTCGGAACTGCAGAGAAGGAAAACTGAAGGGTAGTGAATGACCATGTATCGAACTTGGTTCAGAAAGATCTCTTTGGTGGTATTTGTACCTTGAGGTGCAAAATAATTTATGACTTTCCATCACCAAATCGGCACCTGGGCTATTAGATTTCTGTGCAGTTGATAAAATGTATGCAAAAAGACAGAAAATATTTTGAAAAAACAGCAACACAACAGCCCTTGGCAGTAACTGAGGATTTTGGAAACCCCCTGGGCCAGAATCCTTGTGGCCGAGGATGCGGTACATGGCGGCATCGGGTGAACTTACCTCATGCTCCAGGCTGTCTCTTCAACTGGCTCCTCCTCTCCAGCCAGTTCCCCTTAATTGTTTCCCGTTTTGACTTTCTACTTTTGTCTCCTAATTTATCTGACAACGTAACCCAGGGATACGGGCCACATAGGAAACCAGCGGGACTTGGTTTAGAATTTCCTGACAGAGAATACAGAATAATTCAAACTTATGGCTAGACACTGACATTTGTTTCCTCATAGAACTGTTAAAATAAAGTCGATATCCTTCATGTATCTGTCTGGAGGAAGGGTCTCAGACAACCTCACAGGGTCACCTTAGGCCCGGGACTTGAGAAACTGCAGCATTCTGTCCCAGGTTGCTCCTTCCTCACGTCTGCTCCTTTCCCAGCCTGGCTCCTCTGCTCACTGCCATGAGCAGCAACCACCTCCTCTCCCCTGAACATGGGCCAGCTGCTGCCTGGCTAAGAGATCCATGGTTTTGCTGCCTGTTTATCTTGGAATCGCACAAAATCAAGCTGATTTGACTCTCCGGGTTTACCAAGAGCTTTTACTTTTCATACCCTCTAACTCACCAGTAATACTTGCATAAGGAGGGAGGGCTGAGAATCTGAGCATTCCTCGTTATTGCTGAATAACAGCCCAACCCAAAACACAGCAGCTGAAAACGCCCATGATCATTTGTTTACCACATGGGTTTGCCATTTGGGCGGTGCTCCATGTGGAGGGCTCATCTCCACTTCACAGGACTCAGCTCAGACAATTGGGAGCTGCAGGATGGACTTCCAAAATGGCTCACTCATCTGGCTGGAAAGTTGGTGCGACTCCAGCCGGGTCTCTCCTGGGACTATGTGGCTTTCCTCACAGCGTAGTGACTGGGTCCCAAGAAAGCATCCCAAAAGACGTAACGTGAAAATTTGCACTTTTTAGAAGACCTGGGTCTGGACACTGGCATAGCAGAATTGTGCCAAATTTTACGGGTCAAGCTGTCACAAAGCCCAGATTCCAGGGGAAGGCACAAAGACCTATACCTCTCAATGGGAGGAGTGGCAAAGAATTTGAGGGCAATATTTTAAAACTGCCAAATTGAGATGAGGGAACTGGAGCTCCAAGAAGTTTAATGACTTGCCCCAGACCACGTTAGTAGACACCTTTTGAGGTGCCTAATTCGCTACCACCTTCTCTGAGATTTGCTGTTTATCCATGGGGTGGACCCCTGAAACCCGGTTCATACTATGGAACTAAGTACTGAAGGATTTGCTTGGTCTACGTGAATAGTGCCCCCTGGAGTTCTGCAGTGCTGCCATCCTGAGAGCCCTACTGTGACTTGCTCCCAGGAATTTGGAATTCGGGATGCAGAAGAACTGGGACTCTAATCGCCTGGGGTTTAGTTCCTTGAGTACCATCTTGGGGTGAGGGGACCTAGGGTCCAGAGCAGGGGGCACCACAGATACATGTCTAATGTAGGGGAAGTTATTTCTCTTCTCTGGGCCTCTGCCTCCTATAAATGAGGAAGGTAAACAATGTTAATAATCTGTGTTCTTGTGATTCAAGGCAGGGCGGGAGTGTCCCCACTGGGCCCCCTAAAGCACTTGTGACATTTTGTGTCCTAGTATTTTGATTCCTGTCTTAGCAAAAGACAGAATGGGGTAAGCTAAGCGGAGTCTCATTTTGAGAGTGATTCACAATACAGAGCCTCAGATTGTCTACTTCAGAGTGGAAAGGCAGAGGCTGAGCTCCCAAGAGAACAAGATACCCCAGGCAGCAGGGTAATGGAGAGCTCCAACAGGGCCTGTGTTACCTCATAGGCTGCTGTGTGTGCCAAAGGAGATCGTGGCTGCAGAGGGATTTCTCAATAATGAGACACTTTATGCCATTGTTTTTGGTACCATTGCTACGTCCCTGCGGTTGACTGAGGTGGATTTTCCCAGGGTCTAGAAACATTTCTGGTTTTCACAAGTGGGGAGGGGGTGGTGCTATTGGCATCTAGTGAGCAGAGGTCAGGGATGTCGCTGTGCAGAATTATCCAACCCAAAATGTCAATCGAACCAAGGTTGAGGAATCCCACTACATCTTATCACCCAAGGGGAAATTTGAACTTACAATTTACATTGACTCAAAAGTTTACTTTATGGCTTGAGTTTTTAAGACTGCATTTTCCTTTCTGGGTTATGAATTTGCAATCTAGATGATAGCTGAGATCTCCCTGCTTGTTGAATTAATTTCAGGAGGTTAATTCAAATCCCCGAGTCCACACCACCTTGCCCAAGATTTCCGCAAATGCCGTAGATGAGGTTCTGGTCATCTCACTTTACCTGTAGTGTGTCTGTTCTGACCCATGACAGCTCATATGTGAAACTCACACTTCTATTTCCATTCAAGTGTGAGTATACATACACACACACACAACATACACTAGATTTCGTGTGTGTGTGTGTCAAAGGGAATTGAGATGGAGTAGGAGATTTGTAATGCAGTAATATCCCTGTTCTTAAGTTTTTCATCTGTCATGCTGATGGGCCACACAAAACCAAATGAACTGCAGCAATGGGTGTGAAGAGTAGAGAGTGAGCAAATGTAACAACAGGTGTCTTTGAGAGAAGGATATTTTTTAAAGGGACTATTCTACAAATGAAAAAGCCCAGCAAAGTATTTTTCAAATTTTTTTGATCATAACTTTTAGAGAAAAATCTGACATCAGAGCCCTGTACACTCATCTATATATAATTTAAGCAAAGGTTTATATATATATAAAAAAAGAATACACTTATTACATACAATGCTTTTGGATATTTTCTATTTTATTTTGTAAAAATGCTGCAGTCCACTAAATTAACTGCATGACTCACTTTATGTACGTCAGTGGCTCTGACGTACAGTTTGAAAATATGACGAGGGTGAGGCCCTAGTGTAAAAGCCTGGGCTATGGGAAGGGGTGGAAGTGGGGAAGAGGAGGCTGTGCCGTTGGCAGAGTCGGGAACTGCAAGGCTAGGTACCACGTGATCCTTCGCAGTGGTTTCCAAGCTCCTCAGAGCTTGTGGCACTGGTGGACCAGGGATGGGTTGTAATCCAGGAGCCCAAGTCATCAGTGAAGAGAGTGGAGTCATCAGGATGTCACCAGATGTCTAAAGGGAGGACAGAGAGCGGGCAACCTCAGAGGTAGTATTTTTTCTCTGAGAGGAGGCATGTTGGTGGTTTGGAAGGAACCTGATCACCCTCCCAGGCCCACAAACCCACGGCTTAAATCGCAGCACAGCTGCTCAGCACAGGTGGAAAATCCCTGCTGATGAATTCATTCTTTTGATAAATATTTATTCAGCACAAACTCATTTAATACGGGATCTGTACTCTTCTGTGTCCTGTTTTGTTCTTAAAGCATCCTAGTCAATCTAAAACTTGATGCTAAGTGATTCCCAGCTCCACCTTGGGCACTGTCTAATAACATTATCTTCTTTCTCCCCTGCTTACCTTCTGTATTAATACATAATAAGACAAGTGCAAGAAAGCAATTAAAAATGGAAAACTCTGAACTTGTGATATAGGACTTGAAAATGGTTCCTGATGCCATTATAACAGAGATATTAGGGCAAGATCGTGTGACTCATACTAGCTTCAGTACCTGCAAGAGCACTGGGAATACGCGAGCAGCAAATCTAAGGTCTAATGATGAAGGACTTGGGTCATTGGACTCCAGTTATTACTTCAAGCATCATGTCCCTGCTGCAGATGCTTTGGAAGATGCGTGTGCTTGAAAAGATCACAGTTTAATCTCTTTCCTGGCTCAATATCCATCTGTAGTTCAGAAAGTGTAAGACCGCTACAGAGGTTGCTATCTCCCCCTCTCTATCCGTTGGCAGAGCATGAAGACTGTTGGGCTCATGTGTGAACCCTGGCTCAGCTGCTCACCAGTTTCCCATGTAGATGTCAGTTTTCCAGCTGTAATACAAGGTTCTTGTGAAGATGAAATAAAATTTTGAACCTGAAACACATAGAAGAGGGCCTGGCCCAAAGCAGATCCCTAGAAGTAATATTTCTTTTGTCATGCTTCCTTTCAGGAAGGATGGTAGGTAGCTTATTATTCTCAGTTCTTCAGTTCTGTGTACCATTTGCCATAAACCTTGATGTTCCTACAACTAGTGGCAGAATATATTTTTCTGTGCCACTGATGTTGGGCTTGGCTGTGTAACTTGCTTTGGCCATCGGGATATTAGCAGATATGACATGACTGGAGGTTTGAAATGTGGTTTTATGGTTGAGCGTATTCACGTGAACTCCCATTTTTTTCCATGAGGACAACATGCCTCAAAAAGCTGCTGGGCCAAGGAGCTGAGAGACATGTGGGGGAGCCCAGTACCCAGCCTGCAGCTTGGAGTCAAGGCCAGCTGAGCCCAGCCTAAATCAGCTGAACCCCAGCTGATCTTCAAGAGGGAAGAAATAGATGCTTATGGTTGTGTGCCTCTGAGTTTATTAACATTACTGTCGTAATAGCGAACTGATAACTGCCTTATAGTTTTCACACTCCATAAAAAATGCTGCATATATTAAATAGCAGAGAAAGTAACTGTTCCAGGGAAGCAATAGAGCAAAGTGAATCACTGGTGAATAGAAGGGACTATAGCGTTATTCTTCTGAGCCCTAAAACCATTTTCTGGTGTCATGTGCTAAAACTTCCTCTCCATCTTTATTTGTGGGTAGGGGATTTCATATCGAAATGAAACTATTAGGAGATGGCACTATTTCCTTTAACATGATAACGCTAGGATTACTGTTTCTCTGAGAGGAGGGCCAACTATTGTTAATAGAAAAAACAAGCATACTTTGTGCAAGACCAGGTTGTATTAATTTCAGAAGAAAATCAATTCTTACTGGGGGAGGCTGTTAGCTGTTCCATTATCATGAGGTAGCCTGGCCATCAGTGGTGGAGAAACTAAAATGGATCTCTATCTTGTATGGGACAGAATGACCCCCTCCACACCCACCCGTTCTGCAGCCAGCAAAAGACAGCAAAAGAATACGGGTACTACCTTGCACAACTCCAGGAGATAGCATTCATATTGGACCTGCAGACGTGTTTCCCAGGGGGACGGTTGTGTCCAAGCAGACAAGGGCAAGAAACTGAAAGAAGCAGAGTGGAAAGAGAGGGGCTACAGGAGAAGAGGGATGGAGAAGAGTCCGGGAGATGGAGTCAGGAGACCTCAGAGCTCCCAGAACAAGTTGGGTACTTTATGCCCTGAGCTCAAGGGCTGAGTGAGGTCTAGAATTCCAGCGCTGCTCCACTCACTAAGCCAGGTGTCAGGCATGAGGCTGTGTCTGCATCATGTGCCACTGAGAGAGAGGGGAGCCGTCTTTATAGTTCTGGTCCTCCCGGGAGCACAGCATACACTAGCAACTGCTCTGGGCAAGAACAAAGCACTGCCTACGTGAGACTGTCCACGTGGGACATCCCTGAAGTCCTGAACTCAGAAGTCTTGTTCTCCCACACCCGACCTTGTATGAGGCAAGGAACAATGTTAGTTCAGTAAAACCACATCTTCTGTCTCATCTGTGTCTGCCAAAGCATACCTTCTGGAACCTTCAGTAAAGCGTCCTGCTGAGTTCAGAGTGGTCATCTGGGGAAGACAGCACAGTGGTTCTTCTAAAGAGGAAGCACCTGTTTCCTGATCACCTACCTGGCTGTACCCAGCCCTTATGTTTTGGACTGCTAGAGGGAGACAATTCCTCCAGCCCCAGGAGCCATGAGGCGTGTTGCTTCTCTGCTTGGCCAGAGCCCCATTAAGTACCGAGGGATATCCCCCTGTGAAGAAGAAAGAAGGGAGGGTCCAGACTCTCCCTGTTACAATTCTATCCTGTTTCAAAAGCAAAACTCATTGTCAGCTTTTAGTTTTGTGTACAGCCTGTCCACCTCTGCGTTCCCTAATCTTATTTCTCTTTCCTCTGTATTACACTTAGGATAGACCCAAGTTTTGTGGGACCCAGTGCTTACACAACTTGAAGGATCTGCTTTATGAAAAAATATAAAATAACAATATGGAATTAGATTAAATAAAGAAGTGAATCTTATTTAGTATGAGATTGGAAGGGGATGGTGTTAGTGCAGGGTCCTGAAGCTTGAGTTTTCTTAGCTTCACGGTACTTCTGCCTCTAGGAGGGTTGGTTTAATTTCTTCCCCTTTGGTCTAGGAGTGTGATAGCAAGGCTCCCTCAGAGGGGAGAGGAAGAAAGCTTCCTCCTGTGCTCCCTGTGTCCCCCTGTGTCCCCCAGGTTGTCCCCCGCAGTGCACAGCCAGGCCTCAGGCCCCTGCCAGCATGACCAGTGACCCTCTTCTGAAACCTTGGAGGGTGTGGGCAGGCTGCATGGGTGGAGTCGTCCCTCCTGACCAGACAATGAGTAGGATACTCATGCAGAGGTCTCTGCACATGTCAAATGTTACTTTCGGCCCTTTGATCATCCGCTCAGTGGAGCCTATTGGTTGACTTGCTGATCTGCTAGAAGCATCAACTGGTGTTTCCTGTTTTTTCAAGGAGCACACCCAAACCTCCCCAAAGGCCACTTGGTTTAAAGTACTCTCTTCCAGGGCTTTCTTTTCTTAAAATGTCCACACTTTCTGTTCCTTTAGGTAAAATATGATATTAGAATTTTTTGTCTTGCTAAGTAATCTGAGGGAGACTAACGGTGGGGGAGGGCACTTTACTGGGCGGGTACTCAGGCCTGGGAAAAAACGAGAACCAGCCCAGGTCTGAGACTCTACAGAGCCAGAATTAATGCACAGCTTTTTCAGACACCTGGTTTGGATCAATCCGTTTTAGCTGGTGGTTGCCCACTTGTTACTTCTCTCAAGAAGAGCCTCATTGGCCTGGGTAAAGTCATGTGTCCACCCCTCGTTCACGACAGGCCACATCATCCCGCTAGTCCTGTCCAAACGGCATACAACGAGGAGCTGAGGTTCTGCAAAGGGAACAGGAGGCCTGTTCCAAGGAACGGGAGAGGTGCCGGTGGTCCACACACTACACCTTCTTTAGCAGTCCACCATCGAGAGGGACTTTCTCAGCAGTGCCACTTCACCATTAGATTACTTAACAGAGTACAGGGCATGAGGAGATAAGACAAAGGGTGGTTTGATGGAAAGTAGGGCTTCAGGAAAGGCCTGGAACATGGAAAGTAATAAGAGGCCAACCTGGGTGGAGGATCCAAGAGGACGAGAAGAATCTGAACCCTAGAGCGGCACAGAGAGTGTGATAAGTTAGTGCCGGATGAAATGAGGATGCCGAAAAAGAATGATGGGCCCAGATCAGAAAATGTGTTGCGTTCACCAGTTTGTCTAGTGAGAACCCTGATGTTCAGCCTGGAGTTTCTCCTACCATTAAGCACTTTGATGGTAGCCATTTTCATCCCAGAACAAATGGGGTCAGAAAGTAAAGGAGGCCAGCTGCAAGGAGAAAGCAATTTCATCTTTACTAGCTGAGTTTTAAGCACCGAGGAGGGAATTCTGGGAGATCTGAGGTGTTGAATGGTCATAGGCAAAGCTTGCCTGGAAGAAATTTGTGGGGAAGTCAAAAAAGCCATGGCTGACTATGAAAGATTGATTCTCAGAAAGAGCAAAGGGAAAGTAAATCACTTCCCGATTTTAAAAAGAGACATGAACTCATGGCATCTCGCAGCGCTGTGGAAGGCCTTACTGTAATAAACAGCAGGTCACAATTAAAGCTTAGGATCTACACACCGAGGTCTTGATAGTCATAAAGCGAGAGTGTCATGGCTGGATCGCAGCCCACTCCTACTACTGGGTTTCTAGTATCCTGAATCACTTAATGTTCAAACTATGGAAATATTTTCTTTTCCTACCAGGTTCTTCAGGCTCAAAACACGTGTAAGAAGCAGACCCAGTAAAGGATCATGGGCTCACAAAGGGAGGCGGCTGAGGCTTGTCAGTGAGGAAAAGGGTGTTTGGTGGTCGTCAGAAGTGGAGCAGAGATAAATGGCCCCATCCCGCTTCCTGCAGGCAGCAGGAAGAGCAGTGCTCTGTGGCTTCTTGCCCCTTCCCAGCCTCCGCGGCTCACCCTCTCCCTCACATTTAGAACAGGTATATTTCCTGTCCACGTCCCCCACAAGTCACTGGGCGCTGCCTGGAACCACGGTCCTTGGTCCCTAATCCGTTTTGAGCTGCTGTCCCCCATTCAGTTTAGCTGCGCCACCCTTGGCTTTTTATCTCACTAGAAACCTGCTGCATTAATGGGAACAGGTTATTTTTTTTGTTGTTGCTCCTTTAACTACACAGAGAAGCAGAAGTTACCTGTGTGTCCTTCACCAAGGCATATATTTTTAGATAGTTCCCAAATGCATCTTTTCTTTTTTTCTTCCAAAATTAGATTTATTCCTGGAAGCAGCCCCCTGCTGCTACTTGACTTCTCTTCTTGGTTGTCCCTAAGTAGGATCACTGAGCCAGAGTCCTTTATTTCCTGTTTTATGATGAGGAAGGACACAGAGTTCTGCTTTGAAAAGAACACGGAGCTTGTATGAAATGTAATGCCCTTGTCTCAGCTCTCAGTTGCTTCAGATGAGGATTTATTTATTGACCAATTTTAGACTCCATCAGCCTTCTGGGTGTGGATTTGAGGATCTTAGGCAAATACATAAAACCCATGGTCTGAGGGCATCACTCCCTGCTGACACATATTTGATGGTTCTCATGCCATAGCCCAGGTTCTCTAGCTTTACATAAAAGGCCCTTCACGATTTAACTACCGCCAAATTTTCAAGCTCCTACGTGTCCCACCATGACCATTCACGTTGCCAAATTGGCCACCCAGTTCTGTACTTTCTTTCCCCATAGTTGGCCTTCAGCTGAGAATGCTCCAATTCCCCATCCTGGTCTCCTAGGTACTGGCACCACTCCCAAGCAGAGTTCGTGGCTCCTATCTGTGTGTCTGGGCTCCATGTTCATCCCTCTGCTGGGACACTTATCCAGGTACATTTTAGTTGTTTGCTCATATCCACCTTCCTTGACTGTGAGTCCCCTGAAGGAAGGCACCAGGTTCTTATTCTCGCTTTTAAATACTTAGCGTGAAGTCTGGCCAGAGCCAGTGCCCAGGAAATATTTGATAAACAATGAACAGTTTTGCAAAGGCACCTTTCCCTCAGTCGCCAGAAAACTAGCACGTTTTTAATGGACACACATCCGTGCAGGGGCCAGATGTTTGGGGAGGTACTCACACCTGTTCTCTTCCCCTTGCCTGGCTCTCTGCCTGCCAAAGAGGCCAGAATTCCCCAGGGGGTGGGGGTCACTAATACCTCTCCCGATTGTCTGTTTCCTGTTACTGGCTATATACCATTGTGTTTTCTTTCTTTTTTCACCTCTTGGAGGAAGTTCAGATCCAAGCCAATGCTTTCAGGTATAATTATTCTACAAAGCCCCTCTGCCTACTGGCTATTGCCTTCTGACATTAGTTTTGGAGGCTGTATGGTTCTTTCATATCTGTGCTTTTCATTGAAAGCTGTGTAATGTCCTTTTGGAAGCAGGTAGGGTATAAATATGAAATGAGAGATGAGCATATGATACGGTGCTCTTAGGATGCTTTGCAACCGCCGTGCCAGCTAAAGCTCGAGGTTTCCCACCCTGTATGTGGCTGTGTGCTTCTGAGGGGTCAGGTGCATACCTGGGATTCTTGGTCACACCACAAGGAAATGAGATGTCTGTCACTGTTTATACCATGCGAGCTGGACCTGGGGAGACAGTTCTTTGGCTATGTCCTTCTCCAGAGCATCTCTCACAAATTTCAGAGCAGGGGTTCTGGACATGCAATGAATTCACCTTTACTGTGCTTAGACCTCTGACTTGCCTGCCAAGAGCTTTGTAGGAGATTCTGAAAGTCGGGTAATTAGAAAAATGTTATGACTCAGAATGACCACCTTTCAGAGCACCGCTGGACATAACACACACACAATTTTACATACAATTCCAAGGGGGGGGGGGCGGGGTCAGGAAATCCATTTTAAAAAGCCATTCTTTCCAGCATGGTTTAAATAGAATGTTGTTCCAGGTCAGGGATAGCTACATCCTAATCATGGCTACATCGTATACGAATGAATAAGTATGTGGTAAACACCAAGGAAATGTTACAATCAAAACAGTGTGATCGTTTTGCTATACCTGCTTTAAAACTAACTCAAGGAGCACGGTACTGACACAAGTAGAGAAATTGATCAATGGAAGAGAATAAGGAAAGAGATGCAAGTAAATTGGAAACAATTTATGATAAAGGTGATGATATCAATTAGGGTTCAGTCACAGAAGGAGAACTATCAATGATACAGAGTGGCAGTTCTCAATAGAGGTGATTTGGGCCCAAGGGACATTTGGCAATGTGTGGACACTTTTTTTTTCATAGCCACAGGTAAGGGGCAGGTGCTGCTGGTATCTAATGGGTGGAAACTGGGTGCTGCTCAGCATCCTACAATGCACAGGACAGCCTCACATAACGAAGAATTATCCAACCCAAATATTAATAGTGATGAGATTGAGAAACCCTGATGTAAAGGATTTATTATAAGAATTAGACCTCAAGCAATGTGGGAGCTTGCTGAGAGATCCATGCAAGGCCGTTGCCTCTGTCATTAGGACCTGAGTCACCATGGAGCAGTCAGCAAGGAAAGCTGACATGGAGCTGGTGGGAAAAAGGGCAAACTTGGGTGAACCAGTGAGGATACAGTGGAATCCATGAGGACAAACTGGAACCTGCGTCTGTCTCTAACTGCCGCGGGTGGCCTAAGGAGAGGCTGGTGCCCCGTGGTACAAAGATGCACCCACATCTGGTCCAGGAGGCGGAGAAGCTGATGGAGGTCAGGTGGGAGCTGAGGAGCTGCAGCCCTACGTGTTGGCCCCAGCCAACAACACCCAAAACCACCTGTACCCTATAATGACCTTCAAAGAATAATGGTTGCTGGGTCCCTTCTACCTTCTTAATTTCTCTTATAGTCGTCTTTAACCTAAACCATACAGGAAAGGGAGTTCTGGAAAATAGAGTTGCACCTCAGCTGAGTTAACAGAGTTCAAAGTCACCATACCAATATTATAAGACAGTGGGGGAGAAAGCCTTACATAGTAAATAGAGTTAGAACAACTTGTTTCTGTTTGGAAGACAGAGCATAAAGTCTTGCCTAATGCATATATAAAAATAAACTAAGAAAATGGAAAAAAAAGAGAGAACCCCTCCCCCCTTTTTGTTTTCCTAAGCAAACGAAAAGTTGCTTAACTTGACTAATATTTAGGAACATGGATGCTAAGAACAATGAGCCCTTTTATCCACAAGAGTGACCAAACTTAAAAAGATGAAGGCCTTCTAGGATGGTCAGAGCATGGGGAGAAGGTTAATCTCATTTGTTATTGGTTGTTATAGACGGAATGTTTGTTTGTGTCCCTCTCAAAATTCATATGTCAAAACCTGACCCCTCAATGTGATGGTACTGGGAGGTGGGGCCTTTGGGAAGTAATTAAGATTAGATGAGGCCATGAGGGTGGAGCCCTCGTCAATGTGATTAATTCCCCTGTGAGAGTCATGAGAGAGCTTTCGTCCTCTCTCTGGTCTCTGCCATGTGACAATACAATAAGTCAGTAGTCTGCAACCAATGAGAAGGCCCTCAGCAGAACTTGATCATACTGGCACCCTGATCTTGAGCGTCCAGCCTCCAGAGCGGTGAGAAATACGCTTCTGTTGTTTATAAGCCACTCAGTTTATGGTATTTTGTTATAGCAGCTTAAGCTGACTAAGACATTGGTAGTCTTATGAATTCTAGGAGGTTTTGAATGATTTTCAGAAATTATAGTATTGAAATATACATATCTTTTATAATAGTAATATAATATAGCTTCTGGGAACCTAATAAATAAAAATGTCAGTTTTTAAAGATATAAGTTCAAGTTTATGTATTATAGCCTTGTTGACATGAGAACAACTACATACATAATGCTGCCTACGTATGATATTTATACTACTATGAAGTCCAAAACTACTGTTAACATGGATATCTGGTTAATGCAAATAATGTGACTCACAACATATGGTTAATGGAAATATAGATGGTTTTCAGTTTTGAAAAAAATCCTGCAAAAGATAAAGTACGTGATGACCCATGTCACATCGTCAACAGTAGTTACATTGTGTGGGTGTGTGTGCGTGTGTGTGTGTGAGTGACGTTATGTCTAGATATTGATTGAATAACATGTGCTGACTTCGGAGACCTTAACATCTGAAGAAATGTGTTCATCTTAGACTTGAAGACTTTGGGTGCTTACACATTCTTACAGAAACCATGTTCTATAGGGTCTTTATGGATTCAGTGGTACCTCGGTTTTTTAATGTCTCCATTGATGAACATTATGGTTTACGAATGCTGTAAATTTTATGGCTCTATGGTATCATTAGGTAGTAAAATTCATGCTAAATTGCTGTTTTAGGGGTTGATTTTAAAGGTCTGGTATGGATTAATCCATTTTGCATTACTTTCTATGGGGAAACCACGCCTCGGTTTTCAAAAGTTTCAGAACTCGAACAGTCTTCTGGAATGGATTACATTAACAAACAAAGGTACCACTGTCTATGCTATTTCTTTCTCATGGAACAACTCCTCTGTGCCACTCATCCCCACCCACCCATCGACCCCACTCCTATAGCTAATATTCCTACTCATCCTGTAAGACACAGCAGAGGGGCCAGCTCCTCCAAGAAGCCTTCTCAAAGCCCCCGCCAGCCCACAGTTTTGGTAGGAGGTCCATCATCTGGCTTCTCAGTTGGCCATATATCACCAGCGCAGAGCACTTAGCCCACTGCCTCACATTCATTTCTTGACTTGTTTACTTTTCCAGCCCCTAGAAAAGCAATACATAACATGATATGCAATAAATGTTTGCTGACCAAATGAATCAGTTTCAGATTTTCTAAGACATTTTGAGAAAAATACATTTTTTTGGTGACCATTGGAATTACGCCACAATTCTTGTCGTCCTAACACTAAAAAGAGCCAGAGTGAGGCCTAGCCAACGGGAGACATTCTTAATTATTAATATTCCATTCTTACTCACTACACTTAAACACCCCATTCCCCAACCCCATCTCTTAATACAGTGAACGAACTGAGATTTTTTTTTTTCCTCTTCACCTGACGGCTGATACTCTGCTATTCTGGGAAAAATGTATTTTAATTTTTACAGTAAAGAATAAAAATACATTGAGCGCCTACTGAGTCACATTAACCATGTAGAATGTCATGTTTGTTTAAACACATTCAGGGCCCAGAGACTGCTTACAGTGCTGTCACTCAGCCTAATGCTCTCACACACGGAGTCTAGGTGTCAGAGCAACCTCGGTGAATTTGTATTTACAGCCAGAATGGACCTTCAGAAAAGCTGAGAAACATCCAGTACTACCTACACGTGTGTGAAAGCTCAGAGCCATGTGACGACCACAGGAAAGTGTCCCTGTCCTCTGATCCCTCTGTGCCCCTATGTGGCAAAGCAAGATGGGCATGGCTGCCATATCTTGAGAGCCAATGTTGTGCCAGCAGTTTTCTTAAATTGTGTAAGTTAATTATCTCATGCGCAGAGAGTCAGAGAGGAGAAATCCCTGGGGCTAAACCAAGACAGGGCACCAGACGCCAAGGGGCCCCAGAGACACCGAGCAGCCTGCTTCTCGGCCTTTGAGTTCTAGTTTCCAGGCCCAGTGAACTCCTGCATCAGTATTTGAGATACCCCCTATCCTGATAACAAACTCCCATTTTATTTAATTAAATCTTGAGTATATGTCATGTTTGTTTGGTCCCCAAGATGTGTCCTTTGTCTTCACAGCCCAGACCTATGGATGAACCAATGCTGGGTGCAAACTGCCATTAATCACCATGCCTTCTAGAAGGTGACTTGCCTGGTGACTCACCTGAGTGATGCTACCTGTGACCCTACCTGTTCTAGTCAGAGGGCCCATGGGGTGGCGTCCACTTCCTACCTTACCTCCTTGTGTATAAATATGTGCTTTCCCCTCAATCAGCACTTAGTGCATATGAGTATTTTACTGTCACTACATCCAGAGCCGCTTCCAGCTGTGAAGCCTGGGTCCGGACTTTTGAAGGCATAACCAGTGAATGTTCATTTGTTCAGGCTCGGGTACCAACCACTGAGTACATCCTTCTCTTTAAGATTCTGGTAAAAAAGACTTCAACCCAACTTGGGCCACCTGTCCACCTGTTGGTTAGGGGATGGCAAACAATCTTAATTTGTGGTCCCATTAACATCAGAACAAAGGGGGTATTCATTCCCCAAAAGGAAGACAGGATGGTGTTGTCAAAATAAGAAAGAAACATGGCATTCAAATATCTACCACTACCTGAGGCTTTCATGTATATCTTCTGTTCGTTTTCACCTGTCTGTTTATTATACCAAGGCTAATAGGAAGGGTTGCTTTATCCCCTCTCCATGTATCCAGCAGGCTGCTTTTAAAATTAGATTTCCCACCTTCAAAGAAGTTTCCTTATGTTCATGTTAACCCAATTCAACTTGAACTTAAAGATGTACAGGGTGGGACTGTAGAGTCCCTCCAGAGCCTGCTATGTCCCTTGGCATGAGCTGGGCCCCATGAAGCCTTAAGGATAACCATAGTGCGGGTCAATCTGCTCTTGCTTGTTTGGCGTTTCATAGTTCCTCAGCTTAAAGAAAAGCCTTCAAATTCTGGGTTCCTCCCTCTTCCTCCTCACACAGTGTCCCATCTGAAAAGGCTGTCATTAAATGTGTTTGGATGACCCTAAATACTCACACCAATTCTCCTCAAAGATCTCAAATGAGAAACAATGGTATTCTCAGCGGGAAGAGGTTTCCTCCCAGGATGTCACGCTTCCCAGACTCAGTGAAGAAAGGCAGGGTGTATGTGGCCTGCCGGTGCTGGGAGGGGGTCCACCACCACCAGCTGTTCTCCTGGCCCCTCTGCCTTCTCTGGGCTCTCCCCAGTTCTTCGCACAGAGGTAGGGTGAGGGCACTCATGAATGAGAAACTTGACACAAGGCTGCAACCCCCTCCCATCCTTTCCCACCCCCAAAAAGAAGATCCCAAACTTCTTTAAACCAACATTTGCATTTTCATCCCCAATTTTTGAATAAGTGAAACTCTAAGCTTCGAAGCCTTATGTATTTTGAATCAAATTGAACTCCTTCCCACACAGCCCAGATGTTCCTTCACTTTTCCTATTTTGTTTTCCCTTTGACTTAAGTGATGAATGATGGAAATTAGGGCCAGTGGAGGTGTCATTGCAAGTAACCTCATGCTCCTTGAGAGGTTCCTGCAGGTTCCCCCAACTCTTCATCCAGAGTGTCTGCCACCTCTAGAACCTGGTGATCTTGTGTCTGAACTTGGGAAATGTGTAAGTCTGTTTAATCAGGCACCCTCTGTCATATGCTGGCACATCACAGAGCGGGATGAAGAGCCAAAATAAAAATAAATCTACAATAAATGGTATTTGAAGGCCTTGCCTGAAACAGATTTAGATGTGGTATGAAAAAGAGTGGGTTGGCTTTTTTTTCCCCTTAATTTCTTAGTTGGGATTTAAGATTTTTTATTTTTGTAATGGTAGAGCAAATGGTAGAAATTCTCTTCCTTTCATTTCTCACTTCAAAGTGCTGCAGAGAGGAAGGAAGTTTCAATTTGGTTCAAATGTGTGGAGCAGACACTCAATTAATCAGAGGACACTTGGGCTGGTATGGTAGGTACAAGAGAGCTAGTTCTACCCTCCTAGCTCCCACTGCAAAGAGAGGAAGAGGCACATATAAAACCCGTTCAAAAAAATTAAGTAAAGAGGAGCTCTGGTCCTTGAATTACCTCTAAGAGATATCGTATTACAATTTTTTAGTGTTTCCTAGGAAACCAGTTCAGTGTAAAAACCTATTCTTTGTCTTCTGCTCTTTGCAAAATTGTTTGAACCATATCTCATAAGAGGTTGCTTCACAGGCAATTTGAACAGCACTTAAAAGAAAAAGCTTAATCTGCAGTTTGCTGCACGAATGAAGGCTATACACCTTTATCAGTGGCTCGGATGCTTCAGATTGTATTTGCTGAAAACAGATAAGATTATGTCATTATTTCTGAAGCATCTGTGAAATCAAATCTTGTTGTCTTTTCCCCTCCAACTCATGAGACTTCCCCCCCCTTAACAGACCCAAGCTGCATTTTTAAAATCTAAAATAGTTTTAGGAGATTCTTATCAGCACTTACACAGCCTAGCATCACTGAAGAGAAAAGTAAACATCACCTACCCCTCCACCCTTTGTCTCCCTCTCCCTCTCGTCTCTCTCAGTCTCTCTTTCAATTTCTCCCTCTCTCTCTCTCTCTCTCTCTCCCTCATTCAGCACACACGTCTCCAAGGCTAATGTGCTTTGTGTCCCCAGTGTCATCACAGGTTAGAATCCCCCCAATGCCCACTCTGCTGGCCTGGGTCATCTCTCATTTATTTTCTGGTATCATTGCATGTTCAGTTGTTATTGTGGTTTTGCAAAAGATTGAAGTACTTAAATGGGTGCTGGGGTAGGGATCTCATGAGGGTCAAGAGTTTAGGGTATTGGAAGGTTTGTTTGGTTATTTGTTTGTTTTTAACACTTGAAGTTTTAGCTACTGACTTTCTCACATGTGCGAGCCCTTTGGAAAACAGGATGAGACTCTCTGCGTACTGACATGGGCATGCACATATGGCTTATCTGCGGGGCGGGCTGCATGTTGTCGTCTGTATGGTTGGAAGCGTGTCACTAAGGGATTAAGTCTGACTCCTATCATTAATCACTTAGCTTCCCACAGTGCTGGCTGTCTCTTGACTTCTGATAGGCATTCTTTATCATGTTAAAAAAGCATCCCCTATCCCACCTCACCTAATAAGACACAAGATGATTAAACGCACTGGACAAGGGGTCACCCAAATGTACATGCTGGATCCACCCATTACTAGCTCAGTGAATGTGGGAAAGTTCTTTAATTTCTCTGTGCTTCATTTGCCTTATCTGTCAAATATAAATAACAAAGGGTAGGAAGGAGCCTTAGGAGGTAATGCCTAAGAAATGAGCTAAAGCCAAGGAAACACATGTTTAGGAAACACATAGCCCAGTGCCTGGCACCTGGTGAGCCAGTGAGCAAAGCTACTGCTACTCTGATGACTATGGCAACTATGAGCAGTAGTTCTGTTTCTGTGGGGAGGGGTGTGGAGAATCAACCTTTACTATCTCATGCTTCATGACAACTTAGTTTAGCAAACGATTTATTGTGCACTTAACAATTTACCAGGCTCAGTGTAGACTGGACTTACAAAGGTGAAAAAGATGTACAGTTCCGGCCCTTGATAGGTTTACAGTTTAATGGAGAAGCAGATCTCTCCACATGTTGTGGTACATAGTAGAAACCTTTGTGGGAGGAAAGGAGATCACAGCCTGCCTGGGAGCTCAGGGAAAGCTTGGTGGAGGAGGCAGGGTACCCAAAGCAGGTGCTGATGTAGCATGTTCAGTGGATAATCACATTTTATTTTTTGTAAAGTGTGTATATATGCATGTACATATACATATATATTCACTGTGTAATCAGATTTATATGTTTGTATGGGGAAGACGGCTGGTTTCCTGCAGTATCCATTCCCTCTTCTTTTTTTTAAAGCAGTAGCACGCTTCTGAGGTTTACAGAGTACAAGGCACTGAAGTCTACTTTTCCCAGCCTCCCTTGCTGCCTGACATGGCCCGGTGAGGATGCTCCTGTCCCTGGTATTGGAGCTAACGTGTTCTGTGGAACTGCTGGGATTAGCCCTTAAAAGTGGCTGGGCAGGCTCTACCCACTCCCTCCTTTACCCTTCCTGTTGACTGAGAAATTGGTGCAATCAGAAAAGCTTCTTGTACCCAAAGACTGATAGCAGAGCTGCCCAGCCAATCTTGGATCATGTGCTTTGGGCAATTATACGAGAGTGAAATAAATTTCCATCTTCAGCTGCTCTGGCTGGTGTTACTTGTTTTCAGAAGTTAGGTCTGGGGGCCGGCCCGGTGGCTCAGGCGGTTAGAGCTCCATGCTCCTAACTCCGAAGGCTGTGGGTTCGATTCCTACATGGGTCAGTGGGCTCTCAACCACAAGGTTGCCGGTTCAATTCCTGGAGTCCCTCAAGGAATGGTGGGCTGCGCCCCCTGCAACTAGCAATAGCAACTGGACCTGGAGCTGAGGTGCGCCCTCCACAACTAAGACTGAAAGGACAACAACTTGACTTGGAAAAAAGTCCCCAATAAAGTCCTGTACCCCTTCCCCAATAAAAAAAAAAATGTGTGTACTTACATAAAAATTCTAGCTCTACCCTTAAAATTTGTACACTTAACTATGTAAATTACGTCTTAAAAAAAAAGAAGTTAGATCTGTACGAGGTCTGAATTAAGTTCATGAACTTGTTACAATGATGTTGCTGGGCTTTTTTGACATTAGAGGGATTATTCATTATGAATTTGTACCAACTGGACAAACAGTTAACCAAGTTTACTATTTGGAAGTACTGAAAAGGCTGCATGAAAAGGTTAGACGACCTGAACTTTTCGCCAACAATTTGTGGCTCTTGCATCACGACAATGCACCAGCTCACACGGCACTGTTTGTGAGGGCGTTTTTAACCAATACACAAATAACTGTGTTGGAACACCCTCCCTACTCACCTGATCTGGCCCCCAATGACTCTTTACCCAAATATAAAGGAAATATTGAAAGGAAGACATTTTGATGACATTCAGGACATCAAGGGTAATACAACGACAGCTCTGATGGCCATTCCAGAAAAAGAGCTCCAAAATTGCTTTGAAGGGTGGACTAGGCTCTGGCATCAGTGCATAGCTTCCCAAGGGGAGTACTTCGAAGGTAACCATATGATATTCAGCAACAAGGTATGTAGCACTTTCTCTAGGATGATTTCACGAACTTAATTGTCTGACCTCATATATTTCGTAGAGTAAGGTATCGTGTAATGAGTCAGGAATTGGGTCACCTGCCCCTTGCCCCTAGCTCTGCCATGAACTAGCAACGTGTTAATTGAGCAAGCTGTCATGCCTTGATTTATTCTTCTCCAAAAAGAGGGAGTTGAACTAGGTCTTTTAGCACCGTGAGTTATATAATGACTCTCGCATTTTTTGGTATAATGCTTTACACTTGTAATAAGTCGTTTTTCTCTTGTAAGAAATGTCAGAAACTCTTGGGACAGGAGATAGGGATAGGCTTGGGACTGAGTGAGCAGTACTTCCCTCCAGGCTCACTGTAGCTGAGACTGGACATGCGCTGGGCCTGGGATGGGCAGCAGTGCAGGTGTGCTCAGAGAAAATAGCTGTGAGTATATTGGCTCCAAGAGCACGTCACCAAAGCAGACAGGCAAGCCAAGGCCACTGGGCACTAGGTATTGCTACCCGTGAGCGGAAGCCTCATGGACAAAGGTGAGGAGAGACTTATAGCTGTGTTCCTTGTCAGCCATGCTTAGGCCTATTGTGGATGTCAGAGCCCTGCCCAGAGGCCGTGGTTTGGGCCAAGCAGACTGGAAGAGCCTGAGGTAGAAGGAGTGGATGGTAGAATTCCTAGAGGGCATGACCCATTCTCAGACCAGCACCTGGGAATGGGGAAGAGGAAAGTGCTGAAGTGTTTAGAGCCCCCTAACCCCCGGGCCTCCGTGCAGGCATGGTATGGCCAAGGTGGCCTCCCCAGGGAAAAACAGCCAGAACTCTGTCACGCCAAGAGCTTTTGTTTGACCAGGCCCCCTGACTGCTTTGGTTGGCATATAAGAAGTAGTTAGGGAAGAGAAAAAAAGAGATTTTTCATTTCAGCAGGATGAGTACTCAAAGTCATTTATTTAATTTGAAGATTTAGAGGCCTGGAACCTCATTTTGAATGCCAAGTTGAAGAAGAAGGACTTGGTGGGATTTTGAGTTTCGCAAGCACCGGTCAACACTCACCTTGTGTGACTTGAACACACTCCTGGGAGGTAGGCAGGGCAGCCATCATTAATTCTGTTTTGCAGATGGGGACAAGGAAGTGCCAAGCGTTTGAATGACTGCACCACAAACCGTGAGGCCAGCTCAGACTAGAACCCAATCTGACAGACTCACAATGTGACCTGCTTCCTTCTAAACTGTTTGCCTTGTGAGAGGCAAAAACTCCAAATTGCCAAATCAGGGATGACGTTCTCTAAGAGACTCTTTGTGGGGCTGGTCTTGGAATACCTCACTCATGAAACCACCCCGACTGAGCCCTGCTCTGTCCCTGGGCCCAGGCCTGTCTGCTGCTCTGGTCAGGTAATTAGAGAGGATCTTTTTGGGTCACTTTTTCCAGAGGACAAAACAAGCCCTTTGGTTTCTCGATTAGAAAGCTCAGCAGATTGAGTGACAAGACAAAGTTTTTGATCTTGCCATTGTAATCACCTAATTAAAATGAAATGCAGATGCTCCAACACCTAGTAATTTTCACCTCACTTACTTTGGCTCCAATTACAGCCCTTCCCTACTGACTTACACTGTTTAAATTATAAAGTCAGAAGGAAATATGACTATTTACCTGTTTCTATTCATACATATAAGTCTAACACATTATCTTTTCTCCCCAAGCAAGAAATGTGATCAGAGGCCTTCTCTTCACCCTGGAAATAGAAAGGGATAAATCTTTGGTTCTTAAATAAAATTAAACACCAATAAGTATTCAAATCAGCCAACACCTATGTCAAACTTCAACAATTTTGTTTCATTAAAAAAAAAAAAAAGTGTCCTTTCCCTAGGAATGGAAGAGGCAGGTCTTCAGAAAAACATAGCATTTGGTATCCTCTTGGAATGCACATTTTAGAATAGAAAACTCCCTTTTCAAATTAATCAGTATTGACTCTGACCCTTTAGATCAGGTAAAGTTAATAGTTCCAAAGATTGTTACCTTTATTGAGTGTATAAGTAAATAGCTGTGCACAATAGTTGCAAATATATACATACATATGTGTATATACATATGTATATATATATATATATGTATACATATATGTGTATATATATATATATATATATATGTATACATATACATATATATATACACACACACATAACTAGAGTTACCAAAATTGCTGGTGGCGACCAACCCTCCATCTTTACTAAAAGGCATATTTGTGTACTGAGAAAAGCTTTGTGGACTGGGAATAGGCAAACAAACAAATAAGCAAGCAAACAAAAACAAAAGCAACCAACCGAACACAAAGAGAACTGTAGGGTTCTAAAAAGAGCAGCTCTTTTTCTCTCCCTCTGAGTGAAATGTATCTGAGGTTATATGTCAAGGCAGCAAGAGGAAGATACTGGCTTCCTCAGAGTGCTGTGAACTCTGCTTGGGGACTGGCCGGCTGCGCTGCCCCAGGGCAAGAGGGAGGCCAGGAGCCCATGGCAGAGGAGACAGTCTTGCCTCTGTACCAGTGCTGTCACCCACGTACCTTATTAACCCCAGGAGGGCCAGTCTGAGGAAGTGACGACATGGAGCGTGCAGTGATGCGCAAGAGGAAGATGGGTACCCACGTAGATCTCTACTGTCTGTCTCCTCTTTAGAGATTTTTGTAGATATGCAACCAAATCATCCCACCATTGACATCAGGGACGAAGTCAAATTGTTTCGTTGGTACCCACAGAGCCCAAGTGGCTAATGTGGCTAACACGAAAAGACAAAAGTGATATTTCTTAGCTCCTCCTTTCACACTTACTTTACCTTAGTCTCCTATGAGGGGAAAGGTGGGCAAATTCTCCACCCTTCTAGGCAAAGGGCATTTCTTCTTCTCTGTTCCCAATTAATCCTGGGTTCTCTTAGGCTTCTTAAACTCTCTTGTGATCTGTGTGACTTGAGTGGGATAGAGAGGCTGTAAAAGCCGGGCATTTCATCTCTTTTCTTCCATTGAGGTAGTTGGTGTCACACTGCCCCTGAAATGGCAGGGTGCGCCTTGAGAAGGGAGCTCAGTGAATTTGGCATCAGCTCTCTTTTTCTGCTTTGTTGACAGTTCCTGATAACACTGCTGGCATCGGGACTTTGCAGACGCAGGAAGGAAGAGATGTGTTCTTTAATGATGGAAAAACATTAGAGCACAATGCCCTTAAAATAGAATGTGTGTGCCTAGCCTTTATTTTGGGGACTTTATTGTTGTAACCGTCTCTCCTGGGAAATGCTGTGGGAGGCCTTTCCCCTTTGGTGAAGCCGAGTAATTGTGTAATCCGAGGTATCCCTGAGAGAACTGAGGGAATGATGTCAACACACAGATTTCTGAGACATTGCTACATTTTTATGTTGATAACATGCTCCAAAAAATCCCTCGTCTCCAAACTCCAGTGTCTATAAAATGAGGCTAATCATCTTTGTGCTTGCTCACCTCACTGACTGTTATGAGGAGCTACCAAAATTATGGACAAGATTATGTCTGCAAACTGTAAAATGTCACTAATGTTAATTGTCATTGTTATTGACAATTGGAAGCCCTGCCCCTCTTGAGTGAGTGGTACCACTCCACTTTTCATTTCCCTGACATGGACTAGGTGTGCAAAATGTTCAGCATGCACAGCAGGCAACTGATACTAAGGTTGCTCACTTTCTTACCACCCTGTAACATGGTAAGGGTGATTGTCGTAATGAGCAGGAAAAAAGGAAAGATTTTGGCGCTCAGAGTTTTCATTATCCTCCTAATCCTAGGAAACCCCTGGGAATCCTGCCTGAGTGTCTTGTGTTGGTTTCCTGGCATTTGGTATGTCCAATGTCTCATACATCTGTTTTTTTGTTTTTCGTTTTTCTTCCTGAAAATTAGCAATGAAAAATGCTTCTGATTTCCTGATTACTTGCCTTTCCTCTTCATTAGTATGGCCTTATTTGGACCATTATTGCAGCCTGTTAGCAGGACCCATGACTTGCTCTGGGGATGATGAAAATGACCCTGAAGGGAGTCTTCTACCTGAAGGTGATGAGGAAGGATAAAAAAGTTGCTAGCCACCTCAGTCAGCGTCAGTGAGCTGTAAGAGACCTGTGTCCAGGCTGCTCTGCAAAGGTCTTGGTTCCCATTCCTAAGACGAGTTTTTGATAGTTTACTTCTGACCACAAAGCACTGAGATGGAACCCATGGTTTAATGGAAAAGGGGTGAAAACCCTGCCAAAGGGCCTACCTTCTGCAAACAGGGGTTCTGTGCTGTGTGACAGCTTTTTTTATTAGGTACCAAAAGGACAAAGCCTCCTGGTAGCATTTGTGTGCACGTGTGTGTGGATGTGTTTGCAGAAGGGGGTGGGAATGCCCCGCTACTCAGCTGCCTCTCATGATTTGCTCCAATTTCATTTCCATTTGCTAGAGGGGCATCTGCACTTTTCTGCCCAGTCAACATTTAATGCACATCCGTTCAGGCCTAACCCGCTGTTGAGGTCAACCGCCCTCCACCTCCGGGCATCCCAGGGGGTTAGAGCTAAGGATACACAATACTCTAAATGGAATATTAAAGATCCCCATCTGTCTGGCAGTCTGATCAATAAATGTGAGCCCTTTCTTGACAATTCTGTATGAGAGACACGTCACCCCCTGGTTTGAAGATAAGCGTGAGATGTGGGTTTCTAAGGTTTACTGAGTCCAAGCACCCAGCTGTCATGGTGCTCAGCCAGGATAAGGATTATGCTCTTAATCATGTTATTCTGTTACTAAAGTGTTCTTTGAAATTCCCCTCACCCCTCCCTCACATAAAATTGTACCAGTGTCTGAAATTGTAGGTGCCTTTCTGACACTTACTTCACTTGCTGAATGACCTTGTTTGAAAGGGCTTTTGTTCAGGCAGTCAAACCGAGGCACCATGCTTCTGGGGCATCTTGTCTGGCTTCTGCCAGCTAACAAGGCTAAACAATGAGACCAGTTTGTGTTTACGACAAAGCATTTAAGTAAAGCAGACAGGTCCAAGATGCCTGCTCTGGCCCGTGAAACACCTGGCCTGCTGGCTGGATTGGGCCAGACACTCCTTAAGCCCAACAGTTTAAAAACACCCTGTAGAAACCGCCACCGCTGGAACAAGCGAATGAGCAAGCAAATACAACAATTAAAAAGCTGGGTCGTCTGAGGCACTTCGGGAGCCTGAGCAGAGACATCCATGGGTCCCCAGCTAAAATATAGGCTGCACCTGTTCAGCCTGTCATGTCTCCACCAGACCGGAACAAAGCTGACTGCAGCAAAAGCCACCCTACCAAGTATCACGTAACACGCAGGGACAGTCTGCTTTCAACCCAGTGTGATCGGAGCTCCAGGCCCAGATGAAGGAATTTGGTATGACCAGCTGGGGGTGAGGCATGTATGAATGGCTTCCTGTGGGAAAGGATTGAGTGAGATGGAGAAGCTGTCTGGGCCGAGGGGGTGTCAGGTCTTCCCAGCTAGCATTGCTCTAATGAGGAGAATGAATGGAGTGGGTGGAGGGTGAAGGGTGGAGGGGAGGGTAAGAGACAATGAATTTTTCAGAAGAGCTGCTCTACCACCAGCTTTGGGATTATGGGTACATCCTTTCACCCAATGGACCTCAGCTTCCCCATGTTTTTCAATGAAACGGTCAGACCCGTCAGTCACATAAGAAGCTCTTCTGTCTGGTGAGCTGATTCAGTTCTGTTTCCTAAGGAATATGAAATTGGATGTGGAGTTTTCACTTGTGTTGCTCCTACCAACCTGGCAGGCCATTTGGCACATTGCCCAGCAGCCCGCAGCCTCTCCCTGGACCAATCCATTTTGCACATTCCTGCCAGGTACCACACGTGTGTTTGCTGTTTCTTGTGCTTCAAAGGTGCTCTGCTGCCTGTCAGCTAAAATCCTAGCACAGAGTAACCAGGCCCCTCCTCCTGGTCTGGCCCCAACCCCGTTTTCCAGCCTGGCTCCCCAGGCTCCCACAGACCCTGCTCAAGGCCCGCTAGGCCTCGTTTCCCAAACACAGCACACTTGGCACTTTTGCACGTTATCCCTTCTGTCTGGGATAGCTGTCCAGAGAACTCATTCTGTAAGAACTACCTCAAATGTAGCTTCGCACCCCAAACTTCTGGGCCTCTTCCTCAGCCTTGTTCCTCTCTCCTAGTGGCAATTACAGAGGCATGTCCATTTTTCCTTATACAAGAGGAAGAAGAAACTATAATCAATTTTGTGCCGGATAGTACCTGGCCTTATGGGTGGATTCAAGAAACACAATTGGAAATGACTTAACCGAAGGTGACTGGATTACTACAGGTGTGAACCGAGGGCCAATCTGAAGCTTTCCACATGCAAACTGATCTAAAGCACTTAAAAAAATATTTCAGAAGATCAAAAGTAAACTATTATAGCTGAGGACTTATTTAAATAACTGTTCTAAAAATATCCCAGAGGGGAAAACCTGATCTAGGCATTTCGTAACGCTATTCTGCAAAATAAAAATCAAGAGCTGCATCCCAATTTACCTCCAACAGTGTCTTCTGGGTTACAAGAGATAAATGCTAACAAGGAGTGGAATCCAGCACCCTCTACCTTATTAATATGTAAAAAGGCTCAAGTCACATCTGTGCAAGGATCTATTTTTAGTGGACCCTACATACTAAAATCCTAGCCTTGATCTCTTAAACTATCAAGCCTACCATAAATGTTTGATGATGAACAAGCCCATAAAAAGAAAATGCATAAAATGAATTGAGGGAGTCAATGCGTGCTCTGCCTTTTAATTACCGGTGGCTTCTGTACAATTGTGCTCCAGCCAGGCAGGGTGCAGGCAGAGAAAACACAACAATAATTTGGGAGGTGAGGGTAAGGGGCAGGCTGTGGGTACTGCCAACAAATGGGTCTAACTACATTGTTAGTTATGGTTTGGAAGCCAAATAGAGATGGAGGAAATAGTAGAATCCTACCCCAAAAGGGTGAGGGTTAGGAAGGAAAAAATTGAGAGAGAAATAAAATTATTCGAGACACAAAAGATAATGAACAGTCTTGTTTTATTACTTTTAAGTAATAAAGAGCCTTTTCCTTTTTTTTTTTTGTCTTTTTCCCCTTTTTGTTTTCTTTTTTACAGCATACATTAAGTTGTGAATCAGATGTTAGGGGGTGTGGAGATGGAAGGAAAATTGGTGACATCACAATATTTTTACAATTTTACAACAAATATAAATCTGAGTTTGTTGCATCTACTAGGGTCTAGCAAGGGTGGAAAGCAAAGGCACACTCAGGTTTATGGACCCTCCCCCCACACGCAGTGGGGATAAAAAGAAAAGGTGAAAAAAATACTTAAATGCAGAAGACCAGCTCAACACATGTGGGAATTTTAGTGTTAACAACACAAATAATGGGCTGCGGGATGTACGGATGTGGAATGGAATTTTGACACAGGTCTCTGTAACACAGCTGAGGCAATGACGCCCACGTGGGATGAGAGTAGGTGCTGCACCGTCAATACTCTTGAGTCAAGATTTGGGAAGAAGGTAGCGGGGTAATATATACCCATCACCTAAGTCCTGCATTTCTAAAGAAAATTCAAGGGAAAAAGAACAATATGTTGGTTTCTAGAAAGATTTCATGGTTTCAGGGTAGAGTTCACAGGATGCAAACATTGATTTTCCTAACAAAACCAAACAAAAGCACAACACAAAATCAACAAAAACCTAACCTGAACAACAGCAAAACAGCAAGGGATGTTTGGAACAAAACACTGCACGCGACCTTGCTACATACCCAAGTCTCACTGATTGTGGCTGGAGGCACCGCACTTTCACCAGCCAACTCAAAAGTGTCCCAAATTGTCTTTTTTTGAAAGTGTTTTTAAAAGACAAAACTAAACCCAGATCAAACTGGAAATAGACAAAGAGACCACCAAATGTTTAACCATTTAAAAACAATAACCAAAATGAGCATGGCTTACAGTACCTTGACAATTCCTTTGTTCATGATCGAGTAAACAAAAGTCCCTTCTGTGTGCTTCAGCTAATGAAAACCAAGAAAAAAACACATCCCATCCCACCCCCCCCACAAAGCATAACAACAAAAGGATAAAGAAATTAAAAAAAAAATTAAAAATCTTTTGCCCCAGTCAAGGTTTTTGCAGCATCCATTGTGATTGGCCTTGTACTTAGAGTTACTCATTAATCACAGCAGGGACCAGCCTGCCTGCATCTATTTCCATGTCATTTCTTTGTGTGCCTTGCTCCTGTGCACTAAGCACACTGCTGGGAAACTCCTCCCAGGTGCCTGCCCAACCGCACACAGTGTTCTCCAGCCAGTGGACATGGCAGAAATGAGGATTGAGACTTCAGTCCTTTTTCTACTGGTTAAAGATATCACCATGTTGAAATGATCTGAGAATCTAAGAATCTAAGGGAAACGGAGCTCTAGAGGGAGAAAGGGGATTTGCCACCCACAACACTGGGGTCCATGCTTGGCAGCATGGCCAAAGGGTGGTTGGAGTTGGCACTAGAAGGACGTGTGAATTGGAGGGTGTCGTGTGCCCAGCTTTCCCAGGCTTTGAGATTATAACCATCACCACTGCATTCGTCTTCCATCTGCTGGACGCTAATCTTCCAGAGGACTGGAGTGAGAGTGGGGGGGAGGGAGGATTAAATAAATATCTGTATTTCAAAAGGGGGAAAAGGTTTATCATAACGACAGTTTACAAGTGTACACAACTCAGGGTGTAAGGCACAAATTTACACGTGGAAAATAGGCTATTCACAGATGTAACCCCACGAAAAACCCGTGTGATCAAACCATTAATTTATGCAAGATAGCAGCCAGCGTATTAATTAGTTCACACCGTTTGTGGATTCTGTTTGCTGTCTCACATGCAAGGTGAAATGAGATGGCATATCACAAGCTGGTGTCTTCACAGAAAGTAGGAACCACTGACAAAGCCATGTTGGCAGCAATGGGGCATGGATGTGCCATTCTAAAAGTTCCTCTCCTGGTTGCTTTAGAAGTTAGGATCTGGAAGGACTTCTAACTAATTTTTTGCGTGTTATAGAACAGAGGCCTCACCAGCAAATTGACTGGTAGATTTAAATAAATATACCCCTCTTTTTCTTTTAGCTTGAGATCAGACGGTCCAAACACAAAGGTCAGAATTCCAGCTCCAACTTATTTACTCAGTGAATTTATTGTAAAAATAAAGAAACTTAATTATTCCAGTTAATGGATTTCACGTTAAATAGTTTAACTTCAAGGGGCTTTATGAAGAGCTGTTCATAGGGCAATATGTGGAAGAGTCCTTTCCTTAAGGAAAAAAAAAAGGGTGAACAATAAATAAAGTTACTTGCGTTAACGGTCACGTTATTTCATTAAAAGAGAGGAGCAGAAATCTATGACATAGTCGCCCAACATGGCATTAATCTGCTAGAACAGAAAGCTGTAACACTGGTGGGCATTTCACAGTATCTGCGCGTAGTAAACTTCTGCCATTGTTAAAGTCTGAGTTAGAATTATCAATGGATGCTTTATTGTTTTTTGTCATTTTAACTTTCATGATTTTTAAAAACGTATTTGTGTTTCGCAAGGTGGAACGCTAGCCCCGTTTGGCAGAGCCCCGTGCAGTAACGGACAAAAAGCTGCAGTTGCTGTTCACCTCTGGATGCGCACGTGTGTGTGTGTGTGTCGGGGGTGAGTGGCTATGTGCTTTTGGCTCATATTTGTGATCATTTAAGTCTTTCGTGAGTCCGACCTGTTGCAGGGGGTGTGTGTGGGGGGGAGAGTGAAGGAAGAGAATGGAGCTGAGTCCCGCGTCACAAACCTTCACCAAACCACGTGGCCCACGTGTCGGGTTCGCCCGGAGTCCAGAGGGGGACGCGGCGTCCTGGGCTCCGCCGCCGGCTTGGTCCGGTGGGTGCTCAGGCCGCCGAGAACCGTGCGGAGCGGAGCGGGGCGGGCGCCGCGCCTTTCCTGCTGGTTCCACACCTGACCCCTCCCCCTGGGATTATGTACACGCATCGTTGGGCTTCATGGATGTGGAAAGGGGGGCGAAGGTAGGTTTGGGGGGCACGTCCGGCTTTAGCGAGGGCGTGCGCTTCAGCCCCGACCTGGTCAGTGAGTTGTAGGTGCTGAGGCTCGGCTGCCGCGTGACCGTCCCGGCCTGGCCCGGCGGCTGCGAGCCGTGCACCTGGATGGAGTCCACCCTCTGCGGGGCGGGCGGCGGGTTGTCTCCCCGGCCGAAGCTCGGGTTTCTGGACAGGTGGGAGGAATTGGAGGAGTTAGTATTGTTTCTTTTGAGAGTGGTGGCCTGGTGGCTTCTCGTGAGCGAGTTCGTGGGGTAGCTCCTCTTATAGTCAAGCCCATAGGAGGAGGAGTGGTGCATGTCCAGCCGCTTGCTGAGGCCGCTCTGAGACAGGGGGGCCCCCGGGGGGCCCAGGGAGGCCTCCCGCTGGGGCACTTTGGGCGGCAGGCCGTCCAGGTTCTCCACCATGTTCACCCCATGGTTGGGACTCTTGCTGAGATGTTCCTTGATGGTCTTATACTCCAGGGTGGCCGCCTGGTCCTCCAGCGCCATCTGGGCCACCTCGCTCATTTTGGGCTGGTCCACGTACTCGTGCTGGTAGCCCTGCTGCGTGATGGGCAGGACCACCACGCTGGGGATGTGGCTCGGGGAGGCGCGCAGGGGCAGGTCCGTGGGAATCACAGCGGAGCCCATGGGGGGCATGTCCTTCGTGCAGGCGTTGATGAGGTTCTGGTTCCTTTCCCACTCGCGGCTGCCGCGGCTGGGCTTCCGCTTCTGCTGCAGCGTGGGCGTGGATTCTGGGGTGGGCAAGGCTGCCAGATCCAGGTGGTGCTGATCGGCCTTAATGAGCATCTTGGCCGTGTTGCTGGGAGTGGCGAGCTTGCCGTTGTGCATGAGCGGTGTGAGGATGGCCTCTGGCTTCGGCTCTTTGGACTGGGTGTCGCCGAAGAGGCCGCTGAGCTTGGTGACACTGCTCATGGAGCCTCGGCGCGAGTGGGTGAGCTCCTTCTCCTTGCGCTGCACCGCGGACACGTCTTTGCGCCGGTGATCGCAGACGCAGTACACGATGATGCCGGAGAAGACGGCCCCCATGACGAAGGCCAGGATGACCGCGATGGCCAAGAGGGTGACAGGAACGAGCTGGTCATGGCCTTTGAGGTAACTTTCGCGAATCACTCCTGCAATAGACATCACAGATGGTGTTAAGAAACGAAAGGACACCGCGAGGCTTATTTTTGTTTGGCGTTCACCCTGTTAATTAATAACAGTATTAAGTGACAATAGCACCTCTGCATAACTTGTCATCAAGGCTCATCTTGCCAAACTAATTAATCCTCCCCACCCTGTAAAGTATGTAAATAGCCTGTTGCGTTCTTTGTGTTCTTAAAAAGTGCTTCTCCCTTTCAAGTACTTGCTCTTTCTACTCAGCTTCCCTCCGCGGAGTATGGCAGTTTTGCATTTCCAAATTTTATGCCTCTTTCCCTCTCCTTAGTTTTTCAATCTTCCTCTTATGAAATTGAGATAACCGAGATACTTTGAGTCAGGGAGAAGGGCAACGATTTTATGCACATTAAATGAACAAATTGCACAATACTTCAGGCTTCCAGGGTCTTTTCTGATGGCTTCCTTGGGCAACTGGAGGAAAGACAGTGTGTGTCATTGAAAGAAAATAGCTAAAGCTCAAATTACAAAAGTTCATGCTGATTTTGCATCACCCCTCCAAAAACAAAACAAAACAAAAAGCAGGCACAGCCAATTTCAGGTAAATATACCGAATATTTGAATGAAGCCCTTCCCTTACTTATCGATGTGGAAAGGGGGGCGAAGGTAGGTTTGGGGGGCACGTCCGGCCCCCTGAAAGAATATTTAGAAAAGAGGACCATTTGTGGCCCTGAAGTGAGTTTGAGAAGTGTTAGGTCTCATTATTACAACTAGAGTTTGCTGTCACGGTGAAATTCTTCAGCAGAGCTAATCTCTTCAATTTAATGAAAATTATATGACTACACCTGTCAATAATCTTACACTACATTAACCAAGATGGGGTGTTTCTGAAGAAAGTTGCTGTCCCTCTTCCTGCTTAATCAGCCACCAAGCTGAGAGACTAATCAAATGCAAACACTGAAGCTCTTATTTTTTAATACCAAGTGAGAATACACATCACATTTGTCAGATCTTAAGTGCTTGATGTGGTAGCTAAAAAAATAAAATCTAAGAGTTCAATTCCTGCCCCTGGAGAGTGAAAGAACATGAATACATTAGAGGCACTGCAAGGGCTAAGGAAATGTAAACATTGTTCCTATTATGGAAACTGATAGTAAGACAGAAAATGTAACTTTTCACGTCTCAGGAGACGTTGTTCATCTACTAAATCAACTCTTTCTGGAATGTTTAATGTATTTTCCTGGCAGATATCAGTGGCACAGAATTAGAATGAAATGAAATAAAAATCTCTACCCTTTCCCAAACTCACAACATGCAGCTGTTAAACTTCTGCTGAAATGCTCTGTGTGTTACAGTTGAGACCTCGAAGCAATGCATCTTTATGGGGAGTTTTCGTGCTAAAATATTTTGTTTACTAAAGTGACGGTTTTAAAACTAGGAAACCTTAGCCTGAAGATAAAACGTTCTCTTTTGTTCTTTCTAAACTGTCCTCCTCCCCTCAATTGTGACATCCCAGTTTGTCACTGTGGGAATGATTGTCCTGTGACAAAAGATTGTGACTTCAGGTGGCGAATAAATAGAAGCAGCAACCATCTCTTGTGAAACAAGATTCGTTGATCTTGTGAAACAAAGATTCGTGGATTAAACAAATGCCCTTGGTAATGAAGGGCAGGCGAGGCAGTTCACCCCAGGGAAAGTGTATGTAAGATGGTTTAAGACATTGAATAATTTCCAAAGTGACAGTTTTCAAATATTTCTAGACTTGTCTTCATGAACTTTCAAGGGGTAGAAACTGAGAAGCAAAAAGCCAGCAGGAAATTCAGCTATAACTCACACCTTTTATGCTGTGGAACTCCCCAAACAGTGGGTGGACTTTGTGTTCAAATATGTTTTAATACCTAAGTCACCAGGGAACTATGCTAATGAAAATTTGTTCCTTAAATTTGCATTTCCTTTTAGTAATGCTAAAACAGCACTGCTTTCCTTTCAATTTTGGTTGTATATGGGGTTCTGGTGACCATCCTTATTACATATAATAGCACAAAAATGTACACCTGTGAATGAAATGGGTTTCATTTCCCTCATTGACTTGGTGGTACCAGTGGGGCTAGAGACCACTGATGGGGGTACTAGGTACATTTTTTCATAGCAATGGTTATTTCATGCATCCCTTTTCCAGGCAACCATATTTATGGGGGCTGTATCTTCCCAATAAATGAGCAGATATAATAGGTAGCTGTCTCCAGTTGGCTTTGGCATTTTCCAGTTTAAATTGCTCTCTCAGCTTAAGAAGAAACATGGAAAGAATAAGGCTAGAGCAGTCCATTTGTTTTATCTATTATTTATCTGGGAAAACTGCAAAACTATCAAGTTTATCCATTGCTGCTTTGTTTTTAGCTTCCATTCTTTCACGTCTGAAGGTCCTTGCCTATCTTAGACTCATGGAAACCACTTGCTCTTTCACTGGGAAAAACTCTTTAGTGGATGGAATTTGAGTTCAGGTTTTTGGTTAACAAATCAAGCAGGGTCTGACCTTTGAGAAAAATGGCGTCAGCCATTTTTGAGAAAAATGGCGTCAGCCGCCCCCCCCATTCTGTTATGTAAATAATGCCCTTTAAAACCTTTCCTTCCTCTTCAGCTTTGAGATATCTACCATGAAAATGAAGCAGGTGGCTTCCCTCCTCTGCTTGTACAAATCCAGAAACTACAAGTCCAATTTAGAAACAGATCATAGATTAAATTGAAAGCACAGTCAAGAAGTCAAAAGTTATTTTTGGAAAATGCCTTGTAAACTTAGCGCTTTCTGCTTATGTCATGAAAAAAGCAAAGGGACATTCATGGAAATGATTAAGTCATCTCTGTGGACATTGGTCACTGCGAAGGATTGGACACCAGATTTATCAGTGAGGCCGGGGTGGTGCCAGCCGCACTAGGGAGCTCCTAACCCCTGAGTCTTAGGCTCCCGCTTACTGCCGGTGACCTCTTGCTGAGTAACTTAACATCTCTGGCCTCAGTTTTTACACCTGTAATGTGGGGTTAACACATTATTGGGTTGTTACAAGAATCAAATGAAATAATGAATAAGAAAGAGCTTTGATGCTGTAGTTTAGTGGACAAGTCTAAAGGTCACAAGAAGCCACAAAAGAGAAGTGGTGCTCTGTAAGTAGCTCCCCAACGGCTAAGAGTGACAGTCACAGCTGCTCCTTTTGATTCCATTTGCTGTGGGTCTCCCGAGTGGAGAGGGACAAACCTGGTCTTCCCAGCTGCAGACCTCATGCTGTCCAAATGTTGCCAAAGGATAATATGTTGAGGTAACATCAGAAAACATGTCCGTGTTTCAGGACTGCCTCTAAGTCTTGAATTTTTAATTAAGTAAAACAAAAGTAGGAAATGTTGAGCAAAATACTGCAATTACAGTTAGACTCCTGGTGAGGTAATAATCGTGCAATCAGCTCTTTGAGGACAGGGACCATATATGTATTTATCACCCTCACCATTCCCATGGCTCTTAGTTGGGCACCTACTAAATGATTGTTAAATAAATGGGTTTGCAATGCAATGAAGAGACATTTTTAAATGGACTTCTAAACTTAGTGGGCCTTCTTTGGAGTGCCTAATCTTGCTTCTGAAGTTACAGAAACAAGTTATATCTATAGTCACAGAATATAATAATACTAGCATCTATTAGAGAAAAGAAATCTATAAAGTTGCTCAATATTTGTTTAAAATAATAAGAGAAACTCTTTTTAAAATGAAAAGAAACTCATTCTGGACTAATTCTAAAAGAGCTGATGAGGGTAAATGGGTTATTTGTAACAACTGAGTGCTCAGGTGGAATTGAATAATTTGAAATAAATGCATCCCTGCAAAGGGTTCAGGGCTGGAGGTGGATGAATACCATTGCTTCAGAACCTGCAGGGAAACCCTGGGGAAGTAGGAGGGCCTTTGTAGGGTGGTAGGCTCTCTCCCCAGGTATCCCCACTTTAAGGGACCAATCAGAGTTGGATTCTCTCCCTAGCTGTTGATATGCCTTCTTCTACCAACCTCTGGGCCTTCAGCTCTCAACAGTTGAAAATTGGGCATTAGTAATGAAAACAGTTTCTGAAAAATCCTTAGCATTGATTCATTAACCACCAGCTATTTCTCACCAGTCATAAGGTGCTAAATGGTTTATTTTTTCAACCTTCCTATTGCAGGAAGCAAGGCATACAATGGCTTGGAGATTTCTCTGAAATCGTGCCTGAAATTGGCAGAACTGAGAAAGAATAGACTCTCCATTTTTTTCTTTTTTTTTCTGAGGTGCCAGTTTTCATATGCTGAGGGAGGTCTCCGAGGGGCAGTTTGAAGCTCTTTAGAGGCTGAAGCAATGAAAAGATTATAAACCCCACCCTCCAGGCCCTGCAATATGTGATTCAAAAAATAAGAACAATTATAAACTGTGAAATAAGAGCAAGTCCAACACAGTTCTGATTTTTGCTGTGATGACCATGTCACTGCATTTTGAAATTTCAAACATCACGTTCTTTATTTAAAGAACGTTTTCTGGTAGCCCGGCCTGTGGGTTCTCTGCAATCGCCTAGCTTGCATGGGGGATGGGGGTGCCCAGCGCCAGGCTCTGGGACAGTACACCTCAGGATAGATGCTCTCCTAACTCGGGCTGACGTTCTGGGTGCCTCTGCTATCACTTTCCTGGTGTAACGGATTCGCCTCCGAGCACCTCTGGCTGTCTTCAGCATACGGTTACTGCATGGACTGAAGTGCTGTGTTAGGTGCAGGAGGAACAAACCCTGTGAGCCGATGTGGGGGAGGCAGGTGCTCAGACACACACGACAGCCAGGAGGGGAGGCAAAGGCTTTGTGTAGGAGGTGGCGGCTGTCAGCTGCAGTGGAGAAGGCAGCAAGAGCCGGGGCAGGCACGGAGGGACGGGAAGGTAAGGCTGTCTTCAGTTAACGGCTAATGGTTTGACACCCTTCCAGTCTCTTCCACGCAAGGTACTTGCCACTCTCCTGCACTCTGTCTTGCCTGTGGGCCCCCACACAGGCTCTTCCCTCCGCCCTGAATATCCCTGCTCACCACCTAATCCTCTGACCCCCTCCTTTAGGTGTCAGCTTAAATGGGGAAATCTTCTCCAATCCCTCAGACTAAGTTAGCTCTTTCTTCTACAAGTGTCCTGAGCCCTGCGTTTCTCTATCCTAAAACCATCCCTCTCCTGATACTTGCTTTATGTTTCATTTTCTTGCCTAGGCAGCTCTAAGAGGGAGATTTACCACTGAATCCCCAGGAATAAAAGTAAATATCTGTTAAATAAATAGTAAATGAATGCATGAATGAATGTTTGTAGAGGAAAAATACGAGAGCTAAACATCATTTGGGAGCAGGCTGTAAAAGCCTTGAATGACTGAAAAAGATATTTAGAAGACATGTCATTTTTGGAAGGAAAGTTCTTGGTTAATTTACTTGCAATTTTAAGGGTCTCCTTGCCCCAGCAAGCTGACTCAGGTTACTTGCTCTACGTTGAATCCATTATTGAAAAACTCTGTTGGCTTCAGAGTCAACATTTTTGCATTAAAACTAAAGCTAGTCTACTTGAATTCACTACTACTGGTTTTAAGATTAAAACTCTGTCTTCAACCAAATGCATCCACTGCATCGTAATAGCTGGGAGGTGGTATCTGTCCTATCAAAAAATGAAGCAAAATAGACACCCCGCCCCCCAAAAACCCTATAAAATCAACTGCACCTATTAAGCTAAATTCCAAGGAAGAGCCCCCATATGCCCTCAGCTGCCTTGCTAGGCAGCCAGTACCTCGAAATGGTTAAATGCACACTTTCCCCTCTCACCCGCTCACTGGACTGCCTGTTTCGGGGCTGCTGTGATATGATGGATGTGTCTGTCTCCGTAGTGCAGTGATTAATAGGCATCTGTGTAAATGAGAGTGGGGAACCACAAAGACAACAGAGCCTCTCTGTGTCCGTTAGAGAAATATGCAAAGGCGAAAAGGAGGATGAACATTTCCTCCACTGCTGAGCCAGAGTGGGGTTCATGTTGGGTCTGAGAGCTGAGAAAGATGGCAAAACACCAAGAAAAGCCCTGGAGTAGGATCCCCTAAAAATAGACTCGATTTTGCTGTACAGTAAGACAAGCCTACAGTTAGTTTCCTTGAAATCCTCATAACAACTTGGGTGAATGGAATCTAACAACCCAATTTTTCTTGTTTGAAAATCTTATTGCATACAAATGCCAGGCTTCCAGTCCTGCAGGGCAGTATGAATGAACTAGTCACGGGCCAAGTACCACGGCCACTAACCACAGAGGGCCCGCTGTAATCCCTGGTAAGGAGAGAAGAAAATAGAGGGGAAAAACCCTAATGGAGGCAATTTCGCCTCAAAGCCACACCCCAGCCAGTGGAGATGACCACACTGAAAGTGCATTGGGAGCTCTCTGTGGTTATCTCGGCAGGAAGCAGCCTTCTTCTTGTCTTACGGCATAATATGAACCAGATGGGATAGGAATAAACTGAAATGCCAGCAGCCATGGAAATGGGCTCAGAGTTTATAACTCAAACTTTCCTTTTCCTTTTCTTTTTAATTTTCCCCCTTCTGTGCCAACAGGAGGCTGAAGATTAGGTGCTGGGTCTTGGCAGGCCTTGATACGAGATGTATAAGTTAATGACTGGCCATGCCAAAGTAGAAGCAGCTTCCTGGCTGCTTGATAGCTTTGGTTCAGAAGCTACTTAAAAACTCACAGACTGAAATAATGCTTACTGTGTGGTTGTGGTTGACTGCCGATGAATCCACTTCCAGTTTTATCAGCTTTGAAAACAATGCATTTTCATTGTTTTTGGGAGGCCATCACAGGAAGAAAAGGGAAAATAAGTATGACATTCATTCAATTTCATATATTTTTAGAGGAGAAACAGCTTCATTTCTCCTTCTGTGCCAACAGGAGTGCTCGGCTCACTGTTCTTCTTCTCCCCTGTGTTAGGTTTGGCAGTGCCAATGGGAGCGCTACACCCAGAGCGTGGAGTAGGGTCTAGATTGGGAGGCATGAGAAATTAGCTTTTGAAAGCCATGCCTTAGGATGTTGAGCTGTGGTTCCATGTGGTAGAACTGTCACTGTCTCTGTAAAAGTAGTGACTATTTCAGATGAACAAAGTTTTGCAATGTTTGCACTCTTTAACTTCTTTTTGAGGTTTTCTTTCTAATAACACTGGAAACCCAACATCTAAGTAATGTCTGAAGCCAAAGCATTTCTATTTTCTAACTTCCTGCTCCCATCTTCTTCCTTGGCTCTCACGAGGCATCAAAGCTACAGAATAAGGAAGTGAATCTCCTAATAAAGTTGTGAAATTCAGGTGATTCTTTGGATTATTGGCAGTGCTTTGATTTTTTTTTCTCTACAAGATAAACAAATAGGAAACAGGTCTGTTTGAATACTCCTAAAACTACCAACTTAAACTTGCTAGAAATATAGTTTTTGAGGTCTGGGTTATAGATAAGGCTGGGTGTTAATGGTTAAGAACATAAATTTTGAGGTAATAAAGACCTGGATTTAAGTCTTGGCTCTACAGCTAACTAGCTGTGTGACCCTGGACAAATCACTCAATCTCTCTAAGCTCCAGCAGTGTTGGCTATCAAATGAGTGTTGTTGGAAGGATTAAATAGATTAAGTAAATGAATGTGTATAAAGCACTTGGCATTGTGTGAGACACATATTAATGCTCAATTAATAAAGTAAGGGAAGTGTTTCTAGAATTTCTGACAAGTTACCTGCCTTTGACAGGGTCCAAGATAGATTGTTTTAATGCAACACTTTGGTAGTGTTCAATTGTGTTAGCCAAGAGTGGAAAATAAAGGTTTGAAAATACAACAAAATCTTGGCGTCACCTTTAATAAAATAATCCATAACAACTTGGAAAGTGTCCAAATCAGTGCTACTCAGCATCAGCATCACCTGTAACTTGCTAGAAATACAAGTCCTTGGGTCCTACTCAGACCTTTGGAATGAGAATCTCTGGAGTTGGAGTTCAGAAATTTGTGTTTTAACAAGGCCTCCAGATGATTCTTCTGTTCACGAAAGCTTGAGAAACATTGCCCTCAGTGACATGACTAACATTCCAAAAAACGCATCTAAATGTTAACTTTAAGGCCCAACCTCACACATCACTGAGGCAGTGTACAGCCAGACTTTAAATAAAGAAATGTACCCTGTTTCCCCGAAAATAAGACCTAGCCGGACAATCAGCTCGAATGCATCTTTTGGAGGAAAAATTAATATGAGACCAGTCATAATGTAATACAATATCATATTTATTATATTATACTATAAAGACCTAGTCTTATAGTAAAATAAGACCGGTCTTATATTAATTTTTGCTCCAAAAGACACATTCGAGCTGATTGCCCGGCTAGGTCT
This sequence comes from Rhinolophus hipposideros, assembly GCF_964194185.1. Taxonomy (NCBI): domain Eukaryota; kingdom Metazoa; phylum Chordata; class Mammalia; order Chiroptera; family Rhinolophidae; genus Rhinolophus; species Rhinolophus hipposideros. Next base: position 21,296,932 of record NC_138053.1, on the reverse strand, counting down.
TCTTTTCTGGGAAACACGGTAGTCTTCCTATTGGTCTTTAGTGGGTCTTGTGAATGACAGTTTCTTTACTGCAGTTGCCATACTCTGACAGAGAATACAAAATTGATATGATTTTATTGGAAAGACAAACAAATCCCTAATACTTTCACTTGGTACCTGACAAAAGCTTGACACACTGCCTAAAACACCATGCCAACTACTACCCAATTTGCTAGAGCCAAAAGCTGCTGGAAAAAAAATGCCTGTGTTCTCTTTATTTACCCCGCATGAGGATATAGAGGGAAATTTCTGATGGTCCCCCATCTCTGTCACAGGGGCCAGCAGGTAGTGAGTGGTTGGTATTAGGGCTCAGATATACCCTCGATTGGGTCAGCTCAGTCAGGACCGAGTCCCAGGGACAGAAGAAGTAGAATCTCAGTGGGAGCTCACTACTGAATAGAGCAAACTCCTTTAAAGGCCTTCATCGCCTATCACCTGGAAATCAATGCCACTCAAACAACGCACAGCCGTCAAGCAACATCTGATAATGGTTCAGGAGATCTTTTCCCCTATATCTTTGCGTGATCAGGCAAGAGAATAAGAAATTCAGGAAGAGTCTTTTCCCTTCATATTTCTGGATTGATTCCTGAGTTCATGTGTTCACTCCCCAAATTCAGGTCCCACTTGATAATAAAAATGCCTAGCACAACTACTCTTTGGAGCTCAGTGTTTGCAGATCTGCTGAGTTGAACTGAATCTGCAAATCCATAGACTTATATAAGACATTTTAAGTTACATGAAATTTCTGCTATGTGCTTTTAAATCACAGAGTGCAAGACCCACCAGCACTTAGGGTATATTTATTATCTTAACAAATGTCAGAGGATTGTGTCCAGTGTTATCAATTTTTTATGAATAGCAAGAAGCTGTAAGACTGGAAACGGCAAGCTTTAATCTGTCCAAAAGGTTAGGCATAATGCAGTTTGCTGCCCTATAAATTTCTTGACATCATTTTCCCTCCTAATAAAGCATTGTCAGTGGTGACTGTCCTGAACTTCCATTATTTCTGTACAGTTCATAATGACTGCTTTGCCTTTAGTGAAGAAATGTAATTGCAGATACATATTTGAAAAAGAATGCATCCCTTTAAAAAACATGAAATTTAAAAGTAATTGGAGTGGGAAATTCCCATTATCCCATTAAAAATGAACTTTTTTACAAAGACAGTTTTCAGGCTGTAGACTTCTAAGAGCTTAAGAAATATTAACTAAGGATGACTAACCCTCATACTGCTAATCACAAGCTTTCTGACACGGATTAAGATCCTGTCTACTGGGCATCTGGTAATGTATTTCAATACATCCAGCTGAATCTCACTAGTTTATTTCAGGGCCCTTCTACAATTAAGATGCTGGGAAGTTGACATGATGTGGTTCATGTGGTCCTCTCAGGCCTGTAGCACGGCCCGTACTGTTTGTGGGACTGTACCTAATACTTGCACAGCCTGTATCTTCCTGGAACTAGTGCATGCATACAGCTTTTCTGTCCTCTTTCTCTCTATGGCAATGGTATGAATTATGTATTCTGAGCAACTCTTGCAACTTTTAAGCCATTCTCACGTATAGTGTGAAGAAAAGAGAAGCTGTGTTCAGGAAACTTCTCGGTTTCCACTGTTTTGCCCTAGCTAGACTTCTTTATCTATGGAGCAGTGAGGTGTGCGAAATAAAACTTATAACAAGCATTTTTTTTTTAACTCCAGGAAATGAGGTCATCAGAAAGCTTTATTATAAAGCTACTAGTACTATTTTTTCCATTATTTTGCATGACCCAAAATACAAATTGACTCTTCACAGTTTTGCTGTTAGAACATAACAAATTTTAAATGAACAGAGTGCAGTTGAATCAATTAAAGAGTAAAATTTTAACTACTCCAGATGTTCAGTTAATAAGATCATGCCTAACTTAGTCCCGGTAGTCCTTGAAAATTCCATTAAGCTGTTAGAAAACTCTGTCATTGTGTGTTTTGTGCAAAGATAGGAGAGAATGAAAAAAAAAAAGATTGCACGAAAAGGGTGGGGGTAGAGTGAAATCTTGTCAATAGTGATGTGGTTTGAAAAAGTGGCTGTAGATTAAAGGGAAGAAGTGCCTCTAGAAGGTAAGTTGATTTTTTAAATATTCTAAGGTTTAAGCTGCTGATTTTAGAAGAAAAAAGTCAAGTCTCCATAATCATAAATTAAGTCTTTTTTTTTTTTTTTTTTGAGAAAAATGGTTGGAAAAAGATTTCGTTGATATCTCTAGAAAGAAAATCCAAATATTGGTGTGCAGATTCAGACAAGCAGGGAGATCAAATAGCTTTTTACATGGCTGACATTGAACTTTTTTTACTTCTACTCTTTCCGCAATAATCTCATCAAGACCTTAGATGAATTCAGCAAGTTGTCAAGAGGATGCAAAATTAATTAGATCAAATCTACATCTCTGCCCGAGCTGCTGAAAGAGCAATTACAGCCTTTTCCTTGGGTTTCCTGTTCCTCGCCTCTGCTCCCCAGCACACCGTCACATGGACACATCCCTGCCATCTGTGCGCGAGTCTAGCCCCTGACCTCACAATACCATTTTCCTTAGCTCTTCAAAGAAAAGCCAGAGACTACCAATAGATTCCTTTTCTGGTAGGTGACAAAGAAATATTAATGTAGTAAAAATAAATGGTGGCACCCTGGGATATATTATAATTTCTTTCTCAGTCTCCCTGATTTCAGAATTTTTTCTGGATGAAAAGTGTGCCATCCATCCATCCCAATGTCGTAACTATCTTAGGCTTTACCTAAGATAGTTTTTAGCTTGGCAAGGAGCACTTACCAGGGATATTCAGTGATGGGTACACATAGATACTTTAGATCCAAAAGTGATGCCAAATTTTATTTCCCAAATTTATTGTGTGTATGTAATTAACCTAATGTGACTGAATAATCGATTTCATGTATATATATTACCTATCAATCTCTTGACCTGTTTTTCTCTCCCTCCCACCCTTCTTTTATCCCTTTCTTTGACCCATCTACTTTCCTATCCACTGCCTACAGCTAAAGCCAAAACCCCTCAGCATGACTTTTAAGGCTCCAGACTACCACTTCAATCTCAATTCCTAATCTGGCTTTCTTTATCACTTTCATCACAGCACACTACTTGTCTATTTATCATTACACTCTGTCCTTTAATAGATTTCTGTCTTGGTCATGTCACTTATGTAGCTTGGAATGTCTTTCTTCCCCCTTTTCCTTCAGCACTTTGCAAGGCATTTCCATGGCCCCCAACAAGGAATGAGTTGTGTGGCTCCCTTTATCCTCTCTCCCTCTCCCTCTCCCTCTCCCTCTCCCTCTCCCTCTCCCTCTCCCTCTCCCTCTCCCTCTCTCTCTCTCTTCTTCCCTCCATCCCTCCCTCCCTTCTCCTCTCTCTCTTGTCTCTCTCTCTCTCTCTCTCTCCCTCTCCCGCTCCCTCTCTGTGCTTGGTCTGCCTCCTTTCCTTCTCTTACTCTCAGACTTCGCTCTGCCCCCATGGGCTCGCCAGGAGGTCACCTGTGTGTATCCCCTGCAAAACTGTAAGCTGCTTGAGTGCAGGGCTTATGTGGACTTCAGATCAGTATCTGCTGTAACACCCAGCATAAGGCTTCTATACAGCACAGGTTTGCTGAATGTCTGTTGAATGCATGAAGAAAGAAAGGAAGGAAGGTGGCTGTACTGCCTTGGAGACTAGGGTTATTGTTACCATTATTAACCTATTATTTTCTAGTGCTTTTAGGATTCCAATTCATCCCCTTCAAAACCATAGAAACAAGAAATGGGGGGAGGGGGGAAGAAAGAAAAAAAATACGGTGAACATAACAGTTTGATAAAAACCTGAGGTTAAATATAATTAGAAAGAATCAATACTTTTAAACATGCCCTTGTTTGGGGACAGTTTGGTTTCTGAGCCTTCCTCACTTAAAAGTGGCATTTGAAAGCCTGCTTTCAGTGATAAGCTTTAAAACTGTTATATTTCAAACACATATATAACTTTTAGTGATATTCTGAGGTTAAATATTTTTCAAAGAATGAAATTTTTAATTTAATTCCTCTTATATGGGTTACTCTAGATTTTCTAAGAGTTAAAGGGCAAATGTAGAGATTAGATCTCATATAAGTTATCAGTAACCTCTTCAATAGGACTGCCAGATAGCAAATAAATATATAGAATACCTGGTTAAATTTCAACTTCAGATAAGGAAAAATATTTTAGTATAAGTATGTCCTGTGTAATAATGTGGGACATATTTACACTAAGAAATTATTCATGGTTTATTTGAAATTCAAATTTACCTGGGCATTCTATATTTTATCTAAGCAACCTTACTCTTCTACTCTCAAATAATACGCTTCTAATGATTCCCAAAAATATTCTTTAGAGCCACTGTAGACCTTTGGAGATTAAAAATAGTTTAACAGTAATTAAAAAAATGACACTAGACCTTTATGAAGCCTGTATAGCATAATTTACAAGTGAAAAAAAATACTAATAAACTAAATTTCAAGAATTGTATTTTTTATTATCAGCAACTTAGATACCAAATTTCTTATGACCTTTGAAGGATACCTTTGCTCTCTCAAAAACAAAAAATAAAAGTACTCTAATTCAAAAGGGTTGTTTATAGCAATGAAGTCCCCATCTCTCTGTCTTTGGCTCTGACCCTGCATGTTCCATCTGGTTCACTTAATGGTCAGTTATTAGGTGGAAGTCCGGGCTCCTCGTCCCATCCGTGCGGAATGCTCCCCGTGCGGAGTGCTCCCCACGCGACGGAAGACCTTTCTCTGAAGACTGTCCTGTTCCACCACCACATTTAGAAATGGCTGTGATACTACAGGTTTTACTTACAGAAGCTGTGCAGATTACCATGAGTTTAGTTTTCTTTTTCTTTTTTTTTTTAAATAAAGAACAGGCTGTTCAAAAATAAAGCCTGAGTTTGCCAGCTTTTCCACAAAAATTTTAAATATGAACTCTGTACCAAACACATCCCTCACTTTCTCCTTCCTCCCTGTCAAGTGATATATGGCTGCTATAATATTGGTACTGAAGGGAAGGACTAAAGAAAAGGGGCTGAAAAACTGTTTCCAAGTGCTATGTCCTTGATGTGTTCAGCCAAGTTGTCTTCAGTTGTCTAATATCTTTTTCTAAAATCCGCTGTGTACAGTTTTGCCTTGTTCACAAAGACAGTAGTGGTCGTAAAAGCTTTTTGGTGCATTTCCGAGTCTCTGTGTGCTTCATCTGTCTGGCGGTTTGATATTTCTTGGACAGGAACTATGTCTAACTGTAGTATAGTCTCCAATTCCTTACTGGCATCCGATACTGTGCTGTGGGGCCAGTCATAAATTTTGCTTGAGACGCTTCAGAAAACATTTTTGTTATGGTAATGTTACTGAAAAAATGACAGAGAAAATTCGGCCCAAGTTTGGGAGTCAGGAAAAGGAGAGAAGCTTATTTCTCTTCCTTTATTACTGTCACCAGCAATAATTTTCTCTGTACACAAAATTATCTACATATGACTTGATAGGAGCGAAGAAATCACTTTTCCCGTTGGGAGAACTGGAATGCATTAAAATCCCCAACCCACTAGATTTTAAGCATTGGAGATTGTTAAAATGACCAAGCTATCAGGGCTAGGCTGTGTTATGCAGTATATTCTCTTAAAATCGGATTTCTAAGTCTGTTTATGAAAAAAGCTGGGCTCTAAGGGCTTGGGATTCAGAATAGGAAAAGTCTGAATGAGAAAAGGGAAAGAAGGATCAAATGTAGATTTTTGCCAGGCCAGGGGAATGCACTACAGCACAAAAGTCCTTACAGACATGGGAGAAGTAGCCGGGAAGCAGAAGTGCTAAAGGTAAACTTTCACTAGGCTACAGATTGGTAATAACTAGCTGCATTTACACTTGGCTGCTCACTGTTGGTCTGGAGAAAAATCTCGCCAGATGCTTAACAAGCCTCGAATGATTAATTTTTTTTTTTAAGTCTAAATCCATTTTGCTCTAAATCCCTCCTTGACCAAACTTCTCATCCCCAGTCACAAAACTCAGTAGTTGGAAGAAAAATCAGAAGAGCACTAGATCGTATAATTGCAACCAAAGCTCAACCAACAGAAGGTTAGCGATTGTTAAATCGCATTCCTCCAAATGCCAGAAGGAGTTTTGGTAGTAGTTTGATCCTCAGTGGTCTCTCGTAAGTGCTCTAGACCAGAGTTATCCAAACTTGAGTTATTCAACTATCAATACTACAATTTTATTGATACCAGTGAGTCTCAGTGACCATATTATTTACTTAGTAGTTTTATATCCCTGTACCTCCTGCACTATTAATATTTTCTTTAAATTACCTTTAGAATGTATTTCAAATGGAAACTTTGTATTGTTATCATAAATGGAAAAAAATAGCTTTTCATAGATGGAAGGTAACCATAAAAAGAAAATTAACTGAAAGCAAAATAATGTTAATTCCAACTAGCTCCTACTACAAATCAAAGCCCCCAATCTAAAGCCTGTTGTTCTTTTTTACCATTAAAAGGTGTGGTAGCAACTTTAGGGAGTTGTTAATGATAAAGCACCAACTGGAGACTTTTTCCTTGAGTAACCAAGAAGATTAAATGAGAAATGAAAAGGGTGTAACTTTCTACCACATGATTCTTGAAAACCCATGATGCCCCTGAGCCACCTAAATCATCTTACGTTAAGGTGCTGCCTGTCCTACTTGGAGGCAATGCTGCTGTGCTACGATGCATTGAGGAATAAATAATGGACTATAAAGAGGATTGTTGATAAACCCTGTGATTTATAAAATTCCATTTAGGATTGTTACAAAGTGTAGACAATATACTCAGAATTCTTTATAGACCTTATGAATCCTACTGGAGTATTATTTCTCAGACTAAAAATTGCTTATACAAATGGCTTGTATATTGATTAAAATATATTCAACATTGTACATTTTAGTTTAAATTATTCATTTGATCTCTTATTTAAATTGTTACTACATCTTGTCCTTGTCTGTAATGAGCATATCTTGACTAAATGTAATAATGTGTTAATATCTCACTTTAAAGATTCCACTAAGTATATAAGTAGACTACAGTTCTGCCATTTCCAGTCAATTGGGAACATCTTTGTTTATATTGACTACTTCATCTGTTTTCACAAGCACTCTGAAGCGGGGGATTTTGTTCTGTGCCTGATTTATTCTTGTACCCTAACGAGTGGTCAGCATTTACATTTTATATTTATGTTCCACAGCTCTCTTGGCAGATCTGTACATGGCTAATTTCCTCACGTATATTGCCGTCTTCTTGGAAATCAGGTTTTATGGTATTGTTACTTTTGGTCAGAAACAAGAGAAACGAGAGTGGCTATTAATTCTCAGTATTGCTTAACCTGAAAAAGAAAGCTCTTGTTTCTTTTGCTGTGGGAAGGTGGGGGTTGAGGGGAGACAAGCCAGATCTAAAAATAAACTGGATTTTCTTTCTTATTCACATGTAATTAGAGCCCCTTTGTAACTACTCATTACCACCTCAATAGTTATAGGAAGAATAAATAATATATATTTTTAAATGTGGCAAAACCAAGAAAGAAGTAGCTAGGGCTGCATCTAATTTATCAACTTGGTGATTAAAGGGCTGGCTCTAGAGGCTCCAGACATCTAGGGACCCAGAGATAAAACAGAGCAGTTGGCTGTTTTTACTAATGAATCTAGGACTTGAAAGATATCAGGCAATTTTAAAGAAAAGCAGCAAGGACAAGAGACATTAGACAAGGCCAGTAGGGTAATGAAGGGCAAGGCCAGTTACCGAGAGAGAAAATTACTTCATTTTCTATGCTAATACTTCTGTGCGCTTTGCCGGTCTCTTCTCACGCTTTGTTAGTATGGCTTACATACAGACAGCATCTGAATGCTACTCACAAATGTAGAAGGAAAGAGCCTTGGAACAGTCCGCAGAGGGGCAGAGGGCGTGGGTCTATTAATTTGAAAAGGGGAGGCTAAGAACAATGGTAGCAGAAGGGGGTTAGATTGCAAGGCTGGGAACAGTGCTTTAACAGATGGGAGGGACGCACAGGATTAAATCAAGACGAAGGACACGGCAAGGAAAAGAAAGAAAAAGGCAAGCAAACATACTCTGGAAATACAGAATTGTTTTGGAGGATGAGGTGGGACAGAGAATGAGACCAGCCCAGTGGTGCTCAGCATATCTGCAGAGCAGAGGTGTGGGCTCTGTAATTTGGTCTTTATTCTGCAGCCAAAATAAAAAGGGCATTGGACACTTGACTCCTCCTTAGCTAGCTGGTCAGTGGACACATTTTCTGCTTAGTGGGGGAAATGTGGGGTATTTTAGAAACAATTCCAGAGTATATTTAGCTCCTAAAGCTGGCGCACACAAATGTCACATTCCCATGAGACAATTGACCCAGTGAAAAGAGCACCCGCCAGAAGTCCTCAGAAAACCCATGAAACTCTCGCATCCTAGGAGATGCTGCACGCGTGGATGTGACATCATTAAGGCATCCACGTCAGGGAATGAAAAGAAGCAAGGGGATCACAGATTGGGTCAAGTTAAGGTACGTCATCATGAATCAGAAAGAAACAAGACTTTTCCAACAGAATAACGCCATCACTAAGTCATACCACACAGTGCTTGGCAAAACAAAAGATCAAAATAAATCATGATCATTAAAAATAATTCAGAGCAAAGTGGAAATTAAAATAATAAAAGTCATGGTAAAAAGAACATTAAGCTACATCTTTAAAAAATTTTTGCATAACATCTCATTGTCATTGCCCCATCAAATACATAATTGTCAAAAAATCAAACTCAAATTTGACAGGGCAAGGCAAGGAGTTAATAGCACAAGAACAGTGATCATGTTAAACACCCATGCGGTCACCTCTGCCACCATTGTTTGACAATTTGTAGACTGCTTCCAGCTTTGTCAATATTCATAATAAGACCCAAGAGAATGAACAATGCCGAATTGTAAAATGATGTCAAAGTGTTAATTGGACTCTTAGATAACCTCATCCCTGGAGGGAGTTAAAGACTGGAGAAAATTCAGCCACCCGTCTCAGGGAAGTGAAGACAAAATGATTGTAACCAACAGCTAGATATTTGGTTGACATATTTAATGCTTTACTGGAAAGGCTGTTTGGTTTTTCAGAAGGTTGCAGTGGGCAAACAAAGTGATTTTACTGAGTTGTTTCTTCTTGAGAACTCAGCCAGGACTAACACATCAGCGGTCTGGAGCCACACAGAACAGATGTAAGGGATTGTGGCCCGTTGTGATAGTCCGGTCCCATCACAAATTGGCCTGGTGCTTTCTCGGGATGGTAAGAGCAAGGTTCCCTCCAATTTAAAGAGGCTGCTGAGACAAAAACCACTTTTAAAAAAGATTTGGGGCATATTAAGTTGCAGAAAAGAAATAAAATCGATTGAGGGGACATGCTCAAAAACAAGTTAAAAGGGCTACATCTTCCCAGTTTGGCTTGGCATGTAGAGCAGCAGAGTTTATGGCACTCTCAGGAGATGAGACGCAAAAAAGAGAATGGAAATGTAGCATGTGAGTCCGCCTAGAAAACATTCTCTAGGAGTAAAGACGGAAAGAACGTATACAGAGAACCCTGAGGGAGGACATGATACAGGCTTGTCTTCCAAAGGGCAATGTGGCTGGTCTCCCCTTAAGACTCAAACCCCTGTTTGGAGGAAACTCTTGAAAACATATAGAAGTAAACAATTCTGAATGGAGGGAACCAGCTCTCAACATAACTGGGCTTTTCAATGTCTGATTTACAAGACTTTTTTGGACAAGCAAAGGCCTCTTTGGTTGCAGCTGCAGCTAAAGTAGGATGTGTTTGTTACTAGGGCAGCAAGTGGCGAGAAAAGAGATGACATTTCCTGTCTCTAGTCGAGCAAAGAAAGCAAGTGAGAATTGAGGCCAGTTCACAGTAGAGTCCCCCTCATTTAGTGCAGCTTCCTTTTCGTTTTAACTACATAGCAATTCTGCTTGATTAAATAACATATTGTTGTTTTAGCTGTTGTCCTCTAAAGGCGAGTACAGCATGTCTCAGGACCGCGGCTCTATTCGAATGTCAGCACTATGGGAGAGAGATGCTTCCAGCCAGAAAAGACTCTGCCCTGCTATTTTTCCATTCACTGATTCAGCGGGCCTTAACTTTGATTACATGCACTTGCCAAAGGCTGCCCTGCATTCCATTCCATTATGGTGGGAAAAGAGGACCCCCAAAATCGCAGGATGAGCTAAGAGGAGTGGAAAAGGGATCTCAGGAGCCAGCATCTACTTTGGGCCAAGCCACACCTCTTGTGTGTGTGGAGGAAATTGAGAGGCTGGGTTATTTGTTTTGTGTGGTTTCTCCCTGGTTGGGCAATAATTTAGTATCAAGCCTACCACCGAGGATTGGATTGCAGTCTTTTTGGAGATGTTTCAATTGTAGTGTGTTGGAGGTGTCTTAAATGTCTCTGTGATTCAGCTGGAAGCAGTTACACAGTCCTCCCTACTTTTCCCTCCCTCTCCCCCCAGAGGAAGAGGCAATTCCAAGGCCTTACCCTTCTTGTCTTGGTGATTATGGGAAGACACTGCCCCCAAAGAGTCTGTGCTGTCAGGTGAATCGAGCAAATCCTTCCAGTCCAGCATTCCTCCCCTAGACTCATACCCCTCTCGAGCCGCCGAATCTGACGTGGTGGTGCTGGGCAAGAGGGAGCTGGAGTGCCCTGTTTTCATCACAAATACAGTTAGGGACAACATCACCAGAGACGCCCGCATGTGCGCAGAGGCCAGGAGGTGGGACGCCCAAGGTGGCTGTGAGACTGAAAGGAGATTGCCCTGAAAATAACAAGGCTGGGGGTGGGGTTCAACGGAAGACCCCCTTGAACTTGTAGTTAGAGGATGAAGGGCCAGGTCCCATCTCTGCTTCTTGCTGGATGAGCCTCGGGGAATCATTTCGCCTCTCTGGGCCTTGGCTTTCCTTGTACACAAAACAGGGATGATGCCGCTTACCTCCCAGTGTTGGGAGGATAAAGTGACATAATGGTGGCAGTACCTAGCTATAGGTGCTGTCACCTAGCAGAAGGTGCTCAAAAAATACTAGTGTCCTTCTTTGGTATTCCCATCGCAACACTAAAGGCAGAATGTGTCCACTCTGGGGACACTATCTGTAACTGATGGGGGAGGTTTATGGCAGTGGATGAGCCTCTTCCCCATCACAGACAACTCAGCTGTCCTGAGCCTTTCTCATGGTGGGTGTGTCTACCGTGTTTCCCCCAAAATAAGACCTAGCCGGACCACCAGCTCTAATGCGTCTTTTGGAGCAAAAATTAATACAAGACATGGTCTTATTTTACTATAATAGAAGACTGGGTCTTATGTTAACATAACATACCATAACATAACAACATAACATAACATATATATAATATATAACAAATATGATATAATTTAATATAAGACCAGGTCTTATATTAAGTTTTGCTCCAAAAGACGCATTAGAGCTGATAGTCCGGCTAGGTCTTATTTTTGGGGAAACGGTAGTTTTCAGCTTCAACTCAACTTTACTGGCATTCCTTTTGCTGGGAGAAGTAATTGCTTTCTAAAGGGATCTGCTCCCACCTCCTTTTCACTCGCATGGAGGCCTCAACTTGTTCCATGTTGTTGTAGCTGTGCCTTTTGCATCTTATTCCAGCGAAGGTAGTTTCATGACTCATACTTGTGAGAGGTTGTTTTTGAGGCCACACCAACTGATATTATCAGATTAGTTAGGGACAGGATTTTGAGATCTATAGTATCCTACAATAGGCTATGTCAGAAGAAGAATGGTTAGGCTACGAGTTATGGCAGAAACTGGACATTTCCTGTGAATACATTCCTAAGCATTCCTTCCTTCATTCCACAAGGTTAATGCAGACTATATCAGGTGCTTTGATATAAAGTGCCCCGACAATTTAGAGAAGCTCCACTACCTGTTCTCTCTGGTAGAAATAAAATATAACTGCTCTGTGATTTTCGACTGGAGTCTTTGGCTTGTTAAGCCATCTTACATATAGCAGCCTCTTGAGTAATTTTTAGAAAGACATTAGGGCAACTACTGTGAATGTGTAATTGGTAGAAAGTATGACAGATTCACAGGTGGCTTCAGCCTCGGGCTGTGATCACCACGTATGTGATGAAGAAAATACTGGCTACCAGAAAGAGAGAGTATAATGATCAATGGATTGCAGCCTTCTTTTTTACAATTAGTGTTGGAAGTGGGATTCCTAGGAGACTTAATACTGCAAATTACAGAATATACACATCAGGGAAAAGCAAGTGGGCCACGTGGCTCATCTAAGCTATAGTGATTTCCACGGCAGCACCACCCTTAGATGCCACCACGAAGCTCTGGTAGCACAGAAGAGGCTGCTTTCTGTGTAGAACTTGTTTGGTTCCCACACAGCTTCAAATGTCCATTTTGTTGCACATAGTCTGATTCACATCCAACTGCTAAAAACATCTTCATTTAAAACTCAAGAATGTTTGCATGTAGACAAAACTTTTGTTTTTACATTTCTGGGTTTCACATCTTATTTCATAATACTGATAAGAGAACAGGTAGGAAGATTAATTTGGAATTGGAAATGCAAGTTTACTTTTACTTTCTTCTTCCTTATAAAGAGGTCTCAAATATAGCCTCTATTTTCTACTCTTGAATTTAACACTGTTTTAGTGAAGTATATGGTCAGCCTAAGAGAGAATTCAGCACCCAGCATGAGCAATGAGAAATAGCTTTGTGGGGAATGAGAATGGTGGGGGAAAAAGCCTCTCATCCAAGTAGCCATTTTTTTTTAACCGGGATTGATACGTATTTTGAGCACTTTCAATTTAACTGTGTTCAAGGGGCAATTTTATGATAATGCCATAAGTATGGTTTAGGGAAAACATTTCTTAATACCATAATCTAGGGGAAATATATACCTAAGGGACACATTCTCTGTAGAAAGATTTCCTGGACCATATGCTGCAAATACATGGAAAACTCATTGGTAATGGAAAGCTATGGCTATGAGAGGAAATTAATGTGGACCAGATGGTAGTTAGGTAGGAAAATGTTTTACACAAATGTGAGAAATCAGGTCCTTCATATTGCTGAAGTGTTAGTCTAATACCCATCACGTCTCTGTTTTCTTTATGTAAATCTAGAGAAACCATGCATCTGATGTACTCAAAAGGAAAAAAAAATAGAACAGCATGAGGTTTGTAATCTTTTAAACTTATGCTTGAGGATAGGCAACACTTGTCACTGGTGAATCAAATAGTCAAAGAAAGCAATACCTGATTTTCAAAAATTTTAGAACCACCACGTAAAAGCACCATTTAGCAGCAGTCCTTAGTTTGAAATCAAAGAGGTGTAGTATGACTATTACCTCTCCAAGCTTAAAAAAAGAGTTGAAAACCCTTTATTCCTTTTTAGAATCTGGTTCTATAGGCTATATTATTTTTGTGCATTCACTAAGAAGCTTTGTGATCAAAATGCTACAAAAATAGGCCATCATTTGTGAATATAGTATAACATGTCAGTAGAATTTGAACCTATAATTTTGTTTTGTCAATCCAATTAGGGAGATGATATTTTTAATCAAAGGAGATTATGATGTATAATTCTTATAATATCCAAAGAGAGATTTTAAAACTTTCACATGCATCACATTGTTTCTCTGTATCTACATATCTTTGTGATTCCAGATGTTAGAGACCCTTCAAACTCCTCTAACCTATTAACAATTATTGTAGCCGATTAGATACACAAAAGAGACACTATATCAATACAAGAGAGGAACAGAGAAGGAAAATAATCAGGGTCCAATTCACCAAAAAGGGGTTCTTGCTTATGGAACTGTGTTGCGCAGAGCTTTTGCCAAACGGAGAGTTTGCGTGGTTGATTGAAATGATCCCCTATGCTAAGTGAGGCTGCACTCAGCCAATGCACCGTTATGTAAACATTCAGAGGACACATTTAGAAACAGCGGGTGGACTGTGGACTTTGGGGATTAGCTTCCTAGTCTATATCCGTGCTCATAAAAATAGCAATTTGGTCTTTTCCTTTGATGGTACAAATACAGCAACTAGTCCAGTCTTGGCATTTTGTAGGCACTCAACACTATTAGCTGAATTAATTAATTAAACCTATGTTTATTCCAAAAATAAGAATATTTTCAGTAGTTTGTGAAAAGAAAGTCTGCTCTATTTTTCTAAGTACTGTCTGGACCAGCCCTCATTTTGATGGTCAGTGAATCATCTAACCACTTCATACCGGATAGATTTAGCACTGAAATGGACAGGGCCATTAGTTAAAAGGAATATTCAAACTCTTCCTCAGTTTCATCATAGAAAGCAACGATCACAAGCTGAAGGTGAAGGGACATTGTCCTTTAAAGTGTTAATATGGAGGAATTAATCAGTGCCTTTCCTTTTGTGAGGGAAGTAAGGGAGCCATAGATTGGAGAGTGATTTTTGTTCATGAACAGCACCCCATGGTTTAATTGTTCTGTCTATATGAGAAATAATCTGGACGTTAAAATTGGTCTTAGTATAAATTGATGAATGCTGGGAGGTTGCTGGTTCAGTTAGATTCAGGACCTGAATTTCTCAATATCTGCTAAAGAATATTCAATTATAGGAAATGATTGCAAAGTATGACATTGGAGAAGAGCAGATGCTAAGTGGGTTCTCTTTCTGAAGGGCAAACTAAGTTAAATGACATTAGCCTCCTGAGAAATTTTTCTTCCAGTTGTTGGTGTTTAATATTCTGGCTTGAATCACAGATGAGAGAATGTTAAAGCTGGATGAATTCTGTGGGCTCATCCACTCCCCACTACCTCACTTCACATAGGGGACAATCAGGAGAAACCAGGCATCATTTTCCGTATTTGCACAGCTCCATTTTGTAAAATAGTCTTTAGGACTTTCAAAGAGGCTTTTTATTTGTGTTAATTAGACACAGGGACTCAGAGTTTACATAGAGCTATTAAACACATTTGTAGTCATCTGAACGATATTTTTGAATGCTAAATCCACCTTGCTTTCTTTTCTTCTTCTATGTTTTCACCTTCCTTTATCACCTACCTCTTCATGTAAAGACTGCCCTAGAATTGTTACTGTTACATATCTTAAACACAAAAACTATAAAATAAAATGTCTACACATCAATGAAACGCGTAGTTTTCATTATAATACAGAAGCTTACATTTGCCATCACACGTTTTTCATGTTATATTTAAAATATGCATGAATAATTTACCCTAATAAACATTTGGGGGAACTTTCAGAAATGGAAATTGAACGTTTCAACTACATTTCACCTTTTCTTATGAAGAGCTCAGAATATTCTGTTTATGGACTTAATGGCTTTGTTTAATATAGTGTCTGTGTATTTCAGAGCAGGAACAATGGGTAAATCCTGTTTGCACATCATTTCTACTGCGTCACTCTTCCTTGTATACATTTTGCAGAAATCGCAAAGAAAATATGTCTAAATATTCAGTCTTTATGAACTTTAGTTTTAATGGCTAATTTCATGCTATATTGGAAAGTTTTGCCTACTAAGAACATGGTATGTTCACCCTGTATAGATTTTCCCCTCCAGAAGGTATTGTTCTGAAAGTCAGCATTTTGGGACTGGTACTTTGGGAAAGAGC
This sequence comes from Rhinolophus hipposideros, assembly GCF_964194185.1. Taxonomy (NCBI): domain Eukaryota; kingdom Metazoa; phylum Chordata; class Mammalia; order Chiroptera; family Rhinolophidae; genus Rhinolophus; species Rhinolophus hipposideros. The sequence goes on along the minus strand of NC_138053.1, from coordinate 21,281,205 downwards.
TATTGCGTATTAGTTACAAGCGCTATTCTTTTATCTTGGATATACTTATGTCCAAAAGCAATTTCTTCTCCCTCATGCACTCATTAACTATATTCACCGAATTCCCTAAGGTTGGCATATTTCATATTATATGGATTAAAATGTAGGACTCAGTCTCACATCAGTTGTCTCATATAGGCAGAGTGATATTTGAAGCATAATGAAATCTATAAGTAATTTTAGTGAATTGGGGCCCAGAAGTAACCAAGAATCTGGTTCATGATGTTTAGGAATGAAAACTATGAACTATCACAGGATGAATGGCTTGAAGAATGAAAAAGAAATCCATAAACTGACCATATACTGTGTCGTAAGACATTTCATGATCTGGTAGAGGAGTTGAAATGTCTATAAAAAAAATAATGAAGATAAGAAATAATTAACAAAGAAACCTAAGGTTTGAAAGTCCTGAGGAGGATTAGTGAAATAGGATTTCCCAAATAGATTTCCATCAATATTAAATTATGAGTAATATCTTCCTTACCATTCAGTGCCACAAAGGAATCTGAAAGACAAAAGGGTGCAGGAGGTTACTTAATGTTTGACTCTGGTTAGTGTGAGTTCCATAGCACATGGGAATAAACTCATACTGAACTCTGATAACACACGATCCCCGACACTAAGCAAGTGCTTTCTTCATTTCTGCTGGTGACATAAGATGCTTTGTATTTGGTCCAATGTCACACCCTCATAACTCGTCCCCAAGTGATTTTCCTCAAAGTCACTGCTTTTGTTGCCAAGAGGCAGAGAAAAAGCAAGAGTTAGTAGAAAAAAAGGTAACTGTGATTTTATGTGATTCTGAGAAATTAAGCTCTGCTCTATACCGAGGGACATATATGTGGATAAAATAAGTGACATCTGGACCACACTTACAAAGCACTTTTTCTATACATTCTCTCTCATTTCATCCTCACAACCATGCCGTGAGGAACTGTGCAGTATCAGTGTTCTGAACTGAGCAGGGGTTTCAGTTAGGTAATTGAAAACAAAAATAATAACAATCACAGACATGTAATAGGCAACGTACATATGTGTGTGTGTAGTGTGACTGGGTCATTACCCCTTAAAATCCTGTTAAAGAGTCATTGTGCACCAATTAGCTGACTCCTCTGAATACCTGTGTGTGAACAGGTACATTTCATAGAAGTAGGTCATGCTCCAGCAGGAGCCCAGGGAGAGAGCAGCCACAAGGAAAGGCAGCAGCCGCTCAGCCTCACCTCCTGCTCTGAGGAGTGCCTCAGCAGGAATGGGATTCAAGGGTAGGGACACAGGCACACCAGAGGCTGGACTGCTGAGATTAAATAGTAGACCATAGGCTTGGGACCCAAGGGTCTCCCTGGGCCAGATAGAGGCTTCCTTAGGTTCCCAGGACATGGCTGTGCTATGAGCCTTCTATTGTAGTGGACACTTTATAGAAATAGTAACAACCATTGTCACATTTTCCATGTATTTACCTATTAAATCCAAATCGACTCCCCTATTTTTCTACAGATGCCCATACTACCAGGTCATAAAAATATGATGAAAATGATTCACTAAAATCAGCTCATTAAGTTCACTCACGTAGACACACGTACAAAACAAAACCTGTTTCCCTGAAAATGGAGCCGTAAGGCAATGTGGTTGAGATCCATGGACCAAACATCAAATTGTTTCATTGTACAAAAGTAACAGATCTTTTGGCAATGACACTGTCTCCTAAGCTGAATTCTTAACTCATTAGATTTTGTGTGTGAAGACATAATAAGCTGTTGCCAATGTAAAATATTTGCAAACAAAAAATGTATATGTCAAAGATATTGGAGCTAAGACTGCCTGTGTCCCTCTTTATTTGACTATATCGGATCTCTAAAAGAGGCAGAAAGTAGAATGACACTGTAGAGTCTGAAATTTCAGTACTCATGGTTCAAAGATTTAGATCTATATCAATGATTTTCATTACAGAATAAAATATCAGAAATGATACAGTTTCATTTCCTTAGGAACTATTTTGAAAGCAAACTTCTTGAAATTCATCATATGTAACATTTAAAATGCTGCAAACTAAACATTTTCTAAGAGTATGGTATTATTCTCTACATTAGTGTTAATAAAGCATTTTCAGAATATTAATCATATCACAGGACAACTGGGCAGAAATCTGACCAGGATCCTTTACATGAAATTCTAACTAAAATGTTACCATTTAATAAATTTTGAAATGAACTGAGATTAGCATAATTTCTATTAAATTATTTTGAGTCACCTTGCACTTAGTCAGTTATTTCTGAAACTTTTGTTTATGGCAAATGGTAACAGACATAAATCTAATTTTTTCAAAAATAATTGCTTTTGTTAGTTGATATGTTCAAGAATAATAAAACAGTCAAAACAATCCCATTCAATTAAAAAGCTAGAGTATAATGTTTAGTCGTTTTATAATTTGGCTAAAAATTACAGTGTACTAACATTTTAAAAAACAACAGAACTGTTTTTTTTTTTTTTTAATGGAAATACTAATATAACTTACTGCTCTGCTGTAATTCATACCTTCTGGAGTGGATTTGTTCCACAGCATTATAATTATAAAATAGGTGCCAGCATTTATAGCAACAGCATTGACAACATTGGCTTTAAAACACACTATTTTCTTTATTTGATATTTAGAAGATGGTTTCTGTTATTTATGCATGTCTTAGTGCCAGCTGCACTCAGTTTCACATGCGAGGTAATGTTTCTAGGCCATTTGATAAAAGCATCTTTACGCAAAGGTAAACAGGATGAAAAGCTTTACTTACTGTGACAGTCTCCGAGGCCATCTGTATTGCCATGCTCTATGTCCTGTTCAAAAGTCAGGCTTTGCAAAAAGGAGATGGGGGAAAAACAGAAACAAATTCAATAATGTGAGTCATTATTCTGGAATGAGTCTTAAGTTTCACTAAAGCATCTAGCACAGTGTGATAAATTGAGTGGCAGGTGCAAAAAAATAAGTAGATAACAGCTTGAACACTTACCTCTGAAGTTTACAGAAACGAGTCTTATGTGAATCTCCAAAGAGAAGCCATGGTTTAAGCAGTTAATTCAGATATTATTCAGAAGTTAAATAGTTTGTAGATTATTTATATCCTTCTTTTACTCTAATTTCCTGAGTATTTCTTAAACATTTAAATGTCAAAATACACTGTTACATAAGCAATATAGAAGTGTATAAATTAAGAAATGTCTTTTCCTCTCTACTTTGTCTTTCACCCTGCTTCGTTCCTAGACCTTTATCTACTTATTTCTTTGCTTAGCAATAACTTAAATAGCAAAGTGCTAAAAGGTACAAAGGGGCAGAGGATATGTGGGGCCCATGAAGACAGGACTTGGTGGTGCATTTTGCTGAGACCACTCGGGCATTTTGTTCACCATGCCCAATCCTCACACGGAAAATTTTTTATGTTTAGAATTAGCCAGCAGGACTCAGTTTAAATGATCCCAATTTTGTTGTCAACGTCCAAAGCATCCTAGTCAGGAGCCAGTTGAACAAATGCCTTCTTCTCCCCATCAGGACTGATCAGGGGTGTTGACCTTGGCTATGTCAAGGTCATGGAGCTTCTTCCCAGCCTGTCTGATCTGGTGCATGTTGGCCTTGACATCCACATTGAACACACGTGTATTGTTGTCTTCTGTCTTGTCCTGGCTGACTCAGTCCTTAGGGGAACTTGCTGACGGCACAGTGATCAAGCTTGTGCCTGCTGGGGGCGTCTTCCGACGGTATGTGGGCTGCCTTCGGAGCCGGTGTCTTGGGCCTTCGGAGGGTGGGTGAGTGTGGGTCTTCTCTTTGTGGCTGTGGACGCCTTTCAGCACTGCTCCCTTTGCCTTCAAAGCTTTGGCGTTGGCTTTGGGAGAAGCAGGGGCTTCCTTCCTCACTTTAGGTGTCAGCTCTCTATTTTCATTTTTAAAATAAGCAGACTGGAATCATTCAAAGGAGTATTGTCTTTTTGGGGGGGGCAACTTTGCACTTCTTCCCACAACATAATTGAAACTCCTATTTTGCAGTTGCCTTCCGAGTTTGTGAACCACGTAAGAAAACTATTTTGTAAGTCACACCTTGATCTAGTGATCTACCATGTATATTTTCCAATGTGTTTTGCTGTTAAACAATCATCCTCAAAGGATAAAGATTTCTAGTGGTAATGAGAGCCCGTATGCATCAGGACCTGAAGGCCACTTTCCAGGGCAAGATACGTGTTTTGAGCTATATGTATGTAGATCCTTAAAGGACAAATTTTGGAGTTCTCATTGTTGACTTAATGATTTTTAAAAAATCAGTCTTATGGCCTTTGGTTATACTTTGAACATAGAAAGGAGATCGTTCATTTCTTAGCTTCCCTCACTGTGCTATGCGATCCTTTCTTCTCTTCACTTTAAGGGTTCCCATGAAAAGATATAAAGCTCTAACATCATAGTATGTCAGTATTGCTACTTACAAAGCTGATCTAATAATACACAGTGGGTCAAACCCTTCGCAGTAGTGAAATTTCCAGGTCAGACTTACAGTTACCATTAGCTCTGTCTATGGGAATACTTTCCCTCAAAGTATGCAGGTTGGTGGTCATCAGCTATGCCCTTCTATCTGTGTAGCTATTCTAAAGTGGGAGAGGAGCTTCAGAGCGATGCGAGGACGATTCGGTTCCCCCTTTGGATCTGGGGAAGTTGAAGGAATTGGCTAAGAAAAAACTATGCTGCCATATGGCACCTTCCGTGACTTGCCATAACCTGTCAAGGATGTTCATTGAATGGTTTTCCAAATATTATTTTGGATTTCACATCCACGGGAGTAAAAACACAAAAGAAAGCTTTTAACTAATGCCTTCTGAGCTTTTAAAGACAGGGTAACAGTTTTAAGCACCAAAATCATGGGCACAGTAGACTGCCCTGCTCTAGCTGATCTGCTGGAAAAATGCCAATTGACTGCCTAATGAGAAATAGGGTCAACTGTTCTTCAGTGCAGGAGGAAGGTTTATTGGATGTATACAACATACCTGCGGTACAAACGCATCGCTTAACAAATGCTCTGCGATTTTTTTCTCAGTCTCGTATGGTCAATTAGAGGAGCCAGTTTTGCTATGCCTGGACAAACCACATCACTAATCTAATTGGTACCCAACTGCTCCTTTTCTCTGCTGTTCTCGAACTGTGATGATTAAGGCATGCACCTCCTTGCCCCTCCCTCCAGGGAACACTCAGAAGCCCACTGTATTTCTTTGTGTTTTTAATCAGCATGAGGACAGATGATTCATCAACTGGAAATCTGCCATGGGTGATATTGGTGTGTTCTGTGAAATAGGAAAAGGCAGGAGAACGGCTGGCAGTCCCTTTGGTGAGGTTTGCCTGGGAGGCCGAGTGCAGTGGTATATGTGAGCACAGTTATTTGTACGTCTAGAATATAGAGCATCCAAAGACCACTTTATGCTCTCCCACACCTCGGGCTCCTTACCTGCTGCTGGGGGACACATGGGCACAGGAACCTGCTTCCTTTAGCCATCCGCAGTATGGGTCTCTGGAGGCGATGCAGGTTCTGCAGGAAGAGGATGACCATGAGCTACCTAGGGCTCTTTTCTAAGCACTGTGGACTTTCTAAGGGTCAGTGAGGCAAAGTACATACTTTTTACACTTCCCATGTCGTTCACACCGGCCAAGGGGAACCTTTATCACACAGGTGGAGAATGCAACATACAGAGAGTTGCTTGCTTTGTCCAGTTGCATTCCCATAATCCTCTTGTCTTCTATCCCATCATAGCTGCACCTAATTTATAAGGCAGGATAATATTATTAATAGCATCTCTTGGGTCAGTTCTCTCTTTCCTGCCACCACCCTCAGATGTCACCTCCCAACCCCAGGTGATCTCTTAATCTGATCTAACTGAAGGTGAAACAGATCCTTAGGTGCGCGCGTGTGCGCGCGCGCGCACACACACACACATACATAAACACATACATTAGTGGTAAGGAAAAATAATGCTTTTATGTATTAAAAGATTTTTACAAATAATATTGAAAGACATGTAAAAATGCACAAAACCTAAGTCTGCTGTGATTTTCTCGAATGAAAGGGATCATAATAACATAACAAATGATTACTAAGAAAGAACCAAACATCCTACGTACTTTTCAGGGTTGTAAACGCTCATCTCCTCCAGGAAAAGGCTGTCATTTAGGAAACCACTGTTTCCTATCCTGGCCAAGAACTTCAAGATGATTCCCTTCTCTGATCCCAGGAAAACCACAGTGTAATTCTGATATGGCCCAGCAGCAGTGTCCACCGCAATTTTGGTCAGATGGTATCTAAAATGACAAGATCACATTTGTTACCTCTTTTTTGGTCTATCATTAAAGTGTCCCCTTTTCCACTTCAAGCAGTTGTGACATAGCTTTCGAGTAATAACCTCAAGAGAAATAAATGCATGTAAGTAATGCTCTCAAGCTGTTCTGCTACGTTATTTCCATATGCAGAGCATTAATATGGCTCCAAGGGGAGGAAGTAGGTATGTGTGTGTGGAGGCTAAGTTACATAATAGACAGCCATAACCATGTGAGGTCTCAGCAATTATCCTTTCCGTGAGCAACAAGGAAAGACTGATGTCTCCTATGAAGAGGGGAAGAAATAAGGGAACTCATTTAACATTTCATTTAACATTGAAAATAAAAGCAATGGCTACCATTTTTCCATATTCTTCTGAGGAGCAAAGCCTCATCAACAAAATGTCAGATTAGAAAGCTTTCCAATTGTATTAGGCTGGTGTAAAAGTAATTGCAGTTTAAAAGGTTAAAAATTGCAAACACTTTTTCCCCCAACCTAATATGCAGAGGGACTGAAAGTACTGAATGACGTGTGATCAAAACAAGATCCATTTAAAGCCAAAGGTGAAGGGCATCAGTCTTCTCACATGTCTGGGGCAAGTCCTGTTGGGCATCCTCTCGCTCTGAAACCCCTCAGCCAGTCAACACTCCATGGACACCTGTTTGTCCTAAGCACCGTGGCAGGAACCAGAAAACATCGACCCTCCTGGCAAGATACATTGCTTCCATCTTACGGTCAAGAGCTATTATAATACTTTAATATCTTTCAGTAAAGTCAGTTTAAAAATGGTGGTAAAATTAACATCTTGTTTGATGAGTGCCACCACTGGATGATCCTTGGGAAAGCCTGATGAATTGTTGGGAAATCATCTCTAAATAATACCAGGAGTATTTAATGCTATTACGGATTTCAAATCAGCAATCCTGTCTCTGCTGGCCACTACTTCAGACAAAAAATGCTAACGTATTAATCCGTCATGCTGCTCTACGTGTGCAAATGCTCCGTTTGCCTGAGCGAGCTCCATTTGACAGCTAACATCCCAGGCTCAGTGCTCAGGTGGAATCTACAGCATGTTTTGCAGCCATATCCAGCCAAACAGGTATCCATAGCCACTGACTGATTCTCTTTCACTTCTCTACTTTTGCACAGATTGGATTAACGGGCTAACGCGGAAGGAGATATCTTCATTTCCTATAATTGCTGGCATGTGTCCAGTTAGCCTGAAAATACCAGAACTCTTCTCGCTGGGGATGTGGTGATGGGGGCTTGGTGGCATCCACCCATTGGCCAGCATTTCACCGCTGAATCAATGCCCAGGACAAGATATTTGTGGCAGGATCCACTGATACGAGCATGACAGAGGAGGGAAGATCCATTTAGGACATGGTGTGCGTGGCACCCACCTGACCATCGTCCTCAGGAACCACGGCCTGTTGATGATGGAAGGCACGGCCTCATCCATGAGCGGGTGGGTTTTGATGAAGCTCAAGGTATCGTCAGGAAACTCATTGGAGGTTGTATATTTTTCTAAGGAGGATGAGCCAGCACAGCAACCTGGCCTAAAAGAGAAAAAGGGAGGGAGCTGTTTCATGCCTTTTGGCAAATTCTTGGAATGAACTGCTTCTCTAAGCATCTGGCATGAGGGAGAATGTACCGTAGGCTGAAAGGGGGAAGTTGAACAATGCAGAATGCCACCAAATAAAATGTGATTAGATGTCCTCCAGGCCGCCTCCTCATTTCAGAGAGGAGCCTCAGCCAGGGCATGTCAGCCTTGGCTGGGGGCAGCTTGGCTTCCCCCCAGGGGCACAGGCAAACTCCATAAATAGTGAAGGAGCTTGAAGCAAGTCGGGGAGTGTGTGGCTTGTATGTGTGTCAAGGACTGCTCTACCTGTCCTATTACCCGGCTAGAAGTACTTGAAGCATTTGCTCCACAGAAGGAGAGAATTAAGCTGACCTTTCCACAAATGTAGACAACAAAGACATTCAAAAAGCTACCAAACAATATATGTACCAACAGGACTCCATGTAACCATATCTCATTACCTGGGGGTCACAGAACATTCGGGTTTTTTATTGATATTTTTGTTTTTGATTTGGGCAGGTATGAAAAGCCAAGCACATGAACGATTTTCTCCTGAAAGGTCATTTCTTTATTACTGAACAATGACATGAAAATTCATTTCTACAAGAGATTCTAGGGCTTCAGGAGTCAAGGGCCATCTCAGTCAAGTCAGATCACGGGGACACTGATGCCAGTCCTGTCCAGGCACCTTGTTTGCAGGCTGGTGCGGGAGAGGAAATGGGACTCTGCCAACAATGGCATGGTCTAGCCCCATGCACACACTGCTATTCATGGTCCTAACCCAGCCAGCCCTGTAGAAGCATACTGGTGTCTGCAAGAGGGAGGAGGCAAGCACGGGGCAAGATGAGGGCAAACACACTGCCATCAGTAGAAAATCACTTCCAGCATGTTTCCTGGTGATGTCTGACAGCATCTTGCACACCCGGGAGAGCATATTACAGAACTTCTCTCTGAAACTCGATCTCTTAGGCTTAAGCCCCCTTCCTACTTACCCAGAAGGTAGTTAACAATTCCAGGCATTGACTTAGAAAATCTGAGGTTTCCAGGGTGTGCTTTTTGCACCTACTCTGCTCTCTGTAAGTAACTATGCACATGCCAGATACATCAGATGATGCAGACAGATAAACCATAGGGGTTTCTTCCCTGGGTATTGTGGTTCACATTATCTAAGTTAGTTCAATCAAATGAATTGGGCTAGGTATTTTGTGTGGGGGACTGGAGGTTTGAGGAGATAGTTGGAAACCAAAAATATTAAGACATTGGGCTTTCTTTCACAGGTCCTCAAATTCAGTGAAGAAAGCTGGGCACAGAAGCATTTTCTATGTAACTTAGATTGCAAATGCTGTAATGTGTGCCACATAAAGAGGGCAGGCACGGGGTTGGGGGAGAGCTTCCTCTTGCCCCAATTAGAAAGAATGAATTAACTGGTTTAGGGTGAGGATTTGCAGGATATTACATAGGACCAAAGGTCTCTGCATTGTCTCTGGACAATAGGTTCCCCATGAAACATATTCTGGAACATATTTCGAGGAGAGGTAACCTGCACTGCATTTGGACCCCAAACAGACCAGAATCTGGCAGACCAGAGACATCTTAATGGCCCACTGTACCTGCTGGTCTCTTCTTGCCCTGGACCTGGGAGTCCTGCTGCAGCCTGGTCACAAAATACACGGAACACATTTTATATTTCACATTTTATTAGAGTTTAAAGACATAAGTCTCTGTAAAATTGAAGGGAAGCAGGGAGGAGTGGTGGAAATAATCTGTCTAGCTATGTGAATTCGCACAGTACATTTTATACCTCTCTGGACCTCAGTTTTCTCAACTATATACCATTGGGAGTGGCTGGATCTGATGGTTCCTATCATCCCAGGATTACACTGGACAAACCACAGATATTAGAGGTTAAGTAAGTGAAAGACTAGAGAGTCCTTGTTTTAAATATAACTACAGGTAACTCTGGATATTAAGGGAATGAAGGTAAATGACCTCACAGGCCTTCTGTTGTTCTGGCATTGGTATCTGTATGGCTAGAGTGGAAGGCACTGGTGTGCAGCTCACAAGTACGTTATCAGAGGCGCAAGCGGCACCATTTCTGGAAGTTCCAAATAGTCATATAAATAGTTGCACGTACCTGGGCTTAGGCACTCGTTCATCAGGGACTGGTGTCCAAGTAGAATCTGGAGACTTCTGCTCTTTGAATCTCCCCGTAAAAGCATTGGCAACGTCACGCAAGTCATAGGCACAAACTGCAGACCCAGGGATGCTGCAACATGGCATCGCAACGTGGTGTTACTCATGCGACAGGCACACAGGCAGCTTGGCAAACACATGCCAAAGAAACCTGCCTCTTACCAGTGGTTGAAAGTTAAAGTTCATACTCCAAACACAGTGAGCGTAAGGAATCCCAGTGCATAAAGAGAATGTTTCTGTGAATCACATTTGCACCAGTGACCTTAAAGAAGAGGGCTAGTGACGGAACGCTCATAGAAAAGCTCCTCATGTCTTCATTGCTTCTGGAACCACTTTTGTTTATAAAGGAAAAATAATTGAACTGGTGATTTAGAAGTTTCATTAATTCCCTGATATTAATTATCAGTTCATAACCCAAAGATAAAAATCTTTGGAAAATATCCTACATCTCTAATGTTGGTGAAAATATGAAGTAAAAAAGCTCCCAATGTCCACGTACTGCTTCTTTGGATTTGGTTCCTCAAACTCTAAGGACCCCAGGAATGAGAATGTATGTGTGAGGAACTCATTGATGTTTTGTTAGTCACTGTACATTTCAGGTTCTACTGCTGGTTTATTTGCATAAGGCTGAACAATTGAAGTCGAAAGTACGAAAACTTTGCAAATAAAGTGCTCTATTAAGTCCTAAATAATAATAATGACGGTAATCTGTACCTATAATTACATTCTTGTGTGGCACTCCTGGGAAGACTTTGGGATTTTTTTTTTTTTTCCATCAGTGGTTAGAGTCATGAATTATTCATTCATCTGGGTACAGTGTTTGAACCCATGTGTGTTTTTGACTATGGTTGTTCCTTGATTTTGATCAAATAAATTGCATGCACCAGCTGGTCAAGAGTTTTAATCAGCCTTTGAGGTAGTGGCCAGGGCACAGCAGGCGTGTCCAGGGCAAGACATGGAGCTCCGCAGTATGAGGACACCACCCAGGGCCGAGAGAAGGATTTCGCACGTAGTGAAAGGATATGAAAGTCACTTCATAAATGATTAGAACTTGATACGATATCTTTAATTTCACAACGATTATTGAAATATTATTAGTGAAGCAAGAAATAGGGAGAGGATTAGAAAGCTTACTTAAAATACGGTGGCAGGATGAATTTTAAAATTTATATGTATATACATTGTTTATAGAATTGAGTATATAAAGACAGTGATACCTTTGTTTTGAAATTTTAAACTCTTAGCATTATTTATTTAATTTTGTAAGACTCTCTTCATATCTCCCTTTCCTAAAAGTAACAGGTATACGTATTTACTTTAAATGGTAAGAAAATAGGATAAATATTGAAGTATTTTATGAGGCATCTCTTTATAAAATCGGGATTTTATAATCTTACCAAGGTTAGAAGCACATGTGAAATCCTTTCTTCCTTCCCTACTTTACTCCCTCCCTCCTTCCTTTCATCTCTCCTTCATTCCTTTCTTCCTACCTTCTGTTCATTCAACCTATATTTATGGAATCCCTGATCTCAAGCAGTAAATGCTCAATAAAAAACACAGAGTCCTGCTCTCGGTTGACTCACAGTTCAGTGAGGAGGCAAATGATGAAGATGATGATGATGATGGTGATGATTACTCCAGGACCATAGGGTGAGAGCAATATTTAAAGAGGTAGCACAAGGTCGCATAGGAAGTGACCCCAGCTCCGATGTGGAGCGTCCCTAGGGTGTCGGGGCAAACAGACATTGTTTGGACGGGCAAATTTGGTAGCGAACAGGGCATGAGCAAGCACGGTATGTTCAAGACAGATCTCAGCTCCAGTAAAGCCCTTGGAACTGGAAGGGGAAATGGGCCAGAACAGGCCATGAGGGTGCTTGGTGCTGTGCCAGGGAACTTGGGCTTTATCCCCAGGGCAAAGAGGAGCGCCTGCAGGCTTTGAAACAATCGGAGAGTCACCAAGTTTGTATGAGCGGAGGATGGGGTAGACAGGGATGAAACCAGAGGGAGTAAGACCATAGATGAAAATGAGTATGTGCATTTTTACCATTTTCTGATTTTACTGAACACGTGCTTCTGAGACTGTATAAATATGCATTAATTACATTAATTGGATGTTTCCTCGGAGCCTTTTAAGAAAATCCTTTAAATGGAGTATCTGTAATATGCAATCTATTACTGTACTGTAATCACAAAGGAATTCATCCTCAAAAAATAAAAGTAAAAAAAAAAAAACACACCCCAAACTGAAAATGTGCATTGAAATTCCACTAGGCCCTACACCCCATATACTAAAACAGTATTCTTTTTCAACAATCCTAGATAGATGGGTTCTGAAGTATGAACAGTCAAGGCCTGAATTGTTATATCTTTTCTATTCTGAAGTCTAAAAATCCCTACAGATGCTTAAAGCTTACTTAAAGCTACCTGAGTACTTCTTACTGTAATATGGATTCGTATTTTCATATATCTTCATTGGGGAAGTCTTGACTCTTGCCCTCCATATAATTGAGGAATGTTATTTTATCCTCTAGCTTGTTTTGTTCTGGGCTCTACCCGGTTCTGAGGCTTTTCTTTCTAAATGCTGCCCTCAGATCTCATGTATGTGCCTGCCATCTAGGCAATCATCAGGTTCTTAAGTCTTTGTGAAAAGTATAATCCAAAACAAAACAGTGTATTCCTGGAGGAAGACAATATAGCACATCCAAAGTTCTACACAGAAATGAGAACATAGCACATCACGACGCCCAGCGTTACGATTGTTTTTATACAGTAGTGCCAGGACTCTTACGGTCAGGAGAACTGAGTACCAAAGAACCTAAATGCCTGCTTGCTTTCTAGTCTTTAAACTCTGCACATTTCCACTGCTCCAGGGACAATTATTAGTGTATTATTTAATTGCTGAAAGATTTAAACTAAAAATATAAAAGTAGGAAAGAACAGCTGACACTAGGTATTTCTAGGTAGTGTGTGACGCCTCGCTTGAGCCCTCCAGAGTCAGACAGTGGAGCTGTGGTTGGGATCCAGGTTTCTCTGATGAGATAATAACCAGGGTCCCTTAGGTGGGATACAAGATGGACTCATCTCAGTACTAACTTGTACTCTGTAGCATTTTAATAAGTTTCCAGTGTTTTTACTCCAAAAGTCACCAGTCTAGTCGTAGAAATACTAAAAGTCAATCAGAATGTTAGATGACCTAGGAGAGAATGGAGAAACATTCTTGAGTTCAAAGCTGCCTCTTCTGTCTACTGACTACCTGGACCAGGTACTATAACTGTGTTCAGTTCCCTCAAGTGTAAACACAGGGCAACAGTATTCAGTTTCCAGAGTGACTGGAGGGGTTGAGAAACAGCACACGAATAGTGTTTATACGCCAGGCATATAATTAGAAGATATTGTTATAATTCACCTAATTACTTTCTCTAAAATCCTAATCTAATAATGCTTATAAGTGACTGTTAATTTGTTGATGAAAACTGAGTGTTAAGTGCTTCTTAGCTACAAAATAGCGAATGGCAATTTTTCCATCCGTTGTGAATCTTGCGTATTAGAAGGGACACGTGGGAAAGGAAGCCCGGAAGCACCGATTAGGTCAGCACAGCGAGGGCGTGGTTACCTGTTATAAGGTGTGGAGAAGGTTGCCAGCACAACATCACGACCATTAATATGAATCACGTCTGTAACCGCCTGGAGGATGTTGAAATAAAAATGAGAGTCCCCGGGAACTGAGCAGTTTAGGCGAGCCTTAAGGAACGATGTCCACTGTTTCTCCAGGACTCTTTGAGACCCTCCCATGTCATTCTTACAAACCTGAGCCACTCTGGGGAAAACTACCTGCAGAGGAAGAACACACGGGGAGGGAAAATGAAATGCACTCAATTTTTCAAGATCTTAGGATTTACCTTTCTTTGAAAACAGAAACAGAAAAACAAGGTGCTTAATTTAAGCCGGTGTTTCTAAAATGGGGGGGGGGGATAAAAAAAAAAGGAAAAACAGCATGTGTTAAAAGATAAGGCTGTGGCATTTAATACAGAGCCATAAATCCTTCAGGGGATCAGCTCCCAGCCACATAAACTCATTTCCATACAGACTGCTTAGCTTTTTATTTCCTCAAACAAAAGCACACTTTGTATGCACCATCTCTGCCACCCTCACTCGCTGCCTCTGGGCCTTGAATCCCATACTCGTAATTCCTCTAACTGTGCAAGCCACCCTGACATTGATCGGTGCCCTCCAACTCCGTGACCTTGATCTGCTCTCTGGTACAAGTAACTGAAATGGACGTCCCCTAAGTGATCTTCAGCTTTAGTCAAGAAAGATAAAATTCATGACCCTCAGTTTGCTTACAGATACTGGATATTTACTCTGTGTGGAGCAACTCAGTTAAAAAGAGAAAAATGTTGAGTATACCTGGAAACCACATCTCAAGATACTTGAAACTCAGTATGAAATCAACTAAAAACCTGTTGATTACATTTTCAAAAGAAATCCCTAAGAGGTTCCTGGTAATCCATTACACAGGGCTTTGAGGCAGCACAGTGTTTCACTTCTACCAGTTTTTGTGTGGATCTCCTCAAAATGATGAGCGTGTCATTAGATTTATGATTCCTATTTCAAGGTCATTCGTAACAACATTGATCCAAAAGTGAAACGTGCTCCCCTCTTACCTTTCCCATGGTGTTGTACTCCACGGCTATTTCCCTGAAGAAGAAGTAGATATAGTCTCCATAGTCCACTGCTTGGACAAAGTATGGTTCTGTGGACAAATTGGGAACTTCAGTTGGGGACATGTCACAGAGTTAAAAAAACTTTTATCAGTTGCAACCAAAGACGTCATTAATTAAAAGGGCCATTAGATATTAACACTAATCATTTCTGATGACTTCATACATGCAAATGCTGGTGATTTCAGAAAGCATTTGAGAGTGTGAGTGTGTGTGTATGTATATATTCATATATATGTTTCAGAAGTGGTTACAACCAGCAATGAAGACTAAATGTGTATTGCATATCTCTGTAATTTTATTTTCCACAATGGAATGCCCATATTACAGAACAGATTTTGTACACATCTTCCTGTTACCCTGACTCATACAGGGTTATGAATAGCTTTTTTCCTGTCTCCCACCACCTCCAATCCATTGCTCCCTTCTATGAATGAAATGTTCAGTTCTTTTCGTGTAGGACTCAAATGAGACTTTGAGGGAGGGAAAGATACATGTAATGTATTTCATTGTACTGGCATTGGTAGTTTTGTTAATACTCCAGAAACTCATGGGAAGTGAAAAAGGGAGGCAAATAAATCAGCTGAGGGAAAAGATGCAATTTCCACCTTCCTGTCTGTCAGAAGCCATTATTAAAATGAAACTACAGTGGCCCCTTGGGACTCTATATCTCCCTCAAGACATGTATCTCTCCCAACTTCCCTTCTTTTCTTCATTTAAATGTTTGTTCACCTTTCAACCATTTTGAATCGTGCTTGACGGTCCGTAGGGTTGGGCTGTCTCCAAGGCTCCGGTAAATAACTGCGTCGATGGCAAGGAAGTCAGTCACTGTGGCTGAGTATAGTTTTCCATCTTCGAAGAAGAAGAAAAGATGTGGATGGGGTGTGAGCAAGACAGTGAGCTTGGGGGAATAATAGAGACATCCCCCAGATGGCTTTCCTACATCAAGCAAATGAGATAGGACATCTGGGAAACATTCAAGAATTGCTGGGAAAATATTTAGCCCACATTCCTAACCATTTTAAATTGGGATCATGAGAGATGAAACATTTTTCATTTTTCAATTGCATGGCAGTTGCTAAGGAGCAGCCGCTCAGGGAACAGGGTAAATGAAAAATGTTGTTGGCTTCAGTTGATTAGATGGTCCTTGATTGAAATCTCAAGGCCAAGGCCCCTCGGACACTGCTATTGCCACCATCCCGCAGTAAACTGGATTAGCTGGGAACCCAGGGAAACTTAGAAGCTAAATGTATCACCAGAAGATTTAAGTTCAAGCAGAAGTAATGGAGTCCTCAGACCGAGCAGGTGAGGGGAGTTGAAGAAGAGAGATTCACTAATAAGTAGGAGCTGACTAAACTGCCCCTTACGTCGTCCTGAGAGGCGCTGCACCTCTACCTACGTCATGAGAGCCAGGAAACCCTGCCAAGCCAGCCAATAAATATTTACTTCAGTATTTTCAAAGTCACAAACTGAAAACATTGTGACAGGATGCCAACACAAAGAAAAAAGGGGGAGGGGTGACAATTCAAATTGGCTTTCTTTATATCTTCATGCTTTTGGGGAAATATGCTTAAGGATGAAGCCAAAGGAAAAGAGACTGAGTTAAGACTAAAGATTTATCCCTAAAATTTTTGGTTCTTTTCCTGGATTAGCAAATGTTCTGCACACAAATAATCCAATGGGATATTCTAGAATAGCAAAATCTATATAGACGAAAAGAAGCAATAATTACATTCAAACTAAAAAATTCCTTGATTCATTTTTAATGGATTACATATCTTCATTAATTGTATGTCAAAGTGGCTCATGTACAGTACAGTATTCTTTAAAGTCTTCCATTTGTAGGAAAGCACCATGGTTTTTTAAAAAGCTTATCCACCCTTACCTAAGCAAAGTTCTTAATGTCTGCCTTTGGTCTTAAAATAATTGAAATTTGCTCAGGTTCAATTTAGAGCTGTCTTAAAACTGTATTATTAACAGCCACATATAGGTAAGTGTTGACAGTCTGGGTTAGATTTGAACTGCAGACAGCAAACCTTTCTATTGATAAACATATCTATGAAAACCATAACTTTTATTACAGATTCATACCCCTAGGTCATACAGTTAAATCTGGGGAGTGGGGGGGACAGTGGCAAGGTGGGGTGTGTGTGTGTGTTTGTGTGTGTGTGTGTGTTTATTTATTCCTCCTGAGCACTCTCCAGTACTCTGTTTTACATCCAACACTGGGTATCTCACCAGAACTTTCACTTGTAAAACAAGCATTATTCTGGCATTCCTGATAATGAGAGAGCCATTCTGTTGCAGCAAGGACCTTCTGTTAATAAGGGCTGAGCTTGTGTGAGGTTTGAAACACTCCAACACTTGTTCACATATACATGTGGGGGAAGTGGAGGGGCAGTCATTGTGTTGTCTTCTGTGGCTTGCTTTGTGTAGCTCCTGGAAAGTTGGTGCCTTAGTAAATACTCAGCCCACTCTCCCCTTGCTACCTCGTGCTACAACAACTCCTCTTTTTAGTTAATAGTTAAAATTATCCACTGCAGCCCACATCCTTCATGGCACCAACTAATGCAGGTTAAAATATCTGAAACGTGCGACAGTGGAAGTTACGTACTTGAGGACGTCTCTTTCTGTTGGGCTTGCTCCTGCCCAGACTGACATAGATTTGTAAGAGTTTGTGTTTCTTACAATGCTGCTTTTGAGGAATACTGTGTTCTAACTTTTGGGGTGGGGGGACCCAGGGAACCTTTCCTTCTTAACTTGGCACAAGCTGTTTCTGTGTTCTGTGACTACAGAAGCAGGACCACAAATGGATGACATTGAGCCTGAGGTTCGAGGAGCTAATCTTGTATCATAATCAAAGCCCCCAAGGCCTTTATCTAGCTACGATGTGCCAGTTTTCAGCTTTTGTAATGGGAATATACTAACTGCTTTATGACATGCTATAACCATCACTATTATACCAACACTTTTCCATATATCCATGTACACAGCTGGCAATGAATTCCTAAACAAATTCCTAATTAAAACACACAAACTTATCCACAGAAATCCCAGTCTGCAAATGCTGGCTTATTTGCTGCTGCTTTATACATTTTGCAATGGAAGAAAGAGGTTGAAGAAGGGGAATACGAGTCACCTTAAGCTAACCAGCTTCTTCCCTTCAGCCACTGCAGTCTCTCCAGCAGAGAGAGGCATGAAACCCAATCAGGTCAATGATGTGTGAGAAGGTATCTGCTGGAAACTTGGGAATATGTGGCCTCACTGCCCTGAGAACTTCCAGAAACTTCCTTTTGTCTCTTTCCTTTATGTGGACAAGAAGATATGTAGCCCTAATTGAGGCTGGTAGGCACCCTATGACTGTTGAGAGCAGCCAGCCTCTCTCAGAGAAGGAACTGAGAAAGCTGAGAAATGAAAAGGGCCTGTCTCCTGGATGATATTATTGAGCTGCTGACTCAAACCAACTGCTGCCTTAAATAATCAATCTCCATCAGTGGTTTGAGGTGGGATTTTCCATTATTTGAGCCCAACAGGCCTTAACTGATATGTCACTTGTCCAGTGCAAAGCTGTTAGCCTTTTCTAAAGGCACAAAAGCATGGGTAAGTGGCAAAGACTTCTTTTAAGAAGTAAAAGTTCAATTTCCATACTAATTTCGAATGGAAAAAGGCATCTTAATTATAGTATTCACCAGAGAAAAAAAGTACAGCTGTGACTGCGAACCCTCCAGAGCAGGTTTGCAGTGACAGGTGGGATACGGGACAGCAAATGCAGTGAGAAGAGATCAGGTCATTTACCTGCAAACAGTGCAATGTTGGCATGTTTGGCATCATAAGGGCATCTGGCCATTCCACTAAATTCATCCCCCAAAGGTTCCAAAGTATCCATCTAAGTGAAATAATAGGACATAATTAGGAACAGACAGTAGTAATAGCAACTGATATTTATAAACCACTTAATGTGCTAATTCATATGCATGGTATAAATAATCCACAAATAGCTCTGAGATAAGTCTGTTGGTTTCAAATTAGGAAACTGAGGTTAAGAGAGATTAAATCACTTGACCAAGGTTCTATAGCTAGGAGAGTCTGACAGTTAGTTATATCTGCTTGACTCTTAACAATTGCAAAAATAGATTCCCATATCCTTCTGAAATGCTCTGGAAATAAGTGTCTTCTCCTTGAAAAAAGAATTTCTGAGGCAATCACCAGGAAAACCTACTCCCTTCCCTCCTTTACTCCCCTCAAATTATCTATTGAAGTTTAGTGGTTACCAGAGGGTAAGCGGCGGGTGGTAGATGAGGGTAAAGGGGATCAAATATATGGTGATGGAAGGAGAACTGATTCTGCGTGAACACTCAGTGGGATTTATAGATGATGTAATACAGAATTGTACGCCTGAAATCTGTAATCTTACTAACAAATGTCACTCCAATAAACTTTAATTAAAAAAATTATCTATTGAGTCATGAACTCTACAGAGAGTGACCTCAGTTTTTGGTTTTGTTTTGTGTGAGGAGTACTGCCTTTTGGGTTAAATCCCAGGAGAAAACAATTCTTTCTTGGGGTTCCTGATAAAATAGCCTGACATCAGCAAAGGTAGTACGATGGATGCAAGCAGAACTCAGGTGGCTGTTGACACCTGCCTCAGAAACACGTCCCAACCTCAGATCATGGAGATGAGAAAGCGGCCCCGAACCCGAGGGGCTCACACTGCTCAAAGGCACTGAGCAGTGGGGCTGCCACTTGACTTCCGTTTCCTAGTGCCAAACCCAGGCCTTGTTCCTGTGTGCTGCAGGTTGTTATTGGCTTGACAGTGAGTTTTGTTTGGCCATCTTTGTATGTTTGAAAAGGGG
Source organism: Rhinolophus hipposideros (assembly GCF_964194185.1). Classification (NCBI taxonomy): domain Eukaryota; kingdom Metazoa; phylum Chordata; class Mammalia; order Chiroptera; family Rhinolophidae; genus Rhinolophus; species Rhinolophus hipposideros. Next base: position 21,261,492 of record NC_138053.1, on the reverse strand, counting down.
AGAGGAAGGCAGGGAGGGAGGGAACTTAGCCGTATTTTAAAATGGAGATTGCATGCAAAGACCTGCATTTTTTGCTTCTTTTGAACAACTAGGAGAGTCAGTACAGGTCCTTCTTACCCAAGAGGCTGAGCAACAAACTATAGCTGAGTAAAGGAGACCCCTGCCATTTTCTTCAAACAAACGAGATCTCTAGTGCCAAGTCCCCTTTACCCATAGCATATATCAGCATCCTACTTGCTTTACTCCTACTTACCTGCCTGGCCCATTGACATTTGCTGTTGTGGCAAAGCCTTGTCACAGCGGTTCACTAAATTCCATTTCTCTTTCCTCCATATCACACTAAACTACATTTAACATCCTCTCTTGCAGTTAGGTGTGATCGACATGACTGAGCTCTGGCTAATGGAATGCGAGTGTAAAGCTACCAGGGTCCTCTGCTCTTATTCTCCTTCCACATTTCTCCCCCAGACACAGAGGATCCAGTAAGGAATTCCAGGACCCTAGGAGATGGCAGAGGTATGAGCATGCTGGAGCTTGGCCTTCTGAATAACCTCCTAGAACAGAATCTGTCAGTGACCCACACTCGCCTGCCATGTGAGCAGGGAATGAAGCTCTGTTGGGCGGCCGCTAACACTTCAGTGGATTCAGCCTTCTACCTCGTGGTCTTCTTCCTTACACCAGAGGAGTTTCCTAGCATTTAAATCTCAGAACCGTGGAGTCCACAAAATGATCTCCACATCCTTCATGTTTTCAGACCCCTCTGTGATTGTCTTCTTTATAGTTTTAGGGTATTTTATCATCTGGCAGTTGGACAGTTTGACTACATATATAAAAACTGAAGGAAGATAAAGCTAAGATAGCATTGCTGCCGAGGAAGGGTCCATGGAAAGGCCGTTAGCACGAAATTAAGGTGCCTTAAATCAAGGTGCTTGGAGTCACTGCCCAGGAGGAAAGAGTGCGGTTCTTACTGAGCAGCCATTAGTGTGGGCCAGTCAGTCGTGCCTTTTGCCTTACATCTGTGGGAACCTTTTCGGGAATACGACAGGCCTTTTCTATCTGAAGCCATTTTGAGATGGCTCCCTTCTCTTGAAGCTATCCTATTTGTTTAAACTGTATCACATAAAGCAGCTTTGTTGAAAAGATATATTTTGGGGGAAAAGATGTTCAAATCAGATATCCTTTAAAGCAAATGCACCCTTCCCTCCACATTTTTATGATACTCTTTTTTCTGATATTCCAACAATACGTTCCTGTTGAACTGTAACAGACGTAGTGGTCTTTGGTACCGGCAAGTATTCAAAAATGATGCTTAGTAAACAATGGTGCAACAAAAATGCCCTCCCTTATCCCTAGCAGTGCACTCTGTAATCCTGGCAATGGGGAAACAATATCCGGGGGAGATACATATGTACATATTTTAAGTGTATCTACTTCTAAAAACATGGCCATAGCTATAGCTAGTCAAAGGCTGGAAGCAGTGAAGTATTAATATATTGGTTTGTGAGTTTTGAAAGGTCCAGAGACAAAACATTACCATGGTGAAATCCTCTTTCCTTGAAATAAGAACTAATCCTTGCATTAGTCATCAAGTCGCAGACTTGACAGCAGCCCCTGGGAAATTAAATCACTATAGGGTTCAGATAATTATACTAAGAACCAACCTGACTTTTTTTTGCAGAAGTTCGAGAGGTTTAGAGAATGGGAGGGAAAAGGTATGGAGTCTAGTATTTTCAGATTTATAGTGGGTAGCCTTCACAATTCTTCCCCAGACAATCTTATTCGGGGCTATAATCTTTCTAATACATTCAGCCTATTTTTGTTATAAAAACTATATAAACAAGGGTATGGAGCAAAGGCAGAGACTGAAAATTTGTCACCTTTCTGCTTTAAGATAGTCTAATCAGCTTGATGCTTCTGCACTATGGGACCTGGGATTTTCAGTGGAAGACTGGTAATTGGTTTTGCTTTGAACCCTTGGTCTTGATCTATTGATAAAAAAAGCTTAAGAAAGAGGCTGTCCATTCTCCCTGAAGCCAAATGCATTCCGTCACGTCCTGCTGTGCCATGTGTCTAAAAGCACACTTCTGAGCAACGCCAAGCATTCTTACGACCACTGCTAGGCATACAGATGGGGATTACCCGGGAATAACATTGTCTGTGGTCTCTGAGAAGATCAGACTCCTGGAACATGTCTCAGCAGGTGAGGCTAGAACAAGCGAGAGGTGAAGGTATCACCAGAGGAGAGGCATCGTGGGGAATGGTACGTGTGTGGGAAGAATGAGTTAGATCATTCGTAGCCTGTGTATCACAGTGCCAACAAAACCTGTAATTTGTCATAAAAGATAGCTTTCCAGCTAGGGAATTCGTTAGCATTTGTTAGAAGCATTAATCTTAATGAGTCCTAAACAATGACAAACAGGAATGGAATATTAAGTGGTAGAATTAAAGTAAAAACTTTAGCTGTATGCTGTTACTGTCTAAAGGAAACATTTGGACTGTTACCTCTATTAAACTGAATGGATCCTGTCATTTAAATCTGATATTTTATGAGTATTTTTGCATTAACTTAGGCTTTTAAAAATACTGCATTAAAATATCACTTATCTTAATTAATGACTTTTTCTGGTGCTTTACATTTTGCACCTGAGGCCAGTGCCTCACTTGCCTCACCCTAATCCGGGCTCTGCTGGCGCCCTTTCCAAGCAGAAGATGGAAGAAGGCGTGAGAGCAAAATCGCCCCTCCCTGTCATGTCTACACTAAGGCAGAGGGTCTTTTAAAACTGTCACAGCAGAGGCTGATGAGCCCTGTGGTTCTGATATGTTTTTGCATTCTTCATACCCCAGGGTTTTACCTTATGCTGGTGAAAGCCAAATCTTTAGTGCTCCCCATGTCCCTCCCTAAATAAAGGCTCAGCCATCCATCTTCTTGTTAGAGATCTCTTTTCACATCCCATAGGCATTGTCATCCACAGCGCTAAGCACACTCACATGTGCAAAACTGAACCCCCATCTTTTCACTGCCCTGCTCAACCCCACTGCTCTTCCTTTATTTTTATTTCCTGTCTAAACTGGTGGCAGCCCCATCCATCCACTTACCCAAGAGACAGCCTAGCAGTCATTCCAAACTCCTCTCTCTCCTTATCTTGCACTTCTTATCAATTATTAAGTCCGACTGGTTTTTATCACTTAAGCATTTCTTAAATCTATTCTCTTCCCTTCATCCCTGGGGCCACCTACCTCTCCAGCCTCATGTTTGTTATGACTTGTTACTTCACCATTCAGCACTGTTACTAAATGAAGTTTTTCAAGCTCAGTAGACTGTTTCTTACTCCATGCCGTTGTTCATGCTGTTCCCTCTCTTCACCTGGCTAACTTCTGCTTTTTTAAGACAGAGGATAGGCATTATTTCACTCACTCTTTATTCCACAAAAATTAACAGCACCTGTTTGGAGGCACTGTGTCAGGCTCTGGACAATCAATCAGATTTGGTCCCTGTACTCACATGGCTTATAGGTTTCTTCTAGGCTGGGAGTGCTTGTATTCCACATGGAGAGGGGATTGTGTGAAGAGAGGGGTCATCTACCTCTTTCAGAAAGCTTTCCCTGACTCTTCACCTCAGGCTGAGCACTTTGTGTTCTTCCATGATGCTCTATGTTAACGTCGTCATGGCAGCAAAACCCCATGGACTCGTAGTCTCTTCTCCCTGTCTGGCTCCCCTAAGGATGGACGCCTCCTGTCTATCTTTACAACTTCAGTGCCTGGCCATGGGAGAAACTCAGTGTGGATTTGCTGAACGCAAGACTGGGGCACAAAGAAGGGACAAGGAGAGCTAGCAGGTGTGGAGCCAAGACCTTAGAGCATTGCCACCTCTGTTTTTGTAGCCGGGAGCTCCCACTTCTCTGGCAGGACCTCTGTCAGCTGCATCAAAACTAACTAGATTTTTTAACACTATGAGAGTTATTATTTTCTTTTTTTCCTTGCATGAAGGCCAAGATAAGTAAGGCCATGGTTAAGTAAGCCGGGTGCTAAATGGAATTAAATTCCTGTGCTCTTGAAAAATCTTACATAGAGGAAAGACTACAGTTTCCAATGGCCTGATTTTGAGATACCTTTTAAAGTAATCACTCACAATATAAGTGTGTTTTTGTGCTCAGAGAGGAGATGGTGAGATGTGATGGAGAAAGAGAAAGGGAGAGAAAGGAAATCCACATGGTATATAAAAGCAAACTGTATATGTGGTATGTCGGTGTTTTGAACAATCAAGAATAGGTTCTTACAGAAACTAACTTTGCTAGCTAGGCTTTCTAAAGACGTGTCAATCAATCCTGAACTAACAGGAAGCTTAAAAGCCTGGTCAGGATCACTCATGTGGAGAAATACATTAAGTCCAACGAGTGAGAAGAACCCAGGTGGCATTGAATTTCCCCTCTGAGGTGGCTGCAGGTATGATCACAGTAAATTCTGAAATACCTCTGGGATATGTGGTTCCAACAGACAAATCACACTTACCTTATAGTTTCTGCAGGAAGGGTTGAAGGCATTAGTTCCACAGACAAACAAAGTATCATTGTTTTTCTTTAGAAGAACTTTAATAAAGTTGTGACACTCCTCCTGAAAAATAATTCAAGCTTTTTTGCATCCAGCACATTCACTACAGAAACCCCTCCTTCACCATATACTGTGATCTGCCGACAGGCGGGTTAAAGAGAAGGTGGCTGAGGAGCTCCTCTGTTAAGTTAGAGCTCCTCCTGATGTTTACCAAAAGATGATACTGACAACAACAGTTCCCTTTCCAACAGTAAATAAAAACATGGCATAGAATGGAAGTGTGTTTATGTTCCCGAAGGAAAGCAAACCTGGAAGTGGCACCCTCCCATCATATTAATTTTAATGTCGGATGCTTCAGGGTCCTTTGATATACAAGGCTCCCGGCTGAAGTGTGTGTTTATGTTGTCCTATGACCAAAGGCACAGACCTCTGTCAGGTGGCAGCAGCCTTTTCTCAGGTCTTCTGCAGAGCCCCTGAGGGCTGTGGACGTGAGGTGGGCTACGGGAAGGCGCCCTCAGGAGTCCGGGCAGTCAGCTCTGTGCTTGTAATCCCTAGTGCCCCGAAGTGGTTTATGAGGCAGCCCTAGCAGCTGTCGTAAGGTTTCATCACATTAAAAGCAAACTGTTTTTGCAAATTAAACCCTTCAATAAGTTGATGGAAAAAGCAATTACTGGGAAAAAGGGACTAGCATGATCTATTCCACATCATGGTGTATGGCTGGAGATAACAGTCAAAACCTTAACCCAAAGTGGCAGCTGCGAGAGAAATGAAAATTGCCTACCTTATGTTTTCCCTTCATTCTGCATGTGTCTACATCAGCCTGTCTAGATTTCCATGTCAGTTTCTGGAGGGATCAAGAAAGAAATCAATTAGAGCCCAGAGGTTGTTGCATTTGATTTTAGAATTGTAAGAGTACCCTTGGGGAGACTAGAGGCTGAACATATATTTATTGAAAGCTTTCCACACCCTTTCTCTATGATTAATTCACCATAACAACAAAAGATTAGGGGTAGAAACGTTCATTTAATTTTGAACTCCTGTGTATTCATTTAAATTACAAGATGGTCTTCTCTTTGAGATAAAGATGAAGGAGGAAGGAAAAAAAAAATGAACCACTGTGGAAATTTCACATACGCATAAGATACCCAAATTTTACTTGCTAAATTACGTTCATTTTGATAAAACACACATGCTTGTTCTTTCCTTTCAGTTGATAAATCAATTTTCATTAAGTAGGCATTTTCCTTAAAATGTGGAAGTCATTTTCTTAAAAATAAAGGAGGCCTTCACTTTTGGTGGACAAAGATTTAATTCAGGTGATACTCCTTCACGTAAATTCATGGACTAAAGGGATTGTCTAGTTCTATGGCAGTTTTTATTTGTTGAAATACCTCCATGTGGGGTTACCAGGGAAGCCTAGGTTATATTATATGTCTGTTTGATCAGATTCCTGAACCACAATAGTCGAATCAGACTTAGTGCTGCAAGACATGGACACATAACACTGAAGCATTTGTGGCCCCAGATTTTACATATGAAAACTGATATTTTCCTGGACAAACATGGCAATAGTTTGTTGGAGGAATTTAGGAATTACCTAAACCTCCAAAGTGTACATGCTCACATATTTGATGAATAAAATAGGATGTACATAACTGTTTCTGAACATGTGTTAAGCCCTAATCTACCCCCAAATTAAGATTTCACAAAATGTTCCAAATTATTATTAGCCATGTCATCTCAATCAGTGCATTTAAAATATAGATACTCTTCAAGAACTATCCTAAGGGCCTCCATTTCAGAAAGATGGTTTTAAAACTACTTACTTTGCTACAGTAAATTTCTTCTGTGTGTGATGTTTCTATATCAACAGTATAAATATGGTCCCTGTAAACAAAGAAAAATTAGTAGTGTCAAACACAAGAGTCAAGACAGTTTGCTTTCTCCTGAATGAATGAGTGTGTGAATATATCACCCTAGGCAGATAAATCCACATCCATGTTACTGAGAAACAAGACGTCCACATTCCAGCATGCAGGTGTCTCTGTACCACATTCATCGCCTTCTGATGGCATCTTGCTGTCTGTATGGACACCTTTTATGAAAACTTGCCTGTGTCTCTCTCATACTAGGACGTAATACCTGTGTACTGTAGTTCAGGAAAGAGGACTATGGAGGTTAAATTGGCCCCCAAACCGGAACACAGATGGGCTCACATCCCCTTTCAGGATCCTCAAATCCATGTATCAGACACTTGGTGTTCAACATGCCACGTCAGTTCATGCGGGGGGCTAACAAAAAGCTAATCTTCATCTCCATCTCTCTTTGGAAAATGTGTGTTCTGCTTTGGCTTTGATGATGTGATTGGCAAGATGGAAGATAATAAAGGTAGAATTACTTCCAGAAGTCACTCTTTTCCTCACACAATGATGGTCAATTAAGATCTAAAATGTACTTGGGCTAAAGTTTACATTTCTTGCTTCTGTTCACCTTCCTGTTTTGCTGAGAATTTGGTTGTCTTTACGATTTGCTGCCAATCTGCTCTTGGAAAGGGAGAAACAGAATCAGCAGCTCAGGTGTGGGGCTATATTTAAACATCCCCTTCTGTTTGAGCTAAGTACAAGGGCGTTTTTGTCTGGAATTCAGAAGAAAGAAAAGAACTACACTCAACTGGGGAGATGGGGGGCTTGTGAGGGAAAGCAAAACAGCTCATTTTCCCTTGAAATAACATTGACTTTTTCTAAAATGCAGGAAGTCCTGGGGCTGGAAAATTACCCACAGCTTTAAACCAGGACCTCAAGGCTCCCATGCTGACTTTCAAGCCCCCTCATTACTTAAAAGAAGGGGGGAGGGGAGAAGAGAAAGGAAAAAGGAAAGAAAGGAATTATCTGCTGTCAGGATTTACTTCAGTTCCCTCCCTACCCCCAATTCTTTGGAAATCTTTGCTACTCCTTTTCGGGAAGGTACAACAGAGAAAAATAAAAACAGGCTCTCTCATGTGAAAATAAAAGGAGAGGGCAAAGCATTTGGCTTACAAAATTCCCTTGCCTGTTACAGAAGTGTGTGTGTGTGTGTGTGTGTGTGTGTCTGTGAGAGAGGGAGAGAGAGAGAGAGAGAGAGAGAGAGAGAGAGAGAGAGAGAGAGAGAAAATGAGGAGCCTATTTTGTAAATTGCTGAATTGGGAAGTTCTTCAAACTTGAGTTGGGTGCCAGAATTGCCCTGCTCTTTAATTTCAAGGCAGTTTTATTGCATTCCTTTATTACTTGTTTGACTTCATTGGCGGTGCTGTGGGTCAGGCTCATTATTGGAATGAAATTGCCTATTACTTTGGTATCAGGTCTGAGATGACTCCAGGCTTTCCTTGTCCTGCCTCCCCTCAGAACTTTAAGTAGGAGCTGAATATATGAATTGTAAATTAAGAACTGATTAATATGCATTGGAAATTCCTCAGAAAGCTCTCCGATTGCCCCTTTCTGGCATGGCTGGTTCATGTTAATTAATAGTTTAGAGAGTAAAGAAAAAAAAAGAATTTAAAAAATGGAAAATAAAGCAGAACTGAAAGGGGTTCTTGACATCAAGCCCCAAGTTCTGATTGGAAGCCGGCTTCCCATTGCTGACCCCAATTGTCTACAAGAACTGGGAAGCCCTTTACAAATACAACCTGTGAATGAAATCTCCTTTTGGACAGGGACGATCTTTTCGATATCCAAGAGAGCACATTACATTGTGCAGCAAATAGAAACAGGGTCGGAAGTTATTCCCAACGACCACGGTGTGCTTCCCAGGACTCATATGCTGCTCTTACTGAATTAAATTATTTGAACACAAACTGACTTAATCCTAGGACTTCCTCTTCACCCCTCCAGTAAGCACGCCACTGAATTGTGTTGCCATGGTTTGAGCCTGAGGGAAGGATTTAACTTTGAATCGTGTTACGTGTTACGAGCTGCCTAGGAACCTGGATCTCTCAGGGCAGTGTTAGGAAATGTAAAATGAAAAGGGAGAGGAGAGGTCCTAAACATGGCAGCCACAGAAGTCCTTTAGGAATTCTTCCAAGGGTGTGTACTGAAGGGAAGTGGCTGGGTAGAGAGTGAAAAGCAACATGGCAATGCTAGGGTATTACAGACTTTACCTCTAACAAACGGCAAGTTTGTTTGATACTTTCATTTCTTCTTTCCCCTTTTTGGGGGTGAGGGCTTAGGATAAGACTGTCTTGGTTTTAACAAGCTGGAATCATGGTCACTTTTGAGTTTGTGTAGCACCCTGCTCCTAACTCAGGTGCCACCCTGGACCTGCAGGCCACACCCATGTTAAGTCCGCAGGTGTGAGGGCAGCCGGTTATACCATTTTTTCCCTCTAGAGACTCAACTACAAAGTGAACAATTCATAGAAGATTCTTGAGTCAACTTACTTCTCACAGATCCCATGTTTAATCATTTGTCTTGACCAGCTTTTAGATAATTGGGTACCAGTGTAATCTTCCAACCCTGCTACACTGAGAAAGCCAAAAGTGATATTTAAGAAGGAGCGCATAGTCTGCCAGGGGTAGCTTCTGAGAACCTCATTAGAATGCTTTTTAGTGAATATGCACAGTGACTCTCTTCTCTGGCAACAGCTAGTAGGAGGTGATTCCTTGGGGAAATCGTACCACCTCCCCTGCATCGTAGGTTGCTTAGTACAGGGAGTAATGGCCCAGACTTGAAAGCGAGACCATCCTGTTTCTATCCTGCCTCGGTCGTTTTGACCCAGTCTTTGTATTTTGGTTTCCTCCCTTAAAACATGGAGATGGTAATATCTCCTTCTCATAGGTCACTCTCCCTACCCCCCAGGATTGAATGAATTAATATTTATAAAGAATTTATAATTATATTTGCAATGTATATGGCACATACAATTAGTATGTGTTATATAAGTTTTTGTGAAGTAAATTCTTAAAAAGTGTTTTGGCACTGCCGCCTATGACCAAATACTTGCAGGGTATTTTAATCCAGCCGATTTTTTTTTTTCACTTTATGCTGCACAGCTTGTCATTTCAGAACATCCAAGTGCTTCAAAGAAATCAAGCACTGTCGTTATTTATGTGCTCTTTGCCTGTACTCACAGCCAGACAGGTACCACAAACACAATCTCCCCTCCTCCTTTCCAGTGTGCAGTGGTCACTACAGACTCAGTGGGACCACCGTGGAGCCCCACCAACTAGTGCCCTTTTCCCTGTTAATTTTTTGAATGAGCTCCACACCCCAAAAACGGGATCATTTATTCTTAGAATCCCAAGAGACTTCATTAAGATACTCTAATCCAACCTTTCGTTTGACAGAAGACACTGTGGCCAGAGAAGTTGTGGTCCAAGTAAATTAACAGTAGAATTAAAATAAAAGCGTAAATCCATATAACCCATGTTTAGGCAGTATTCTTACCATACCATTCAGCCTTAAGACACGGTCTGCTTAAATGACAATTCCCCAGTGGATAAGTATTTTCCCACTAGATCCAAGTCAAAAACTGTTTGGGTGCTACTGCCATCTGTTAAAGCAATGATATGTTCTATATATTCACTGCAAAAATACAAACAGGTGTGGTATACACATACCTACACACACACACTATATAATACATGTTTACACATTCAACTTGATTTAACAAGCAGGTATCAAAGGGAGAAGTACTGTACTGCTGTTTGAGTAAATATTTGCATATATGTTCAGGATAAAGTGGATTATCTGAATCTAAGCTCCAAAATACACAATTATTTCTATCTAAATCACATACAGTTAACCAGACACAGAAAGTCTTGAAAGAATGATTGCTTGACAAACTAAAGTAGCCTTTAAATTAAATAACGCTTTGTTTGGGAATGTCATGATTTTTAAAATGACGCATAGCGGGTGCATTTGGGGCTTGGGACCTTCGGCTGCTCGGAAGGCAGAGGCGAGGACCAGGCCACTCACCTCGCAGCAATGTAGAGGGTTCTGTTCATGATCATAATCATCTGAATGTCCAGTCTGTGCCTCTGTGTGGTATTCCGTGCTGGCTTGTGGCCCACAAACACCGGATACTGTTTTGTATCTGTGAAAAGAGAAGATGGGGCAAGAGAGGGAAAAGGAAATGAAGCCAAGAATGGACAGGGCAGGGGGAGCAGGGGGCGGCCACAAAACAAAACCATATTTAAGTCAGACCATGCCACAGTTTCCCATCTCCAACGAGTCTGTTATTTTAGGAAAAACGGTGACAGAAGAGTATTCTTTAAGGATGATCAAGTTACAGTTTCATTTCCAGGTGATAATAAGCCTGAACTTGTATTTCTAAGTGTCACAATTTCTGACTTGTCCCTCTTTCTGGGGCTTAAGCTTGCAAGTGAACCCTTTACAAGAAGGTGCTCTTTTCTTTCAGTTTTCTTTTCATCTTTTTTAGAGTGCTAAGCCTGAGGGGCAGTCTGCCAAAGATCTTGTCTCGGGACAAAACTATTTCAAAGCAGCCTTCCCATCAATCACCACAAAGGCAATGTGGTCTGGAGGCGAGAGCCCTCGTTCAGGAGCCAGAAGAAAAATACAGTCTCCACAGGCGTCCAGTTGGAATAATCCACCATTGAAGGCAGCCCAGCTAGGTTGGTTGGCATTCTAGGAACTGTGGGAAGTTCACGCTGGAGTTAAGCAATTGGCTAAATCTCACAGAAATGGGCGCTTTGACAGAGCAGGGTCAAACTGAGTGTAGCTAGTCGAGTGATCTGGAATTTTCCCTGACATGGAGAGTCAATGAGCATAGTTCTCCTTTCTTACAGTTCTCTTTGGTTGATAGCAGGCAATTTGTACTAATATCTGACCTTTAGAAATACCTACATCTCAAAAATCTCTCTGCCTTTAAACCAACAATCCAGAGCACTGGCATTCCTCCAAAGAAACTAAGGAGGAAAGATGAGTCACATTTAAAAGGCAGGGTTTTCCAGGGGGGTGGGAGGTAAATAATGACTCGAAAAGCATTCACAGATTTATGCTCAGACTCCTCCCTAGAAGCCCCTGTAGTATCTGAGTATGACTTGCGTGGGTATCTATTAGAGAGCATCAGAATAGTTTATTCACAACCAAGCTTGGTGTGGGACTCTCTTATACTTCCCCTTCACTGCTCTGAAATTTCATTTAACCGTTTATCAAGGAGCTTGTTAAAACGATTCATGACTCTACTATCAAGGATTTGAGTGCTCACTGGAGTATGCTTTTCAGCAACACATTTGGGCTGGGGTCTCTTTTACAGGAGCGCCAAAGATAGAACACCTATCTCAAATGGAGATAAATCAATGCTTATTGAGGTTTGGTACCTTGAGTTAGGAGGACTCTACCACTTCAAGAGTGATGATCTTGAACTATGTGATTTGGCCTTAATCATGCCGACTTTTGTTGTCTAATTGTTTTATATATCAGTCTGCTGCCTCACCTTCATATAAAACTATCTCCTTTTTTAACCCAGACTATCCAACAGAATGCTTACCAGTAATGGATGTCATTAGTATCACATACTGAGTTAAACACCTTTGTATGGTTAGTTAGTGTTTGTTTTGAGATAATTACTGGGAAAATTCGGTATCTGGGGAGAACGTTCACTTTCCCCTTCAATGTGATAAAATATTTTGTCTTTTGAAGGGATGGAAAGAATGTAGTAAATTGGCTATTCCATCCAACACACAGGTAAAACTTTCCTCTTTTGGGGAGTCAACTGAATTCTTAATCATGTTGCTTTCTCCATTGATAATGAAGCAGAGACCAAAGGAAAGTTATGTGAATTGTTGAAATAGGTCCACTGGATTCAAATTCACTCTACCCAAGTCTAGCAATAATATAACTTCTAAGTCTAAAAAAAGTTACCTCCAAAGCAGTCTTATTGTTTTCTGTTCTTGTAACAAAGCCCATGTATTAATTACATATGAAAACGTGTGATACTGGTGGCAATGCCCAAGTGACGGCGATATTTTCCCACAGCTGGTTTCAGGCATGATCATAGCATCCATGTAGGACCTGAGACTTCATCAAAAGCATCGAGGAACGTTTCAAATCCTCGCACAAATATATCCCACGACAACATTTAGTGGCATTATAGAACAGGCATCCCACAGATGTGACTAGACTTGAATTAATTTTGCCACTCACACAAGTTAAAGTGACTCTTAATTTTTATGTTTTACTGGTTGATGCAGGCTACAGTGTCCGTACAGGGAGAGAGTGAGAGTGAGATTGTGGGTACTTACAGTTGCCATGCGAAATACTGATTGGCTCAGAATCTTCTGGGAAACCAGCCCCAGCGAAGTGTAGCAGTGTGAAATATAGCAGCAAGGCTTCTGACCTCATAGTAGTTCAGCGGGGAGACTTTATTTCTCTACTTCACCCTGCCAAAGAACAAAACAGGAATTTTGGGTTTTTTTTGGCCAGTCAGCTTGATTCACCTCCATAAAATAAAATGGCCTTGAAGATAAATTTAAGAGAAAAGGGGCCTCTGCTTCATATTTTTTCCATTGTGAATTCACTGATTATTGTGTTTTACATAAGGAACCTGTATCTATTACCGACCGCACCTCTTTCCCAGGCATCTGAGCCCTTCTGCAAAGCTTCTCGCAAGCTATGTGATACAGAGACTTATCTCCTTTGTCCTGAGCCATCGGTAGGCCATAATAAATAGGTGGCTGTCTCACAATATGAAACTGCATTCCAAAAACTGTGGACAACTGAGGAAGCATTTTTTTAAGGTAAATACTTTTCTTCGTAGCAGGTTTAGAGCAACAGGTCATCCCCCTCCCCCCCAGTCATGTTTTATTTGGCCAGCCTAGGATCTTTAAAAAATTTGTAATTGCCAGTATTGAAAACTTAGGAGACTTCTAATCTTCTTTTATAAAAATCAGAATAGCTTTCCCATTGACCTAAATGATAGTACCTTCTAGGGCACCACAGCCCTACCCCCAACACACACCCCCTCTATCACTGGCCCCATTCACTTACTTCCATGACCTCCCTGACCGCTTAATTGAGATTTCCACCCCTGGTTTATGTAATTCTACAGTAATTCAATAATGACCTCAGACATAAATAAAACCACATAATCTGTGTTTAAAAAGAAAGAAATTTAGCCTTCTAGACTCTGAAGAATAATACAGGAAGAATCTAAAACCACATCCTGAAATGGTATTGTTGATTTAAAAAAATCAGATTTCTGTATGTTTTAGTCTCATACTACCTTGCAATGAAATCATAGTAAATAAAAACGCCAGATGTACTGTTCTACCCATCCGTATTTTCTTAGAGATACTTTTTATGAGTAGAAAACTTCCAAATCTTAGAGGTAAAAAACATCCCATGTGGAACTGCTGCATACAGTGAAAGAAGGCTCATAATATAGTAAATATCGCATAGTTCTCAGGCATATTTCAAATAAGTGTTGATCTATCGGGGAAATTAATGTAAAATGGGGATATCTTTTCATCTCTCCTGAGTAGTAAAGCTAGCCCTAGAAGTAGCCTATCAAAGATGATCTTTTTTGAACAAAGCTATTTTATAGTAGTCCATCAATCATTTAAGATGTATGTGTGTGTGGAAAAGACAAACTTAGTAACTTAGATGTCTTTAAAAGTTAATTTGGCAAGCAGACTGCTAACTTCTGCTTTTTAGAACACCACTTAATATAAGATAACTACGTCTCTCTTCTTCATGTCAAAAAAAGCATTAACAAGTCCCAAGGGTTGCATCACAACTTATAATTTTACAGACACAGCTGGGTCTTAATCATTTCTTTTTCAGTTGAAAAGTGTACATTAATAAATTTTCTTTATCTTGAAAATCAAAGAGGGAGAGAGGTTGAAAGAAAAACCTAAGCAATTCCATACCTCTAGCTCTGATGTGTAGATTAAAATTAAACTTCAAATGATTACTTGTCAAAAGGGCGATCTGTTACCAAGAATCATAAACATGTATTTATAGGTAGGTTAAAAGTAAGTCCATTCATTCATTCACTCATTCACTCATTCATGCATTCATTCATTCATTCGTTCACCAGTTCTTCCTGTTCTGGAGAATGTGATTCCAAAGGGAAGAAGTTCTGACGTGCCTTCATTTGATTCTCATGGCTCCTATTCAGCATAAGATTAAAGAGGTGAAATCAATAATAAGAGTTAAGTAAAACATAAACCAGATACCAGTCAGCTGTTACATTTTAGATGAGAAACTATACGGGGAAGAGGAAGTGGCAACATTTACCAAGGGCTCCAGAGCATTATTACAGTATTATACAGAGGACATTACCTCAGAATTTGCAGCGTATAATGGAAGAATAATGGAGATCAGAAGGATGATTCTCATTCCTTTAGAAGTCTTTGGAAATATATGAATACTTTTAAAGATTAATTTTTCTTGACATGATAAATGAGCCTCATCCTTTCACACTTGCATTCATCTTTATATAAATGTCCTACAAGCTAACGAGACAAAGTCCTGCTATTTTATTACATCTGCCAATTTTATTTTTCTCCATCTTAAGATTGCCTGGGTTAGATACAATATTCTCAACCCCAGAGGCTGGCAGGAAGAGCAAGGCATGCAGAATAAATCTATTACATAATCCAATGGCTTTTTAAAATCCTTACGCATACATAGCCAGGATCATGGCTGAGATGAGTTATTTAAATATCTCTAGGTTTACAGTAGGGCTCTATGCCCAGAAAAATCATTGTTTCGTATGTCTTTCTATCATCATATCATCAGGCTGTTCACATGTCCATTATATGGGAGAAAGTGTCTGGGAAGTACTGGTGAATCTTGGCCAGTCCACATGAACACTTTACACTTTTCTTTAGCTGAGGTTTTGATGTATTATCCCCTTCCTACACAACTTTGGGCTCTAACCCTCGTAAATATGTAGACAGTTATATTCTTGCTGAAATGATTGCTTTGTGGAGAGATCCGCATTCCTTCACATTGTCATTTTCCATCCTGCAGAACATGAGTTGGGTCTCCCTGCTAAGACCACAGCAACACAGACTTGTACTGGACAGAACAAGAACAAAAACTCTCCACTGAGTTTCAAAATCTTGAGCTAGCTGGGTGGCTGCAATTAAAGAGGCTATTTAAGTAATTTTTGAAGTTTGAAAAGTGCTACTATCCCATGTAGCATATTTAGAGGCATCTGCAGTGATTTGCTGATTTCCTTTCTGTGACTGTGCTTACATAGTCCAAATATCACTCAGACAAAAGCAGCTATCCAGAAAATTAGATAATGGGAAGACTATCAATATGAGTGTTCTAAACAAAAGTAAGTAATCTACTTCAAAAGTAAGCTAATTATGCCTGAATTCTCCATCTAATTGTCTCAACCTTCCATTATTCTTAGCATGAAGAGAAATGCCCTTCATAAAATACACCATTACTATGAAGTTATAATCCTACTCTTCCCCAACCCACAAAATTCGTGGGAAACCTTAAGAAAGTCTTAGTTTTAATAGGTGTGTGTTGGTGAATTTATTAGATTTATTTAGGTTCATCTAAAACTAATTATATAACTTTACTCTGAGTCAAATGGGCAAGAACGATGTTGACTTTCTGCACACTCTGAGCCAAGACAAAAATTGTTTTTACTGTAAAGTTCCCCCGACAATTTTAAAGACCAGACTTAATAATAGAAGTGTGATGCCCAAGTAGTGCTGTGACTGTTGGCTGCCATGAGCTAAATGAACTGCAGAATGCTAACTGGCCAGGAAACTAGCCTTCAGGTATTCCACGTTGAGGACCACATGATGGGGGCTAAAATGATGTCTGTTCAAATATCCTGTGACTGCATTTGTGTTGATTGTTTCCAAAAAGATCAAATATTTTCAATAACTGGAGCTTCCATCCACCCCTCCCCCCATACCCTTATCATAAAGTAGCTCATTGTGTCAGCAAAGCATGAAGCCATGGGAATGTCACTAGAACTGACAGAGAATGAGGTCACAAATTGCCACATCTGCCTTCTGATGAATTAGGTTCATTTCACAGAGCCATTAGGAAGCTGTGACAAGCCTACCATTCACACCCCAACACTAGTTCTAATCCTCTCCCCAATAAGTCCCCCAAATCCTGCCCTGGAAAATCCTACTTGGGCTCACAAAACTGGTAAGACTTGGCCAAAGCTGGCTCACAGAGAAGAAAAAACTAAATTAGTTGACAACATTTGGGACGGGGGGGGGGGAATATTTAACATACAACTCCAGATTTTTGGTTTCTTAAATAAAGAAAAAACAGACATCCTGCTTTGCGGGCCGACATTCCACATGGCCTGCATGCCAGAGGTGAGCAGAGGCTGCCCAGAGGGCTGGCCCTCTCCCATTGGAAATATTTGCAGCACTTTTCATCATCTTAGCAAGCCTTCCTCACCCACTAGCCTTACTGCCGGACCTCTGAAAGCTCTGAGGGCGACCTGCATGCCACTCAGAAAAGCATTCAAACATCACCATTGCTGCATGAGATAGTCTGCTTGTCTTCACTGTCATATGCAGGTTGCTGTGTGTCAGTCTTAACAAGTGAACCTGGTGGGACCTAATGTCTACACACACAAATGAGTGGACGTTGCTTTTTTTAAAGACCCAGTTGGGCTGCTCCATACACTGTTTACATGTCCAGCTACAGCAAACAATTCATCAGTGCATTTGCACTTGCACTTGACTGTATGGATATAGTTTTTGTCTGATCTGGTACAACAACAGCATGTTCCAGAATGTTGGCATCCAGTGATCATTTTAGCAATAAGTGGTGAAATAGTGAGAAAAATAATTTAATCTGGAAACTAGCAAATGCAAAATGCTCTTGATAATAGCGCTAAGTGCGGCCTACAAATAAAAGGGAAATGATAGTAGTACTACTTTTTCAACGAGGAAAATCATTTACTACCGTGTTTCAGCAATTCTCTTAAGTACATTTTCTGCTGACATCTTCGGAAGTTTTAAAGGTAACATTTCATGCTGTCTTTAACAGAAAGCGGGACACACTAATGGTGGGCAAGTCACATAGCCTCACTGCCTCCTAGTTTCCTCACCTGTAAAATGAAAGGACATACAATGCAATGGCCTATGAAACTCCTTCAGGCTCTGAGACTGGACAGTTCTAGGCGATTCTGCCTAGATTCTGCCCCAGTGAAGAAGGGAGTGGGTATGGGGGGGGGGAATGGTGATTAGAGAGGACAGGACTTGGAGTGACCCTGAAGCAGGCCTCCCACTGGAACCCGTTTCCAAGGCCAGGGACACCACCTGACTGACGGTAGGAGTTGGGCGGGAGGGTTAGGAGCAGAAAGAGAGTGGGACGCTGGAGCTCCACGCAGCGGGAACGGCGCGGGGCTCTGGTGGTAGAGGTGGTGTCAGGCTCTCTGAGGTGACTGCAGAGGTCGGGACGAAAAGCTCCATGCACCTGAGCAAGTGCTCTTTCTGTAAAGAACAGGGCTGATGGTTTTTCTGCATTCTTTCCTGGTTGCCCCTAAACTGCATTCGGTTTAGAAACATGGAGTAATCAGCATGTGGATGAGTGGGGTTGTATGTGGCACACGCGATGGGACAGGCTCTGTTCAGTATTGCTATCAGCGGGCTGCTGCAGGCACAGGGTGAAAGTTGTGAACAGTTCCTCAAGCTAGAGCACGTGCTACTGCATTCGTTTCAACATCAGGACGCAGTTCAAATTCCATAAGTAGTTCTAACCTGGCCAAGGAGACTTCCGTTGTTACCAGTTAATCGTATTGTTCCAGCTTTCTGGCTTCCTCATCGTGGTCTTTACAGAGCAATTGTGTTTTAAAAATCTGAATCGTTATTGGTTTAAAAGCTCCTGCATGATATAGAACTATTGCTAATGTTCTATATCATGAAACAGAAAGAGCAGAGGGTCAAAACATGGGGTGTGAATCCCTCTGCTCCACTTACTGGCTGGGACCTTTGGCAAAACAGTGCATCTCCCTGAGCTTCACTTTCCTCCTCTTCAGAGTGGGTAGAACTGCCTCAAGATTGGTTTTGAGATAATGTACATAAAAATTGTAGCCCTCAAAAATATTTATTGGTCAGTTGAGATCCTAAAAATTGCGTTTCAGTAGCTTTTTTTGGAATACTTAAATTCTCAGGTAGACCCCAGATCAACAACTGGTGTTTTACTTCTTCAGTGGAGAAGAAGCTGTCTCCTCCTTCTCCTTCCCTCCCTTCCTCCTTCCAGGTCACTAAGCTTCCTACCAGTGGAGGTGGGCATCTGGGAGAGGAAGAGCCTGTCCCAGCATGGCGTAACTCATATGGCATGATTTTAAAGTGAGAATCACAGCACTCACACGAGTTGCAAAGGAGAATAATGTTTGGGAAGTGGAGAATAGGTAGGGTGGGCGTGGAGGTGTATTGAGCACCTTCTGTGTACAGGGTACATAAGCATATTATTTTATTTAAATATTACGGCAACCCAGGGAGACAGACCTTATTATGTCCATCGTGCACACAAGGAAACTGAGACTCAGAGTGGTTAAGCAACATATTCGGACAGCACACCGTCAGTATTTACAGCGCATCAGTAAAAAGGGAAAGCCAAGGCATAAACAAATCCAGGTCTGTATGAAGCCAAAATTTACGTCCTTCCCAGGATGTCAAAGAAAGGGGAACAGAAAGAAGGTTGGAAAGAGAGAGATGCTCGCATAAATGAAAACTGCAGTTAAGAGGATAGTTGAATACAGGTTGATGCATCTCTGCTTACGTGGTCAGAGTGGCTGAAAGTCCCTATTGGCTTCAGTAATAACAATCTATAAATGGAGTACACAGCGGCTCGCAAACATGCAGGCATGCAAAGGCTCATTCCATTTTATGGCCCTGTGCTTGCCGGCTTAGGAAAGATGCAAATACTTCCGAACCACAGTTTTAGGTGGAATTGATTATCTCGTGACAGCACTGTGTTAAGTGAAAGCATTTGCCTGCTTACAGCCTCCTCAATAGTGCTGTTTTAATGTTGATACATCGTAGAGAACAGGGTCTCTTAGGAAGGGTAAGAACAGGGCTGACTGCTTCAGTAGTGGCCACAATAAGCCGATTTGGACACTCCTCAGAGAAAGGAACATCTGCCCAGAGAGGTGGGAGAGCAGGTGCTTGTGCAAAAACCCAGCTTGCTGAGTGCTGGAGACCTGCCTCACAGAGATGTGAATGGCTGATTACTCTTGCACCAAAAGAACATTTCAAGAATGAAAGAGTATTTACACAGCAGGTGCCATTCAGTGACCTGGACAGCACCGCGTCCAGGGCGGCAGCATTTAGAAGGCGCTGCTGTCAGCAGGCTGCACGGTCAGGCCACAGAAGAGCCCTTCCCAAGTGAAACTAGGAACAACTTGGGCCCCCTGATTTTGGTGGAAGCCTTTACTGTACGCCCAGTCTTCAGGGACCACACCGGCCACCTGTTCGGTGATGCCGCATTACGGTGCAAGGTTCCTGCAAATGAGAAAGACAGCTCTAGCCTCTTAGTAAAGCATCTGATCTTTCTTTCCTCCCCTTCTCAGCCATTAGCAGAGACATAAAAGGACCCGTTTCTGAGAAAAGGGAAATGCCACAGACCCAACTTCAGCAAGCTTTGGAGAATGATGATGGCATTCAACAGAGTATAATAACAAATATCGACTGTGTATAATTGATGTTCCATTTTTAGACCTAAAACCACTGTCACAAAGAAGCTGGAAAATAGCTGTGAATTCAGAAGTACTTTTAGAAAAAAATTTTTTGTGTAAAAGTTCAGGTTGATTGTAACCCTATTATCTTTTGAGGGGAAAAGGCAAACCTGTCTTGCGGGTGATTCTTTGTTAGAGCGGTTTTCTTTCTGCCAACACCCCCCACATACACACCCCCCTATACACTCTTGGGCCTGTTCACTTAATGCACTTTGCTTGGGTGTTTCTGACACAGTCTGATGACTCAGAACTCTGCAGTTATAGACATGACCTTAGCAGGCCGGAAATGCCCTGGCAAACCATCTTGATCTCAGAAAGCTGCAACAGTCCCAGCCATGTTTCCCCGTGTCACACTGCAACGTTTTGTCACCTCCATCTTTTTCAATTTCATTAATATTGCCAAATTCAGACAGCTGCTCCAGAGGCAGAAACAAATACCCCATTTATTTTACTGTTAAGGAAACCGGGGCCCTGAGAAGTGAGGTCACTTGCCAGATGTGGCACAGTTACCAAGTGGTAAAGCAAAGCAGCAGTTAAGGACGGCTGACTCCTCCTCTGAGCTGTCACTACATTACGCTGCTTTCAGAAAGGAAGCCAAGACTCCTTCATGCCTCCTTGGCTTGCTGCCTGATGTTCATGATTTCCACTGCGTGATTGCCATCTTCCCGGTTCCCCGCTTGCTTTTCTGCTGGGAGCCAGCTCTGTGTTAGATGCTGATGCAGACGGAGATGGGGGAAGGGCCCCCGTGTACCGTCCCCCCCCAGAACCTCCCAGTTTAGAACATGGGTCTGACAGCTCCTGCCCATTGTCCCCAAATAGAACATAAACAGACAACAATAACTTTCAACAGCGAAATTAAATTCTGTTTGGAAGAATACTGCCTGGAGGGCAAAGGTGCTGCAGAGGTGTGCGGGTGGGACGATCAGCAAAGACCTCCTGTTGGAGAGAGCCTTGGCGAGTTGTGTGATGGTTCACTGTGGAGTGCGAGGGTTGGCCGAGGGGCAGGTAGGAGCAAGGCATGTCGGGTAGAAGCACCAGGCCAAGGGAGCAGGGTGTTAAAATGAACAACTCCACTCAAATTGGACTTTCAGAAACTCAAATGGGGCCATTTCACTCTTTGATTAAGGAATTTCAAATATTTGTCTAAAGTAACAGGTGGGGTTTTTTTCACCTCACCCAAAGTTCGGTTCAGTAATTATAACTGAGAATTAAGATTACGTCTAATTACTTTTTCCTTCTAAGACTATGTCAGAAGAAGAAGGGTAAAATCCGAGGTAAAAATCTCATAATATAGGTATATTATTCATTCGAGGGGCTGATTATGTGAGTTATTTTCACATTCCTCTCTGGGTTTCTGTACATTTGCAGTTTTATTAAAAACGAAACAGCAAAAACAACATGCCTAAATTGAATCCACTTTTCCCTAGCCCTTAGGAAGATATCTGTAGAGTGACTTTAACTCAGGATATTCGTGTCTGGAGTTTTCCGTGAACCTTTGTCAAACTCCTGAGCTGATTTAAACTAATATAGAGCAATTGTGACAGGATGCCTCTCCTTGATAATTTCTCCTGTTTGCTCTCAGTGTAGTTAATAGAAAACAGAATCTCCAGACCATGACTCTCACCTTTCTGCTCCTCGCTTGGCCTGGGACTGCTCAGGCTCAGATGGCTGCAGGGATGTATTCTTTCCCTGTTTTGCAGTGGAAGTCAACTTCAAACTTGGCTCAGAAAGAAATACAAACAACCTGCAAGCCCTTCCTTCTCTGAGTAACAGCCCAAAATAATAGGATCACCAATCACAGATGATTGGAGCTCTGACTGAACAAACTCTTACTGCTTTTTTGGTAAGTCCCAAGGTCAGGAAGTGAAAAACATTTCCTTGAACTAAACTTTTTGAGCAGATTCTCTGGTGTTCGCTGCGTGCCATTTTTCATTGTATTCCTTGTCTCTTTCAGTGAGCATCTAATGCTCTTCCAGTACTCTGAATGCCCCAAACAGTTCATATTTGACTACGAGCTTCTGATTGTAGAGAGAGAGAGAGACATAGTATCATTTTAAGATCCACTCCCTAACAAAACATGATATTGCTGACTGGTGCTTATTACCAATAAAGTAGCTATATACACAGTCGATTATCTGTATGTATATCTAGACACGTCCAGAACAAAAGTGAGACGGAAGCATCATCTCTTTAATTTCCACAATTTTCCTTAGGCAATTCATTTCATTGTTATTAAAAAGGGGGGGAAAGTCTGCTTCATGTCCTGATGAGCTACATGAAAATTACAAACCCATACGTTTAAATCTATTTAACTTTATTATTGAGTTTGGCAGCTATTACTAAGTTTTTCTGAGATTAATGTTATCTTTATTGGCTGTGTTCATGTTCTTCACACACTCATTTGGCTGCCGTGATTTACTTGGATCAGGTATCAGTTTGAATTGGGGTGGAGAGAGCACCATTCGTTAGTTGCCTCTTCCCAAATCGGTCAAATCTAGTGATAACACTTCCTTAAATGTTCGTTTGTTTTTAATGTGAAACCCTACCCTCAAAATTAATAACTATTTCCTAACATCCTGAAAATATGTTTCCTTACGGCCAATGAGAGTAAGTTCCAGGAAATGACAGGTTTGTTTAAACGTTTCTACCACTTAATGACTAGATTCCTTACATAGGTGGTTTAAGGGTCACTGTACTGAGACACAGTTAAGGCCTGTTCATTGAGATGAAGGTGGTCAGCATCTGGATGAACTATTTTGGTGGTAGGACTAGTTGGTGTTAATTAAATCTGCGTGGTTTCTCCTTAAGTTGAAAGAAAAACAAGATTCATTTTTTCTGATTCCTCTAAATGTGGATGAAGAAAGTTAGTTTTAGAAATATAGGTAGGTATGCAATCCCTTATTTGCAATTACAAGAAAACAAAAACAAACCCCCAAAACCTGAAAACCAAAAGTTTTTCTTATTCATTTGGTCACAAAACTTGATCTGAACTGGCATGACATCATTTTTTGTCTGTATTTATCCCTGTTAGGATGCACTGGAAAAATATTAATGAGTCTGATTACTGGATGCTGCCCCCACAGGGGTGTATGGCCCATGTTACTTTTCTGCCCCCACAGGGGTCCATGTCCCACGTTACTTTGCTGAAACCTGAAAAATTTAAAACTCTGAAACACATCTGTTCTAAAAAGAGACTGTGGAAATATTTCTTTGTCCCTGAAGAGATTACAAAAAAGGATAAAAATGAGAGGTAAGGAGATCCTCTAGAGCAGAATTCCCAACACTGGTTTTCTTAAACCCAGGAGCTCTCTGATTATCCCCCAGTGTATTGTGAGATTCGCATAGAATTTAAAACATGTAATGTGATTTCATTTATTTTTAAGAGCATGCATCATATCATACTTTACTTGCAAGAATAATTCAGAGATTAGAAATTGCTGACTGAGTCATCTAGTCTTAATTTCCTCCTTTTGCACTCCTGATGACAGAGTCCCAGGCTCCTATCCATCCAAGGGACTGACAAGCACAGGCTTCCCCAAAATGAGTGATGCCCACAGAGCAGAGGTGATCTTGGTAGACGGTCTCAAAGCCTCTTGTGGGGAAGCAGTGAAATCTAACAGCAGCACAAGGGACTGCCTCACTCGGCATAGGGAGCCCCTGCGTGGCTGCGCTTCATTTTTTCCTCCCGTCTGACAGCCAACTACAGGTGGGTCAGCCCCCCTTCCCTTTCACTCCTCTATCGCCCCCCCCCAACCGTCCTCTTTGTACTAAATGTGTAGACGTCACCGGCTTTTTGTGCAGTTAGTGGTGGTCTCTTCAAAGGAATGTTCATAATGTCTGCAGCCTGTATTCTTTCTCTCCCCCGTGGAATGACCCTGGAAATGGCTTTTTCCAATCCCCATAATCAGAGGGAATTGTCAGCTGGCAGCGTCTGGCCTCTGCTTTGTTATAGGTATCTGCCTTTTATTTTCAAATACCTGCAACTTTCTTTTCATAGTTAACACTAGTTGAAGGATGCATTAGTAAAATGAAGAATTTGTATTTCAGGATTATTTAGGGGCAGAGCAATTGTTATGTCGGGCAGCAGGTGGGGGTAGCAGAGGAAGAAGACAGACTCTCTCCCCTTCCTCGCTAAGGGGTCCCCCTCCACACACTGTCCCTGTCCTTTATTTCTCACCAAGTGGGCAGAGTGGTCATCAATTCTAACTCTGTCATAAAATGGAGGCAAATAGTTAACAGCAGCAATCCAAATGATCTGGAGGGAAAACAGCACATGGGTATCACCAATTAACCCGAGTCTAAAAATAAAGAAAGAAACCACAATTCCCATAATTAATAGCACAGCAGACAAGCCCTGTAATTATGATCTCTGTGACAGAGACCAGAATCAGGAGGAAAAGTGAAATCACCCAATAAGCTTGAGTGTGACAGGCAGAAAGCAAATTACAGTGCTGAGGGTCAGAGAAAAGAGGCGGTAAATCAGAGAGAAAGGGAGCGTGAGACCCACGTCCAGCCCAGCAGAGGTGCCCACGCAGCTGGTCACCCCAGGAGAACACAAGGATCCCTGCACACACGTGCTTGGCTTTCTTTGGGAGGAAATGGAGGCATAGGAAATGCATAAATGGCTCTGAAAGCTATTCAACGCCTGGTTACTGGAAAGCCCAGAGGTCCACCTGGGTCACTCAGGCTTTCACTGGTAAGGATTCAAAGGTCTGAGCAGTGAGACAGAAAAAGCACAGCTGTGGAACACATGGAGAGGGAATAATGCATGAACTTCTTTTCAAACATCAGATCTTCCTGTTCAGTTAACATACATAGTCTTCTGCTCCAGAGTAAAAAAAGAAGTCATTCTGAAGTGTTATGCAAGAATAAGCAGATACGTTCTTTGTATACGAGTATCTATTTAATCCGCCCTTTCCAGCAGCACTAAGACGTGAAAGAAGGCTGAGACTCCTCCAGAATCTTCAATGAGGAGAGAGCAAGATGTTGTATGGCACCTGAGCTAGATGACTCAAGCTCAGGCTCTGCCTCACAATCTGAAAGTGAGGGCTCTATGAACGCCCCCTCCTCCCTCACACAGAAGGTTGAGTCGTTATTAGTAAGGTTTCCATTTCTAGCAAGCCATTTTATTCCAAAGGAGCATGGCTTTTGTACCTCATATATTACTTGTTCAGTGTTTGGGGAGTTTCCAGCAAGAACGTGAGACATGAGATAATAGCGTGGACGTGTGGAGGCCCTGAGAGAGGACTATTTTCAATGTTCAGTCAAATAAAAAAACTGCCCTTGTTAGTGTTTTCGCCTTCACTTCTTCACTCAAGAAATTGTTGAGTCTGGTTAATATGTGCAAGTGGGGCACTGTGCTAGGACAGTGGTCATGGGTTCTGTGCCCGTAGAGAGCCCCTAGACCGCTATGGGAGACAGTCCATAAGCAGCTATAACAAAGTAGAAAGCAATGTAAATGTAAAAGGAAACACTACGGGAGTGCAGAGGATTACGAGAGAACATCCAGATATTAAGTTGACAACCCAAATGCATGCCACATCTGTCCACTTCTCGACATGCTACCTGCTGTCTGGGATTGTCCAGCCCACCGTCGGCTGCTGCCTGGTAACTGCAGTGGCTTCCTAATTAGTCTCCCTCTTTCCATTTAATCCCCACACAGCAGCTGATGGTCTTTTAAAAACAGGTCAGATCATGTCCTCCCTTGTTAAAAACCTCCAGTGGCTTCTTACTTCATTTACAACAAAGTTGAAACTCCCTATTTGGGTGCAAAATGCGCCACCTCCTCCCTCCTCCTGTCTTGTTTCATTCCACCATTTCCCACTCTGCTCCAGTCCCCTACCTAGCCTGGCTTTCCTCAGACACACAGCTCTCACTCCTGCCTTGTCCCTCTTGGAATGAGGGAAAGATCCCCCACACCACCACCCCAGTCTTCATACAGCTGGCTTGTCATTGAGAATGTAGTTAAAATGCCACTTCCTTGAACAGGCCTTCCGTGATCCCCAAAACAACCCAGTGCCTTCTTTTTTCACCATTTTATTCTCAGTTTCTGTAATGGATTTGTCCCTCGTTGATATTTCCACATTTAAATTCTTACTTGCCTTTCGTCTGTCTTTCTCCTCCATTAGAATGTAAGCTTTCTATGGGCAAGTTTGTCTTGAATCACTGTATCTCTGTGTTCTGGAACAAAGCTTATTACACAGTGAACTTGAATAATGAATAAATGGTGCTACTCCAAGAAAGAACATCAGAACAATTTCTCACAAGGCAGTGTTAAAACAAAAGAAGTACATACGCAAGAGGCAAGATAGGCAGAGAGGGGCATTTGCAGATATCTGAAGAGAAACCCAGAGGACAGTTAGGAGGGCAGAACTAAGATCAGTAGACAGAAACTAGAAGGAGATCAATTCTGCTGAAAACAAGGGGGAGTTTTCTAGTAGTCCCAGTAACACAAAGACTGGCCTACCGATGGGGACAGGAGGCTGGATGAATGCTGGGATGGAAGGAATATTGTCCAGGCATTCGGTCAGACATCGGATGTGGGGCTAGACAACATTTAAGGTCCCAGTGGAGAGCCTGATTACCTATGATTCTTGGATCCCCCAACAAGACTTTCTTCCCTCGTAGTGAGGAAACACTGCTTAGAGCAGGAAACCACAGAGGGTCCAGGAAAATCCTGCTGTTGACTCAAGCCTTTGTCTGGAGGCTGCCCGTATAGCTCTGTTGAAATAACGTGCCAAGAATCAGTGGACCAAAGAGGACTTGAAGTCTTCAGGCTTTGGCCAGACCTCATTCATTCAGGATCCCAGTTTGACCAGCTTAGACAGGCGATAGGTCAGTAGCCAAAAAGTATATGTACGGTAGGAGAGATGCTCGTAATCTGATGTGCACCAGAGGCTTTTTGGAGTGGGAACATACAGCATCCATACTATCTTACCTCTTCATCTCTGTAAAGCTCAGAGAAGGTACTGAAGTGTGTAATACAAAGTGACGCTCTGGTGTGTGGCCTTTCTGGGGATGACTGTTATCCACTGGCTAGTAACTAAGGCTCAATTGCCAATGACATACAGACCCCAAGAGATGATTTAACTCGGCTCTTGTCTCAAATCCCCTCCCAGTGACTCATAACTTGGTCCTGAAACCAGAACAGCTGGGTCAGCCAGCTGGAGAGAAGACATACAGATGTTGCTGGGTGGAGCTGGAGGGGGTTACGGGGCCCTCATCTGTGCAGTCAGCCCACAATGCCGCAGTGGGCTCCAGAGTGGGGGGTGTACCCCTCTTTGCAGACAAGATGTGGGTGGGGATGTCGGCTCTGTCCTGGGCTACCTCTCATCCTTCTACACACGTGTGTCCTCAAGCAGAGAGTGCTACAGCTCCTCTTATGCAACTCAGAGAAGTTTTATTCCTTTGGGGAATATTAGATCCTCGGGCCAATCCATCTGGAGAAGGTATGAGAGAGGGTACTCTGGCCAGAGCGTACCGCCCACCCAGATGTCTGCACTGAAGACATCTCAGATTAGAGAAGTTGAAGGAGGACGTAGAAGTGAGTGGCAAGAACCTGAGAAAAAGATTTAAAGCACAGACATCAATTTATATTAGTCGATTATACACCAGGAAGTGTATGGCATATATACACGTAAAGTCCTCATTAGAAATGGCTTGCTTAAGCAACATCTTGTACGTTGAAAGGACTTAAGTATTTCTTGATTTTGATTCAAGTGGCTGAGTAGTTTTAAATATCAGCACACTGAGTTCTACAATGATTGTAAAAGGGGCAATTTTTTGGTTAATGAATGTTGAAATACAAGCCAAGACTGATTTTTTTTTTAAAGCGTTGTGAATATTTCAAGCCCATTATACAAGCCACTGGTAACAGTGGTTGTCTCTGAGGGAGAAGGGCTGGGGGTCAGATGTAGAAAAGAAACTCACTTTTCATGTTGTCCTCTTAGGTTTTTTCAATGTTTTTCTTGTGCATGTGTTTAATTTTTGGCACAAAACAAAACTAGTTTTTAAAATCTGTGTCTCCAGAGGCAAACCTGGAACTTGGGCCTATTGATATTGCCAATTGCCACAGTTTTTCCCAGGATCCCATCCCTTCCCAAGATGTTCAGCCAGTGATAATGTTCTGGAATATAGGAGGGGAGTCAGGAAAGTTTATAGGCATCACAGTGTCAGTAGTGATACCTTGAGTTTATCTGTAATGCAGATGGAGCTATATGGTGCCTGGTAGTTTACACTAGAAACCCGCTGGCATGCCACATGAACGGCTGCCTAACTTATTAGCTGTCAAATGAAAATATAACAAACTCAGAAAGGCAGGGTGCAGTGAAGTCGGATACAAAGAATCAGATGAGCACAAAACAAATAGCCTTTGTGTTTTTTCTTTTCTTTTCCGTTTGCAAGATTCCAGTGCTGTGCACAGGAACCTTTCCCCCGTCTATTTGCATGTTCATTCCTGGACAGGCTCCTGCCCCCGTGTTCTCTGAGTCACTGCCCTTTCTTGGTGACCACTTCCTAGGGCAAAGGAGTGCGAAAGGCTGCTTCTGAAGCATCCCCAAAGGGGGTCCCACTTTTTCGAAGCGGAATGAGTGTTCTCTTCTGTGTGGTCACATCAGACTATCCCACAATGACTGCTTCCAGAGAAGAAAGGATATTGACTAAAATAAGAGAAAGCAAGAGTTCATCAGAAGAGCAGAGGGCAGAGTGGAGAGGTACCTATTGTGTCGGCATATGATGGATGAAAGGTATCCTTTATCCTTTCCTAGCACCCCTTTCTGGGAGGTGAGCTACAAGTGACTGTCTCCTCCTTTCTCTTCTTTTCACTTGCTTACTCAACAGACACTGAGCTAGGTGCTGCTGCAGTGGGGGCAAAGTCTTATTTCTTATTCCCCTTCTCCCCATTGTCCATTTCAACCACTTAGAAGTTGCTTCTCTCGCCGGGTGGGCCACAGTATGCGCGGCTCTTCTTGGGGCTCTAGGTCTCTCACTGGGATGGGGGACAGTGGTTTCTGACTCCAGCTTCAACTCCAACTTGAACCTTGGAGATAAGTGCTGCCCATTGGAACACATGTTCTCTTTTCCGTCCTCTGACAGCGTATGCTGCTCTGTCCACAGCTCAGTGCAAAAATATATCATGGTGTGAGTATACATGAATGGTCTCCAAACTTGCCTGCACATTGCAATCTCGTTGAGAGCATCAAAAATGAAGGATGCGTGTGTCCCACATCCAGAGATGGCGACTTAATTGGGGGTGGGTGTGACCTGGGCTTTTAGTAGATCCTCGGGCGATTCTTAGGAGCAGACAAATTCGGGAAGCACTGACAGAAACATAAACGGTATCCAAATTACAATCCTAATCTCTTCCATGTCAGTGCCGTCAGCTCGAGCCAGGGATAATTAATCATGATTCAAACAACTTGTACTTGTGCCAGCCGCATGGAGTGGCTTTTAAAACATCTAAGTTTATTTCGTGCCCACCTACCCTCATGCCAAACCACTAACCAAATATAATTTAATCCATTAGAAATTACAGGGACCCACGCAGAAACTTATTTTCCAGTGTGGGGCTTGCAAAGTATTTTTAATGTAAACACAGAAAATAGGTATGTTCTCTTTTATGACAGAATTGAAATAAAGCAGACCTAATTAACCCACCAAGATGCCACGTGAACACTGCGTTAGGATGCCTATCTCTCAGCCTTATCAAAACGGCTTTCTCTCCAACAGTGCCCTGGTAACCTGGGAAATACGAATTTTGATTACTGATTGCTGCATTGTTAGTAACTGACTATATATCATCAGTAGCTGGTCACCAGTGTCAGCCCAGACTTAATTATCTCAGCTGAAGAGAAAGTAACCCCATGAAAGAACTGTTTTCCAATTAAAGCAGCATAGAAT
The DNA here is from genome assembly GCF_964194185.1 of Rhinolophus hipposideros. Taxonomy (NCBI): domain Eukaryota; kingdom Metazoa; phylum Chordata; class Mammalia; order Chiroptera; family Rhinolophidae; genus Rhinolophus; species Rhinolophus hipposideros. Next base: position 21,231,375 of record NC_138053.1, on the reverse strand, counting down.
ATGTGATTTGTCTCTCTGGTGATATCCAGTTCATACTTCTTTTTATGCTATTTGTATTGTCTTCTTTTCCTCATTACAAGCTCAGAGTTGTGAATCTCGGGCTCCCTAACAAGAAACACATAAATATCAGGAAGGCAGCTGTCAGACCTTTAAAAAGAATCATGAGCAGTCACCACCAAAAACACAACGGTAATTACAGTTTCGACTAGCAAATGCTACAGTTAAGGTTAAAGACATCTTTCAACAGCACCGTTTATTTTCACATGTTCCTAACCTCCTATATAGAATGTATGTACGATTATGTGTACACACATACTTAATTTTTAGAAGCTGTTCTTTAGGGGTCAGATGTTCTATGCTTTGTCTTAGCTATTGTTTCAATGACAATGAAAACAGTTTTCTACTAGCATAAGAAAAAATATTTTGGGTGAAGACCTAGTCTTTTCTATCGCTGAACTCTTTTATCTTCCTTATCTTACTTGTTTTGACTGATGTTATTAATAGTTCAGTTCGCCCAACCAAACGTCTGCCCACTTGCCTATCTAGGCAATTCTTTATCCTAGGAGCAAGTACAAAAGTTTATCTTCTCCGTGATGTAGTTGATCCTGACCACTTTGTAAACGCAGGCTTTGAAGTCTGGCTCATTTCAGAAAAATACTTATTGAGCACCTACCATATGCCGGACATGTCCTAGGCACTGAGGAAGTCTGCTTTCATGGAGTTGATATTCCAGTGGGTTTCCATCACATTCCTTCCTGTAGCGGTTAAGTGGCCCTGGGTTAGTTATTTAATATTCGTAAGCCTCAAGTATCTTGACTGTAAAGTGAGATAATGATGTTTTCACTTCATATGGTTGCTATTGGGATTAAAAGCCCCCATAGAGACATATCTAATAAATGTATGCTCCCATTTTTTTCTCAGTGCCCTTTGTGCTGGCGGTTGGCATTATCCTCACATTTCAGCATTTTGAATTTTGGATCACTTGTTTTGTAAGAATACTTCACTTATGCATAGTTGCCATTCTGAGAAGATGGTAACTGCAGTTTGGTGCTTGACCAAAATTTCATGGAAGTCTAAATTACTCCTCTTGGAGGAGGAAGGGCTTATTTTCAGCACTGGAACCTTGAAACAGTTACTATAGATTGCGCCAGACTTTCTTTTCTAAAGGCCTTAGTGCTAGCTAGCCTCAGAAACCCTATAATGTACACGGGCCCTGGGAACACACAGCAGACCGACACATCATTTGTATTTGCAATGTTAAAAGGAGGAACAGCTTCTGGTCACTGGTGTTAGCCATTATCTACTTGGTTCGTATCTCCCCAACTACACTGCAGACACCTCAAGGGGGATGGATGTTACTTCTATTTATTTTCAGCCATGTAAATTGAGCATTTATTGTCTATGTTGACGAGTAAGGCACTGTCTCAGGCACTGTGGCAGGTAGAAAGGTGAGGGCTGGCTGATGTACAAGAACTCTGGAAGGAAGCAGCGCTTCAGAACTGCTCTGGTGTCCTCTTCACCTGGTCCTAGGTGAGCGCCCTGCCCAAGCACCTTGATTTTCCTGCCTGCTGCCCAGGATTAACCATGTTTACTGGGGTTTCAGTCCACTGCCCTTAACAACAAGGTTGACAATTTCTCACAAATCAGTCGAATTGGAAGAGTTTGCAAGAAAGGCTCTGACTGGATTTTCCTTGGCTTTCTTTTCTTCTCTCCTTCTGAACGTTGGTATCTTGCACTATCCTCTGGGGCTAGGGTTTTTCCCTATGCTTTGCCCATTGCTACCTCCCCCACCCCACCCCACTTTTCTCTCCCATTCTTCTTTCTGCCTTGGAAATGCCTACCTTTCCCTTAAGATACTATTCAAGTATCACCTCCTCTGTGGGGTCTTACCTGATCCCCTCTGACTGTTAATCACTAATGTCCCTCCTTTCTTCCACATGAAAGAGCTCTATTATAACAATCAAATTGACGTTATTTGTGTACTAATCTGCCCACACCACTAGACAGTGAACCTGGCAAGGGGTAACAGATGTTTGATGGATAAATAAATGGATCAATGGATGAATAATTGAATATACAGTCTCTGTCCTCAGAGGATTTCCAATTTATGGGAGACATGGGTATGTCAATAACAAACTGCAAAATAAAGCACAAATACCTATATGCTATAAGAAAAATGCTACAAATTTTAAGTTTTAATTTTTCCAGAAAGGCTTAGATTTATTTACATAGTTCACGTCATAATGCACTGGAGCCTTGAAACAGTTACTATAGATTGTGCCAGACTTTCTTTTCCAAAGGCCTTAGTGCTAGCTACCCTCCGAAACCCTATAATGTACACGGGCCCTGGGAACACACAGCAGACCGACCCGGCATTTGTATTTGCAAATACAGGCTCTTGAAATATACATGAAACGTAAGAGGCCAGTATTCGTGTAGTAACACATTAGTCTATGAAATCCCTGACGTAGTTACACTGCTGAAAGCATAGCTTACATGCATGTAAAGCCCAGCCCCTGGAAAAAATTATCATCTTGAGAAAAGTAAATTTTGCATTCCCCAAGTTCTGTATTATTAAATCTGTGGCCTCAATATTGCATTGGAGTAGGTATTTTATTCAATTATATGGACAATGAAATAAGAACTGAGAAAGATGTAGCTGGCCCAGATTCCCCTGGGTGTGAAAAGATGATATTTATTTTATGTACTCCTGACAGTGAAGTTTAAATTGTTACTTAAAGCTCCTACTAGCAAAATATCAATTCAAGCAGGTTAATTCTTCAGTTGTAATAGGCTTTAAACATTTTGTCATTAGAAGTAAGCAATTGAACATTTCTGCTCTAAAAATGGGTGGCGGTGGATCTTCTAAAATGCTGGATAAAGAAAAATTGAACGTGGCTTAAAGATGATTATTGCCAAATTAAAAAAAAATTAATTTGGGGCTTGCTAAAAAAAAAAATAAAACTATTTCTAATGATTCAATGCAAGAAAATATATGGGTGGTTTTTTTTTACTACATGTAGGGAAATATTTCTCACTGCAGAACTTTTAGAAAGTGATCTTTTATACTCAATAGGCCATGAAAGATGAAAGTATATGTGAGGTTGGAAAAGGAATTCTTATCCATCTCCCTCCTGAGAGCTGATGTTCTAGCTCTGTGCTAAGAGAAAGTGCTAGCTATAGCATAGGTACCATATGGTGTTTCATTTCTCTTTGTCAAGCCAGTTGGTTTTACATAGTGAAGTCTAATTATTAGTGTTCGGCAGCGTTAACAGCATGGTGGGAAAGTCAGTGAGAACTTTCAGTTAAAGTCAACGCTGAGACCACAAAACCTTAGATAAGATTAAATTTTAACATCCAAACAGCTCTCAACTAATTTTTCTAACAGGCCAAAGTTCAACTCAAGTGTCATTAATTTAATAACACTCAAGTCTAAATACAACACAGCAAAAGCTCACTAAAAATGAACGAGGAGGCAACTAGAGTTCCAGAAAAGGGATGGAGGAAGGAAAAATACAGATTTTTCTTTAACAACTTCTTGCAGAATATAAGCTGCAGGTACAATTTCCTTTAGGTCATATCATTTAAATAAATCTCATCATAAAGCAACTCTTCAGATCACTAGAGGTTAAACACCTTATCAACACATACGTAGCCCTTACTACCGCTTTCTTTTCCTTTCGTAACAATTGGATACTACTCTCGGTGTGTTTAACACAGCACACAATCTTGCTCATTTTCCACCTTCATCTTTTGAAACCAAAAGTGAGTAACCTTCCAGGCCTTCATAAACGTCCTGCAGTGTTTCTCACTTGCTTGTGAATGTCATGTGGATTCCTGGAAGTGCCCAATTAAAGGAAAGTACAACCACATAAACCCCAGTATTCTGCTGACCAATACCTCTCACCCCACCCCATCCTCATCTGTCTTTACAGCGTGGAGCTGATAGTGTAGAAGCAGTTAGTTATCAGGAAAGCCAGCTCAGGTAAATTAGCTTAATGAAGCAGATGACTTTGTATGAGTATATCTTTGAAACTGACTAGGCTCAAATATCCACTCAGCTAATGAGCCTGTGATAGGATCCTGGCAGAGGTGTCATCATTCTGCCACTAAAAGCCTTTCTGAAGACCTGCGTCCTATCTTTCTGTCCAAAAACTAGGCTTAGTCGCTTAATAGCTGCCAAGCCTCCAAAACGCAAATGGCAGCAGTTGCCTATCCAAGTTGTAATCGATGGTACACAAAAATGCATGGCTACTTCATAGATGCGCGTATTCTGGCCCACAACAAATTAAGGATCCAAATCTTTGTGCTAGGCAGATAGCCAGTGTATTGTGGGGGATTGTGGTGACTCTATAATTATATCCAACCTGATAATCATCCCTGCGACTGCTGTGAATGGCTGGTACCAAGGGACTTTAATTTCACTGTCCCCCTGCACCAGATAATGCCTGACCCTGTGTCACTTTGTGAAACACGCTGAAGGAGACAAATGAGTTTTTCTCCGACTGTGTTAAATGAACTAATGGATTCTGATTATGAAACTGGCATAATAATCAGCCAAGGCTGTGCTGGTACTGGGTGGACTCATACAGTGCCTAAGGGCGTTCTTAACCTTGGGCATTAACACGGGACAACAAGAATCTGGTCAGTGTGGATAAAGAACCTAGTATAAATAATGATTAACGAAATATTTTATATTTCAACCAGTTATTGTAGTGTCTTTAGACACAGCTATAAGAGCTACTGTATGGTCTACAACTAGGAATTAAGTGAGCAATTTTAATCAGTATTCCCTCCCCCCCACCCCCCACGTTTTTGTGAGTGCTGTGTTTTGTTTTCCTCATCAGAAGGTGGTTAGAATTTAGTATGGCTGCATATATATCTATTTGAATGAAATCTAGTAAATCTTAAGTGTCGTTGAAAATCACCACTGTTTACCTTACTTTCATTCTAATGTAAAAGGCACTATTGCTTCCAGTAATTGGTAAAGGACATAATCTGTACAGTAGGTGATTGTACAAGTTCCAGTATTGTAGCTATATAGACACTCCCTGTTACACATGGTCTTAATTTTTAATATGTATTTTTCTTTTAGTCACTAAAATATTATGGGTTTCATTTTCATGCAGCTGAAAAGATAAATGTCCTTTCCCGCGTTCCCATCAGAAGTCTGTGTGTTCTGGGAGGTTAAAAAATTATAACTCAGCTGTTCCATGTGGTATTAAGGCTGAAATTTGGCATCCCAGATGTGGATCTTTCCAAAAAAGCAACAGAATCTGTTCTGTTTTTTTAAAGAGGAAAAAATATTTTAGAAGCTTAACTTAATTTCTTTAAAAGCGATTCATACTGATTTTTTAAAAATAAAATTGCATACAGTTTTATTAACGATCCTTTGGACTTCTGAAAAGTAAAAACCCATATTAATCTAAAATTTTTACTTTTTAGTTTTAAAAACAGGCTACTGAAAATGCAAAACTTGTAGTAGAATCTTTTTTAACCGGTGACCAAAAATACCTGCTTGCCTTTATTTTAGGTGATGTATTTTCAAAAGGGCTCCCTTTGCCCAAGAGTAATTTATTTTTGCAAAATAATAACATTTTATTGTGTGTTTACCAAGCTCCAAGCTCAGATCTGTCTCTCTGTGTATAATGACTCATTTAATCTTCACAACACACTGAGATACATCCTATTATTATCCCCATTTTACAGGTGAGGAGACTTCCTAAGGTCACACACTAGTTAAGTGGGGCAGTATGGATTTGATACCTGGCCAAGCTGGCTCCAAAGCCCACAACCTTAACTACTATGTACACGGCCCTCTGATCACAGTCATTTCCTAAATCTTAAATTCGCTAAACATTTAATAAGTGCCTACATGCAGGACATAGGACTAGAGGTTGGGGGTGGGGGGTAAGGATGGGGAGGGCCTGGAGTGGGGAAATGGGGGAATAAAGTTTTAAAAAGAACAGAGTTCCTGTCACAATTGTGTGGGCCAGGTGGACATGACTCAGTGACTCTAATACGATATAATAAATCTTGCCTTTTCCAATTGGCTCTTCCTGTTTGGAGAACTGGGGGACCTAGTGTCTCCCAGGCATTTGGTTCCCTCTGGATGGTATAATGGCATGGCCAGGCCCCATTTACCTTGTAAAGGCCTTGTTGTTCCACTGGAGACATTTTCAAGGGCCACCCTTCTAAAAATACCCTAAACCTAGCAGCAGAAGTCCTCACTCACAACTTTGGCACTGTGCTGGTTATTTTCCTGTAGACTTCAGAGGGCATCAACAGCAGTGCCTTTGCATGTGGTTGCTTTGAAAGCCCAGATCTTAGCACTCGCTCACACATAAGCCAATTGTTAAAAGTGTCATTAGCTGAGACCCAGACACAGATGACAGGTGTAAACAGTTTATAATTTACAAAGTGCAGGATCAGGTTTCTCCATGCCCTCTGCCAACAGCTCACATACCTTAGCTTGGCCCTGTGTGTGTATGCACCCCACACATTCTTACAGGATTGTTTTTACATAACTCCTATAATGCACCTATTTGGTACAGGTTTGGCCATTTGAGTTCCTTTAACTGTTCATTCAAACTTTGCAAAGCCATTGGTTAATTTCCAAGTGAACATTTCAAAATGCCTTGTACAAGTAAATAAACACACACGTGCCTTGGAATACTGTGAATGCACTGCCTTTCTACTCTGTGCTGCGGATTTCCTTCTTTGTTTTTCCTTTTTTTAACCCACGGGACTGCTATGCATTTGCCATGGCAGGTTGGAAACGGTGAGCCTCTGAGACCTGCCATTGTTCTGTGCACAGATGTGGGATTCCTGATGCCTTTTAGCCTATCCTACTTAGCTGCCTTCTGCATTTCTCAGCGCTGACATGTTTCAGTAAAACTTGGACTAACTGGAATACTTGGGGGAGGGGGGTTCTGGTTGAATAATGTCCTGGTTCAACTGAAAGTTGTTTAGAAAGCCCGTGTTATTGAAAATCTTTCCAAAGTACATCAGCACATTTTTCTCTGGAGTGAAGCAGCAGTGCTGGGGAAAATTGTACTTAGCTGTTTGGAAGGGCTTCGAAACAAATTCAGCAAAGCTGCTAACTGCTCTTCAGCCCTTTCTCTTGCTCGAAAGCAGCCCCTCTGGATTGATGAGGCAGCTAGGATTCCAAAGCCTTACTACTCTCTCCAAAACCTCTCTCCCTTCTCTAGACAGAGGCCTCCTTTCCTACCTGGTGGATGAAACAAAGGCCAGGAGCCCCTCATCAGCCTTCACCTTGCCTTCCTCCACCTTCAGGCTTCACTCCCTCCATGCTCCACCTGTGTCCGGAGCTCACGCCTCCTTCATCTGTGTTCGGGATTATTTTCTCCAACCTCCCCAGAGGGTACCCATCTCGTTGCCCCTTCTCTGGTAGTTTCATTCCCTCCCTGCCCTACCCACTGACATGCCCATAAACAGGCCAGTCTCCCTTCTCCAAACAAACCTTTCTCCCCACCCTTCTTCCCCGAAGGCTAAGTCCTTCCGTCATTACCTAACACCTTACAAGGTTAGCACAGCCACGAGCTACATTTACTTCCTAAACCTCCATCCACTCCACAGCTATGTTTCCCTTCTCCTGTAAGTCCACCAACACTGCTCTCACAAAGCACATCAATGACTAGTGATCAAATCTAATGGCTTTATCTCAGCAAGCCCTGTTGATGCTTCCTAAAAAGTGAAAATTCCTTCCCTTCTCTCCATCTCTGCTGCCACTGTTTTGCTGAACTTCACGTGTAGAGAGCATAAATCAGATCTTGTCACTCCCCTTCACTGCTTCCCTTGGCTCTTGGAACAGCATGCAGACTTCCATAAACGGCCCACAGCCCTGCAAGCTCAGCTCCTGAGAACCCTGCTCCCTCCTTCACCACATTCCAGCTAGACTGTCCTTGGGTCCTCAAATACCCTAGAGCTCCTTGCCTGGAGGTTCCCTCTAAGGAGACAGCCCTTCCCCTGGCTGGCTCCTCCTCCTCCTGCAGGTCTTATTAGTTCAGATGCTACTTCCTTAGAGAGACCTGCTGTGACCAGACCATCTATGTATGAGGTCTGACAATTAAGTTTGTGAACTCATCCTAGAAAAAGTGCTACGTATTTCATTGCTGAATATCACTATGGTCACCTTCAAAGTACTCCCCTTGGGAAGCTATGCACTGACACCAGCTATGCACTAACACCACCCTTCAAAGCAATTTTGGAACTCTTTCTGGATTGGCCATCAGAGCTGTTGTCAAATTACACTTGATGTCCTGAATGTCATCAAAATGTCCTTTCAATACTTCCTTTATCTTTGGGTAAAGAAAGAAGTCATTGGGGGCCAATGAGTAGGGAGGTTGTTCCAATACAGTTACTTGTTTACTGGCTAAAAAACTCCCTCACAGACAGTGCCGTGTGAGCTGGTGCATTGTCGTGATGCAGGAGCCATGAATTGTTGGTGAAAAGTTCAGGTCGTCTAACTTTTTCACGCAGCCTTTCCAGCACTTCCAAATAGTAAACTTGGTTAACTGTTTGTCCAGTTGGTACAAATTCGTAATGAATAATCCTTCTGATATCAAAAAAAGGTGAGCAACATCGTTGCAACAGGTTTGCCATCTTAACTGTCCGACCTTGTATGTGGGTTCCCGACACCCCCTCCTCACCAGAGATCTTGTTTTTCATGTCACCATGTCCTTTCTCTTCAGGTTAGAGACAAAAAGTTGTAGTGGGAAATGTGCTTACTGGTTGAATTATCTTTTGCCTCCACTAGGCTGTGAGCCCCTGAATCCTTGGATTATGTCCTTTTTATTCACTACTAGACACCCAATGCCGAGTCCTGTATCAGACACATAGTTACTGTATGACTGAATGGATAAATGAAGACTTTATGTTTTTACAACAGAAGGTCTTTCTAGGACTACCGAAACCTAACCAGAGATATTACTCAATAGAGAACAAATGAGGAAATTCACATTTTAAGCTTTCTAGCATTTGAAATGCCTTACTCACCCCTACATGTATGTAAATCAGGCCACTCAGCCTGGAGGAGAAAAGCACTTAGCATAGGACAAGTATACATCTTTTTATAGAAATGAGGGTCTAAAGCAAACCACAGACATTGTGTTCAGAGTGGTGACGAGGGTGGCCTGAAAGAGGAGGGTGGCCTCGGTGATGGCACAGAATTAGCACAGTTGAGGAGTACAGAGTGCAAAGGAGAAGTGATTTTGACCTTGGGGGTAATTTTACCCAGCCAGGGAGGCGGAAACTCCCCCAAGTCCTAAGGTCACTGACCTGGGAAGAAACAGGGAAGCTGCGTCACACGTGGAACGCAGAAGTGCAAGCCTGCATGCACACAAAGCTGGCTTTACCGTGGTGAGGGGGCAGAAGACAGGAAGGATTTGGGTGGAGATGAATCGAAATTGCAGTGATAAGCAAAAGGCATGGTGACATAAGTAGGTTGTGAGCAGCAGGAGTTTCTTGACAGGCGTGTGGACTTTGGATTTTGAACTGATAGAAACTGTGATTGAGGTAATATCACAATTATACTGACCTTGTATTCAGTCAGAAATGCGAGAAAATTGGGTTGATGATGTTTCCAGTATCAGATGGAAATGGAAACCGCAGGAAAGAAGGCTACTGTCAACCTGAGGGAGATAATAAGTAACAGACCATTGGCTGGGGTTCAGATGGAGCTCTGAAGCGTCCCCAGTTACGGTGACGTCCTGTTCTTTCCAGAAGGGCTCGTGCTGAGCTGAGGGAGAAGTTGGAAATATGCAGCACCTTTCAACAAACGTTCAGCATTTAAATAGGTCACGTTATAACTACAGGCATGGAGCTTCTGCTTCAGAGACTCCTGTAAATGATTTTGTAAAACATTACGCCCACTCCCTTAGTGTTTCCTCAATACAGATCTTCCTGTACTGAGACTATGTAAAGCAAGGGTCTCTATGTCATTGTAAAGCAAGAAGATCATGCTAGTAATTTTGCATAGCCTTTTTGTTTTTAGGCAGTTTTAAAAATACTAAAAAAAAAAAAAATTTAAATGCCCGCCACAAAATAACTCAATCCTATTTACCCAAAAGAAAATGATTTCACGTAATGATGCCCACCTGGCTTTTAGTTCACTCGGCTCTATCTACCTGTAAGGAACAAAATAATTTCCTCTGGATAGAAAAAAAGTTCTCTAGAATCGTCACTTAGAAAACACTTTAAACAGAGTGGTGAAGCAGCAACCAACACCAGTAAATTTGCCGCCACCTCCCTCTGCCCTCCTATTGCAATTAGATTAGTTCTTTGGTATTATTTTAAGAGTGATTAGAATTTAATTTTAGTTAGGAAGAGCGGGAGTCCATTGTTTACTTACAAACAAACAAAAGAATCCTCTCCCAGCACTAGGATTCCTGCTTGGCTGGTTTTAAATAGATGAGGCTGACCAGATATTCACCATCAGCTTGGTGAAGAAAGAGACATTGTCCTGGGGAGCCAGAGCCCTGGGAACTCAGTCCACACAGTGACGCCTTACTAACTGGGAGTGGACTATGACCAATCAAAGTCTCACTGTACATTTCACGTTGGTGGGACCAAAACAGGAAAGGAAAAAAGTCCCTAAGTGCCAGCATGTTGGGAAGACATCATTGCAATAAAATTGTGAAACAAGCACTGGCAGGCAGTCAACAAAAAACAACTAACTGCAATATGCTTATCAGGGTTTGACCGAGAAAAAAGGCCCCCAGTCTTTCAGAGAGGACACTGGCAAAAATCCCAGGTCTTCCAACTCCCACATAAGCTCCGTGTGCAGTGTTTCTCCTTCAGGTACTGCATTGTCAGCGACGGGGAGCAAGGAGAGGTTCTCAGCAGTCCGGGAACAGCTGCACAATGCAAGCAGCCTGTGAATGGTCGAGGAGCTTTTTATTCAGACCTCGTGTGATTAAAAAAAAAAAAAAACCCACAAAACTGGTGTTCTTTTGTGCTTTACAAAGGCAGTACTTTTCTGGCTCCAAATTTAAGACTCATGGGCTATTAGGAGAGGCAAGAGGGACAATGTATTAGCATGTGTGAAAAAAAAGAATAGGTGTTCCTTAAAATCAAGTCCATAATAAGAGCAGCTTGGAATTTAGAAAGCCTACCTAGCTAGAAGCAGTCCAACAGCAGTTAGAAGGTAAGTGTTTTGACTCGTGTGTTTTTGATGGAAATTTTTTGGCAACAACCCCTGCACCTCCCCTCCAACACACACACACACACACACACACACACACACACACACACACACACACACACACACACTCCCAGAGATCTGTCCATAGGAAACTACAGCATGTACTATTCATAATACATATATTTCTTGCTAGGGCGGTAATAGAAACCAGAATCACAGAGCTAGGAGAACATTCAGTCCACTACCTCCATCTGCAGAGAAGCAGCCTGTTCTTCTGGAGAAAGACACACAGATACTTCCCAAATAAAGAAGTTCTTAACCACCTTCAAGGAGGATATCTTGGTGCTTCCATACTGCCCTGCATGCGAGACAGTGTTTAGGGTCAGGGAGACCAGAGCACGGCTTTTGCCATCAGTCCAGTCTGGGCTTGAATCCCCAGGACTGTTGTTGTCCAGTTTTGTGACATAGGGAAAAATTCCTTTACTATTGAGAATCGCAACTGATTTAACTAAAAAATGGGGAAAATAGTAAAGGGTGCCTTTAGAGTTGCTGCATAAATTAAGTGAAAGAGTAGCAATCACTAAGTAAATGTTGGTTACCATAACTTGCTATCAGTATAGCAGTAGTGCTATTCTTACCGCAGGAATTTTAATACGTTTTGAAAAGAAGAAAAAAAAATAGTAACAGGATATAATAAATAACCACAAAGATATATGACTAAGTATATGGGGAATAAATGCAGTCAGGTCACATAAGTGAACTGTTTAATTCTTTTATCTGCTCTTAAGAATTTAGGCCAAATTCTTGGTAGCAATAACAGTCTGCTGTCTTCAGACATGAATAGGTATTATACCTCTTATCCATCTGCTTGGGCTCAGTGGTTTGAGTTTGCTTTTTCCAATGTTAGTAACAGGCATTTGTTGATTCTTTAAGATCATTTTACCTACCTCAAAATAACATTGCTAGGCAGTTCAGGTTTTTTCCCCGATGATGGGTGGGTGTCCTCAAGTAATTAATTGGATGACCAGGATGCAATGCCCTGTCCTGTCCTGAGATGTCAGCCTCCAGCAGGTGGAACCACCCAGAAGGCTGGCATAATGAATCCCTTTCAGGTCCTTCCTAGTCCATGTTTTCCAAAGTCCTTCTAGCACTCTCGTTTTACCTGAGTTCTCAGGGTAGTTCTGTTCACAGGAACAGAATTTCAGTTAGTGTTGTCAGATGTGTTTTTGCTTTCGATAACAGTTTGTGATGTTTTTGTCCGTTATTTACCCTATTCTATATGCTATATATATATATATACGTATTAGAATATACTACTTAATAGCTGCTTCTCATGTACTTATATTAATCTTGGAGTTGCCAGTATTTTATGATGGAAGTCATTCATAGCAACTAAGAAACTAACATTTTCAGTTGTGTGTTCTGCAAGCAAATTTTTCTTCATTGTATAGCCACATAACAATGTTTTGGTCAAGGACAGGCCACATACATAAAAGATGGTGGTATACCACCTAACCTAGGTGTGAAGTAGGCTGTGCCATCTAGGTGTGTGTAAGTGTGCTCTATGATGTCTGCGCAATGACGAAATCTCCAACCGACGCATTTCTCAAAACGTATCCCCATCATTAAGCAGTGCATGTCTGTATATAAGGTGCAATTTTTACATCTACACTTTACCCTTATGCACCACAACCCAGTGCGCCCACCTCTGGAAGAGGGAACAAATAGCATTTCTTTCTTCTGCACAAGACAACTTTTTACAAAGGGGTTTTAGCTGTGATGATCTGGGCAATCTTTATGTGGTAGTTCTTTCTAAAGCTAGAGGCGATAGGAGGTTGCTTTTGTAGTTTTTGGTTTCCTTCCTGGAATATATGTCATATATTCCTAATTGTAAGGCTGGTAAAGATCTGTAGTCTACTGAGTATGCACATAGTCTGACATGCTATGAAATGCATTCTGTTTTGCAATCTGAGAACAGAACAAATCGTTGGTAGTCCTTACTTGTAAGACCTGTCTTGCCCCGGCAGCTGTGCTAGGTCATGTGCAAAGCTGCCTTCCGCATCCTAGGTTGTACTCCAAAGAAATGGTGCCCAATATTCTAATATGGTAACTGTGTACCTTTCATCGCTGCACATCTTAATAATTCCTCTAATGCTGACATGTGTTGCCTTTCTTTAACTTGTGCCTGATTAATTCCCCTCAAATCACACATAAACCTAAAATAACTGATGAGTTTCCTTCCATAACTTGATTTTCACTACTAGAATTGTTAACACCATTTCCATCAGTGGTAGATGCTCAGATTAAGTTATTTACAGGCCTTTGACGTCTAGATTCTTTGCATTTTAGTTATTTTACTTCTGTCCTAGACTTTCTTAACCTCTTGATTTTTACATAAAATTTTAATTACTTAGGTCATCAGTCACATCAATTGTTTTGTGTATCTTTAACACTAGATATAGAATGCACTATATTGCTTTGTCAGGTTACTTTTTAGTGTGGTGAATGTTCTTGAGAATTTTCTGATCTCATTGTTTGTTGTGTTAAAGTCTTCCTCAATTATAAGTTCATTTCATCTTATTCATTTTCTTATGCTAAACTGTATTTTTATAAGACTCCTTTTCTTACACTGTAACTTTTTGGTAAGGTAAATGGTCTATTTTTTTATATGCTTAGTCTGATATTCTCTTGAGATATGACATAAGATTCAAATACTCCTTGTTTTCAGGGCACACAGTTATTGTAACTAAGATGTATATAGTATATTAGGTGAATTTTTTTAATTGGGAAAAGTATCCATTATCATGCTTTCGATTCACAATCATTTAAAATACCACTTTTAAAGTAGGTGATTAGAAAAAGCGTTATGGTAAATGCAGGCCAAACTGGACTCTGTCATCATTACTCATCAAAATGGCCACACGGGGGCCATTTTCTCTCCCCACCTTTGTTTTGTCGCCACCATGTTGGAGGTCTTTATCCCTGGATAACTCCTGCTTCAGGTGTTCACAGGAATCCTTGATTTCTGGCTATAGCTTCTGTCTCAAGTCACTTCTACTGGAAGGGGCTGACCCTTGTCATACTCTGACATTGAGAAGAAGCGAACTCCCCATCATTTGCCCGGGTCACTTTACCTTTTACTATCAGAACCATGATTTGTCAAGATAAGGGGATGGGGCATGAAGTTGCACTAGAGTTTTGCCCCAAGACTCCCTGTTTGCTTGTAATCATGCATCCCTTTTATTTCACAGACTGACGTTGTGTGTATGCATGTGCATGGGTTACATACCTAATTTCAGGAGGGAGGAAAAGAGAAAGAAAGTTGGCCCAAGCTATCATTTTTCACTTGTGTCTTCCTTAGCAGTTTACTCTCATCGGACTGGCACCGATACGAGCCAACAACTTCTAGTTCAGATCAGCATCTTTTGGCTCTTAGATGACGGTTTATTTCTGCATGGCTGAACGCAGACAGGAAAAAGTCTTTGTGTAAAGAATATTTTCCATTAGCATCGCTGAACTGATGTCACAGCCCTCGATTCATCCCGACAATAAAACTCACAATCATGATATTAATGATTATGGTAACGACAAGGTAAATGACTTACAGTGGAGGTTGTTCGGCCCCACTTGATACTAATTGTGGCAAAATAAAGGAGGCAAATCTGGATCATGTCTTTGTCAGGCTGCAAATGCCTGATAACATTCATACGGACCAGTGAGGATGGTGGGGGGTGGGGTGGAGAGTAAACAGAAAAAGAGTTGAATCACAGGCTGGCCTGGCTACACAAAATGCTAATTAGTGATGATCACAGTGACAGTGCATTTTCAATGTTCAAAATCAGAATTTAAATTAATGCCACAAGTCTTTGATCTAAACCTGTTGTGTGTGTTTTCAGAAGTCCTATCATGTCTATTGGGTGGGGGGGAGGGGGAAGGTAGAGTCTCCAAAACTATTATTATTTATTCTTTAAATGATAGCTAGCATTCAGGGACAGTTGAAGGCAATATTTTTCAAGGCAACAACCCCAGACTGACATGACTACGTAAAGGGTTAATTACTGTGCCTGTTTGGTGCTAAGAGGCCACCCACACAAGTTCATTTTGTCAGTCCCAAGCTCACAAGTTCAGATGCTAATTAATAGCGTGAACTTGGTAACATTTAGGGCAGAAGAAAACCTTAAGTTCTTGAAGATGCTTTATTTATCCAGTTAAGAAGTCTCATCTACAGAAGCACATGTCGTATCTTGGTAAACAAATGCATTGGTGCCTGCCAATTCATTTTCTTCTCCGAGTTTTCCGAGGATTCCGTTCCTGCTGCTGGGAGGGCACTCTGGAGAGCCATCAAAAATGAAGAGTCTCTTTATATCCCCTCTTCATTTGAGTTACACGAGTTGGTGTAAGATTTTTAAGACTTGGATAGGGCGTATGAAATCATAATTTCTTATAACCTGTACAGTTGGTATTTGCTAACCAAATCGTGGAAAGGTCTAGGAACTACGCACTGAAGCTGCTACCAGAACTGACCAATATTGTGGTATTTATATCAGTCAGAGATCTGGACACTGCTTTGGGAAATACAGTATCTTCTAAAGGCCACTCAGCATTTGCCCTTTTTTTCTCTTCATTGCTCTATTGTGTTTTATTTCCTCCCAGGAGACCCCTCTCCAACCTCTTTACCTACATGTACCACTTTTGATAGCATTTTAAAGAGCCCTGAGTGTCTCTTTATCTTTCATTATTATGGTTCAGGAAAATTTTGTTGTCTTATTTACCTTAGACTACAAGAAATTTTAAAAAAGCAAAACGGGTCCATACATCTAGTGTATCAAAGAAACTAACTAAATAAATAAATCTACAAATAAAAAGGCAAACTATCACACTCCATTAAGATTCCAAAAGAATGTGGATTTCTTTGAAAGTGAAGCTGGACCAGTTGCAGATACTTGTAGATCAGGGCAGAACTTGTGGGGATTATCATTATTTTAAACTATGAATAAAGCTGTTTCCCGTGTCATGCTTGGAGAAACAGGAAGTGTCTGTCGCTGAATTGGTACAATGAGCAAAAAGCATGGGCAGTAGAGTGTCATCTATTCAGGACAACTTGTTAATTCTCTATGTCTTCATTTCCCTTGACTGGCAACCACTTTCTTGTCTTCCAGAGGTGGCTGCTTCAGTGCCACTTGAACCCTTTCCCTGGTGGTGTCTGTGATTTTGGAGACAGCATCATTTCCCATTTGTGACACTTAAAATTCTGTGACTGTAGGTCTATTTGAATACTCACAAAGCCCAAGCAGCATATCATAAAGTGTAAGGTGTTTCCCCTTCCTAAGTTCAGAAATTACTAGCTTTTCTATTTCAAGATGATGTTAATTTCATCTTTCAATTATGGGATGATGATTGGTTTTTCTGTTATGACTATAACTGAATTCCTTTAAGTCAGAGAAGTGCTGCCTTTCTATTTCTTAACTGACTAAATTTTACGTATTTTTTTTTTTTGAAAACACACGACTCCTTGGTTCAGTTAAGCCCCCCACCCCACCCCACTCCCGCCCATGTTGCACATGAACAAAACGACCCAGTTCAGGAGAGGTTCTCTATCACCTGAGACCCCTGTACTCCTACCTTTTCTGAGGTAGTCTTCAAAACTGCACATGCGTCTAAATCTTTTGTTTTTCTCTTGGTCTAGTTTCTGCTGCAAATACTCCTGTCTTCCTGAATAATTCTCATTACTCTTGAAACCTAAGCTATATAGAAATACCTGCTAATATAAAAAAAGTTTATCTTTAACTTGTAGACTTGTTACAGTTTTAAATAAGGCCAAGAATATCATTTTTTTAATTCACAGTGGGCAGGATTGATCAACATGTGGTAACTGTTACATCTTCTCCAAAGGATTATAATCTGCCTAGTTTCCGGACCTCGGACCTCGCAGGTCTGTGTAACCCAGATTAGGTAGCAGAAATACCCCTCCCACAGGCTGACATGAGTTTGTGCTGAAAGAAGAGAAAGAAAAGTAAATGGGACAATATGATATGGCAGGGTATTTAGGGAATGTGGTCCAGCCCCAGTGCTTCTCATCAAGGCTCTAGGGTGGTTCCATTCATGCCCAAACTCGCCCTTTCCACTCTCGTGGTGGACTTCGTAGGTTCGCTCTTCTCCTTTACTTCTTCATTAAATTCTTTCATCTTTGGGGCAGCTCTTAAAATAACATTTGCTGGGTCTTTGATTGTATTGCAGTCAGTGTTCTCTGCTGCCTTTCCCATGAAGATTAAATGAACCTTGGTAGAAACAGGAAAAAAAGAACTATCTTTGGTCCCTAATGTTTCCAGGAAATAACTTATGTACTGGAAAAGCTGGCAAGGGTCTATAGTCCTTTCAGTAAGGTATTTCCACTTCTGGTTTATTACTGTTGAAGGCACGCCTTCCACTGCTGTCAGAATGGGTGGCCCTTCCCTAACAGAGTTGGTTTCTGGGATTACTGAGGAATCTCCTTCCCAATCCTCTTTTCTGAGCCTGGGGCAGGCACAATCTCCTTTGCAGTTTCCTTCCTTGTGTATTTCTCAGAAGAGGCCTCCCATGACTCTCAGATTGGATTCTGCCTGCCAAACAGGACTGAGATCATTATTGAATTAAAATGTAACAAAGACAAAAACAGACTTGTAATTTCTGTGATGTCACCATTTCTAGTCATTGTTTCTCTAGGTCGTATTTATTGCTTTTAGACTTTGGCATAAAAAGGTGAGATGGCAGAGGGTTTATCTGCAGCCTCACCCTCCACCGTTACAGGAAACTACCCTGTTTCCCCGAAAATAAGACCTAGCCGGATCATCAGTTCTAATGCGTCGTTTGGAGCAAAAATTAATATAAGACCCAGTCTTACTTTACTACAATATATTAATTTTTGCTCCAAACGATGCATTAGAGTTGATGGTCCAGCTAGGTCTCATTTTCGAGGAAACACAGTATGGGAAGGCTTATTCACACGTTACCTTAGTCACATACTGCTTGGTTGTGCTGGAAAATGGCAGCCCAGAGTGCGTAACTGGAGACACTGGCTGAGCAAGTCTTTCCACATGGGCTTGGAAATGCCACTCAGATGTGGCAGCAATCTGCTGTCAAGAGGAGTGTCTTTTCATCCTGCCATCTTCATGGCCCCATTCAGTTCTGCTGTCCATCAGATCCTCAGGGGCGATGGCAGAAATCCTCATCTGCCTTTTAGAATCAGGGGAACACAGTACCATGCTATCTCACCAGGCTGTTATGATGATTAAGATTGTTTTTAAAGGGCTATAAAGCATTTAAGAAGCTTTAATAAAATGATAAATCATTTCAATCACAAGTATGTGCTAGAAACCAAGGACAGAGTCTTGGTTTACCGGAGTCAAAGCTCTGAAACCAGACCATAGCCATAATCCTAAAGGCCACTGAGATTATTACTGTCACTCTTGTTATCACCCACCTGTCTTACCTCTGCTCCATTTGCCCACGTGGACTTGAGGCTGTTAGGAAAATACTGGGTTCCCCGTGACACCGCAGGCTAAGTCACATGAGGGTCCAGGTTATCACTTCCCTGACACAGTCTGAATTGCTTTACATCTTCAGGGATAAACTGCCAACAAGTACCATCGCATCCCTACAATGGAGTTAGCTAGCTATCTAAAAATAGTTGGTTCCTCCTTTTTCGAAAACAACCCCATTTTTGCATCCCACACTCTATGTGTGTCTTCATATCTCATGTCCATATGTACACCAATCACCTTTTTAAAATGCAAAATCGCCTCCAGTCAGTCTGGCGTGGGGCCTGGGCATCTGCATTTCTAATAAGCTCCCAGATGACGCTAATGCTGCTGGTTGGTGGGCCATACTTCTGGGAGCGAGGCATTAGATCACTGGTCCACCGGATGAGAATGTAACCAGGTAATTACTGGGAACTCTTCCCTGGAGCCTGCCTGGAAAGACCCCATACTCATTACACGGATCCTTGTCTGAACCCCCCTCCAATTAACGTAACAACACTATGGGGAATGTAGAGCTTTCGAAACTCAGATCCGGAATGTCCCCTGAGCCCACCCATTTTCCCTGCTTCGGTCTCCTCCTTGCACGTTAGCCATTCCTACCTCTTTTTGTTACTCATTATCACAAGTCTGAGCAAACACAAGCTTCAGCCTGATAAGCAATCAAATGACTTTTCCATAAATATAGATTCTCATGAAAAACAAAAAGAAAAGGGAACAGAATGGAGAGGTGTTACATGTCCAATTTATTTTCAGTTCTAAACCTATTTTTTTCCTTAGGCTTGTTGCCTGATTTCCATTTAGTCATCCTGTTCACTCTTTGCCTTTGAATCAATTTTTCCTGCCACTCCAGGAAAACTTGAAAAGGATTTAAAAAACCTATTAGCCTAAAAAAAGCCCAAAACCAAAAAACAAAACAAAAAAATAACACCACCTATCATTTTTATTCTAGTGGAGTTAAAGAAATGGTAGGTAATTCCTGGGCATGTGTACTGAGTATCCTAAAAAGGTATAGTATTGATGTTGCTGAAAAACCTCATATTCAACTTCATGGAAATATTTGCTTTGATCCTTTTCTTCCAGATCATCTAAATTGGATTCCAAGCCAAGGCGTGGGCCAAACCCTCTAGATATATTTACACTAATTTGTTTATTTTTCAATATTCAAATACATGTAATTAACTCCTAAGAATTAACTCATAAAATGCCAGCAAATTTGGAGTGTGTGTGTATTATCAGAAATTAGTAGTTTTTATATTATATATAGTTTCTATATTATATATTCTTAAGGTAAAAAGGGCTGTGTTTTAAAGGGCAGTTTTTCTCATTACTTGACTGTTGCTATCTCTTAAGTAATGTACTGATTAAGAAAAAGCCTTTGTTTTGTCTATTAAGGAAGCTTCTACAACAGAAGCTTTTATTTCATAACAGTATTACTAAGAAACAAGCATTAAGTCTGGCTAATAACGTCTTTGGATCTAAACCAGAGCAGAAAATCCAATGATGTAAATTGCTATACATCTGGTACTTAATAAAAGAAGCTGAATGATCCCTTGAGTCAACACCCGTGAATGTAAAGCATTCTGCAAATAGGGAGGGAACATGACCGGCACTATTAATTAAAGTATATCTTACGCAGAAGCTTGCAGTATGTCAGCTACTGTTTGAGAGCCGCTAAAGTGCTGTTAGGGGCTGCGAATTAATGCCATCTCCAAAAGTACTGAACCTTATCCCTGGACAGGCCTTTATTCGGGGAAACTCTGGCCCCATCGCTATCATGGTTATTGCGTTAGACCATCTACCCTATCACTTACATTCACACCTGCAGACGGGGACGTCTGGTAGCCCTGGAACTTAATTGTCTAGTTTGAGGTTGATGGGTCTTGAACTGTTTCCAAAGCTCTGGGTATCAACATAGCTGGACACTGCAGAACAGTGAGGGCTAGTTACAATGCCTTCACCCTTCTTGACAGCTTTCTTTTCTTTCTTTCTTTTCCATACTTGAGATTTGATTTATGGACCTTAATTTTTGCTTCCAGGGAGGACTGGTACACTCCTGATGCTGTCTACTTAACTGCCATGTCCAAGCTGGCTCAGCAGTGGTTCTCGAAGCTCATGGTACGTTTCCGTGAATATCACATTTCTTGTTACCCTTACAGCAGAAAACTTGCTTTGGGGAGTATGGAGGAAAGTTTCAAGCTCTTGCTGTGGAGGACAGAAACTGCATGTCATTTTATACAGACAACTTTGAAAGCAGGTTCTGGAGGGTCTCATGACCTGCCAATACTTCTCTGAGATTTTGATGGTCAACAATGATAAAACAAGCCTCCCAGTATTCGTGTTACATTCAAGACTCTTTTCAATTTATAGTCTATAAATGTAATGGTGTGTGCCACGCAAAAGCTATTGTTGTGCTTAAATAATACATTTTTCATTGCTATAGCTTCTTCAGGTGGAGGGTTTTAAGATCTTACCAAAAATCTCCTTTTTGATGGAAAACTGAGGCCAGGGAGCAAACGGGCAGGCCAACAGCTTATACCAAGTCAACAGAAGATATAAGAAGACAACTTTATTCTCTTTGCCTGTATGATTTCAATTCACCTTAAAACAGTACTGCTCTGCACAATTCCACTCCTTAAACCATAATCGATAATGAAAAGGGTTTTGTCAAGATACAAAAACCTTTTAAACTCTGTTCTTACATGAATGCTGCCTTGAAAACTAAAGGAATAATGGGACAGGCCCCACCTTCCCTGTCTGCAATTTCACATCTACAAAGAGGTGTACAATCAACTAAAGTATGATCTTGTAGATACAGTATCTAAACCACTAATTTAAAGGTTCTCAGTGCTAGCCGACGGGAAGACCAAACGAGCACTTTCCAGTTCAGGCTCTCAATGAATCAACTAAAAATCAAAATCACTATAAACAAACAACAAAATGGACCTGATAAATCATCTCTTAGGTGTCTCTGAAAATTAGGGGGGGAAAAAGAATCACATACTAAATTCCATTAATATAGCCAAGAACCTACTAAGAGCTGCTTTATAAGCCTCTACCATTTGAAGGGCTGAATCAAGAAATACAAATTTCTCTTGAAGTCTGAAAGGTTAGCCTTAATAATGGAATGAATTCTGTTTTGTATCATCCCATAGCATATGAAGATCTCAGATTCTAGAACAGAATTCAGAGGCTAAAGCCTGAAGAGAAGTAAGCCGAAGGCTCTAGATGATTATGTTTATCTTCTAGAGAAGACTAGACTACCATGAATCCCTCGTGAGGAGAGGAAAAGGATAGGGAGACAGCATGCGGATAGCTCTGGCTGTAGCCCTCAGTGACTGACTCACTGCTGCCCATCCTCTGATTGGGAATGAGGAATTTTCTTTTCACCTATGCCAACAGGGACCAGAGAAACAAAATGTAAACAGAGATGGAAACTGGAGACATGAAAAGAAGTGATTTTATTTATAAGTGAGAAATTACACCCTTCTAATGAGGCATAAATATCCAATTATTGTTAACAGAATGTGCCACGTGGGTACTTTTCTAGTAAGGGGGAAATGCAGTATACCGTTTATGCAAAATTCACGCGAGTTTCCCCCATATCATTAAATTATAATTTTTCAGAATTGTTAATAGTATAAAAACAATAATTAGAATGCTCAGCGAGTATTCATGCACCATTATTATACAAACACCTCTCTGCCAAAGGGCTGTGCTACTTTGGGGGCTGGTGACAACACATGCTCTATTGTCTGTGACTGGTTCCATTGCTCCTGAGCCTTCTCAAGGGGCATCTTAAGATCATGGTTAAGTCAGGGATGGATCCTAACCTTGTACAAATAGAAAATACGGAATTGCATCCCTTTAGGGTTTGAATGGAAAGGGGTCGGTGGTTAAAGAGTTTATTTTTTTTTTTAGAGACATTGTAAGCCATTGTCATTTTAAAGCATAATTTTATAAATATCCCTCAATTATTTCAGGTCGTTAATTTCCATAATATTTCCTTTTATGACTATTTCTAAGCCTCCTTGGTTTTATTTTTAAAGGAAAATAAATACATCTACTGATACCTCCTGAAAGTTCGTCATGAATTTCACATTGTCAGCACTGTCTGGATTATTTTAAGAAAGGAGAGATTACTAAGAGAATGATCCTCTCTGAGGTTACCTGACACCATCACTCCACCTTTTAGTTCCTGAATTTGAAACCGGGTCTGTGAAATAATACTCTAAAAGTGCTAATGTTAACACTACTTAGTGATACCCAGAGCCCCACATCAGGCGGGCCTGACACCTGGCCTTGAACTGGCTTTACTGAATCACCGCCGAAGCAAAGGTGAAGGGACAGAGATGTTCGCCCGGGACCAGCTTCCCAAGGCCCTTTCAGCACAGGCCAGAGGACACCTCGGGCCCTGCGGCCCCACGACCTCTCACAGCGCCCCGCGGCTCTGTTTCCACAGTAGGAGCAGCGCCTTACGTTTCCCTGCAGCTTCACACAGTGTGAGCGCAGACAGGACATCACTCGGTCTGCACCAAAGGCTTGGGAGAAAAGCTTGGCTCTCTAAGCATCTCACACATGAGGAATGTTATTCTCAGAACGAGTAATTAAACCAGAGGCTTCCAGAATTAGACTGACCATCACATTCACCTAAAGGACATTTGATTCCTACAGATCCCTAGGCCTCAACCCTGGAGATTCTGATATGGTGGGGTTTTGGCAACCCAGTTTCCCAAATAGCTTCAGTTCTCACCCTTTAGTACAGGGATCCAACCTTGTCAAAAGCCTTGGGTTATTAGCTCTGTTTTTAAATATTAGCATCCATTAACTTATCCAGCAAGTAACCATGCCAAGAAGGTCAGTGTATATAGTCTGTATTCTTGGGGACATCAAAAGTAAGTGGCACTAGGGAATTCGTAAAGCATCACTTAGATGAGATACAGGCCATGACCAAAGAGGGCATGGGGGGAAAAATCGGAAGCGGTAGGATGGAGGAAGAAGTGACAGAGCAGGGGCTTTGGGTGTACCAAAGGTGTCAAAATGGACCAAGTAGGCAACAAAAGCCAAATTTGCCCATGTTACAGTTCAAGTGGAGAACCAAGTCTGCATGATATTCTCTAGTGTGCACACGCACACGCGCACACACACACACACACACACACACACACACTATAGCTTATGCCTCATCAGCATGCTTATATGAATAGAAGATTTGGGGGGAGGGGGAGAAAATGTAAAAATAGGAAACATGGATTTAGTCCTTACTGTAGAACAGGTCCATAAAGCAATTTACACATATTGACAAATGCAATCATCACAGCAACCCCGGGAGGCAGACACTATAACAGTTCCATTTTAGAGAGAGGAAACTGAGGCACAGGGAGTTGGCTGAGGTCGCACAGCTAGTAAGTGGTGAACTCTGGATTTGAACCCAGGCCCCAGCCTTCTGCAGTGTGCACAGAATTGTATTTGCTGAAGCTGTTTCCCTCCCGTCCCTAACTTTTGACCGGATTATTGAATTCATATAGAATGGGTATCTCAGAGGATATAATCACAACCAGGTTGCTCTATCAGTTTCCTGTTTGCAATTAAACACAGACATGCTACAACAACATCATCAATAATCCACTAAGGAATTAGAATGCCTGGGCTGACAGTTTAAAACATCAGGAGCCATCAACCTTCTGACAGCTAGGGTAAGGCTTTAAAAATACCTGCCTGATGTTTGCCACAAAGACTCTCCTGAGAGTCTGTCACAGGATCCAGGCTATAGAGCCTGACTCAATTATCTACATTAACCTGAGGAAATGGTGACAACAAAAAACGGAGGCATGCCAACCACTGCCCACCAAATGTCACTGACACCCGTCAGAGAGTGACTGATTCACCTGGAGAGCACTGTAAGGTAAGCCATGGTCTTTGTTCCTACAATTTAAAATTTCCCAGAATGTGTAATATGACCGTATCTATGGCCTAAGGCTTCCTCTGAGGTTCACATTTCTTTAAAAAAAAAAAAAAAAGGATTTTTAGCCAACTGTCCTTTTTCACATGTTTTAGTTTGCCAAGCTGAAAATTACAAAGCTCCATATTTGGGCAAAGGATAAGATACATAACTTTATACTGACTATCTTTTAATTCAAGGGGGGGGGGGCATGTTTCTTCTCTTTTTTCCAAACCAGAGCAAAGACTGGTGCTGTACCACATTATGAGAACAGGACAGTACATACGAAAGAGCTCTGAAAAGCCTTGCCCTAATTACTTGGTCACCTTCTGGGTCAATTTAGTAATTTGGTACTAAATGAAATCCTCTGAGGTTGGGCTCGTCAGGATGATGCTCTTCCCCACTCAGCACAGTGGCTGGAGGCCATGGAGCAAGTCAGGTGAGTCGGTCCTGGGCGGAGGCTGACGCTGCACCCTCTCTACTGGGAGGGGAAATCACACGTGTCCGCCGAACCTGCATACAGATTGAGTTCCCTCCAAACCTTCTAAAATTGGGGTGGGGGGGATCACTCACACTTATTTACAGGAAATGTCATTAATGGGGCAGTTTTCAAATCCAGCAGAAAACTATTTCATAAGTGGTGCCGCATGTTGCCAGATGGGAGAAAAATGAAAACATTTTCATTCAATGATTGCCAAAATATACTAGAAAGTTAAAAAGTAAATGTAAAATTTTCTGTGGATCAGAGGTAGGGATACATCAGCCATGCTGTAGATCCTGTTTCCAGGGGAAGGCATCTCCTTACACAGACGAGGGTCCAGGAGGAGTTGGCTGTACTCGGGAGAGCATTCATCATTCCCAGGAATGCTTGGGAGTCACCAGAGGATACTTCTCCATTTGGAAAATGGGTACAGTACGACTAATTTGCAAACTGCTTTGAAAACTGTAGATTAAAAAATTAAGTACATATTGTATATTCACATAACACATTCTATAACTTTGTGTCAGGCCTATTTTGGGTGACTATATTGGGAAACCTGAATTAATATGTTCACTTGAAACACAATCACCTCATTTATCTTTAAGCGCTTGACATTTTCGCTGCATTTCTTAGAAACCTCAGCGTAACCACTGCAGGGAGACCCATCTCTAAACTCCAACTTCAGTCCCTCAAAGGGATGAAATCTTAAACACACCGTCACAGCCACTGCTTGGGCTGATCACGCTCAGTGTCATTAGCGTCTATTTACCATGGCAGCTGATGCCTTGTGGTCCCTTGCAAATGGGGGAGAGCGGAGCCTTGGAGAGAAGTGAATTATAATTGCTTGCTGCAGGACTGTGTGGCGCTGCCTGTGACAGCGGCAAATGGGGAAAATAGGGAAGCATGAGAGAAGGTCTGTTGTACTGATGAAGTGGAATTCCTAGAACACACTGTGCTGTAAAATGAGACCTGGCTCCACAGTGCTGGGAGCAAACAATGGTCTCAATAGTCCCCAGCATTGGTTGCTGGGCATATTCTAGCTCCTTTAGTTGGAGCTGCCTTTCATTCAAGGGAGCAGGAGCCACACTAGAGAATGGGAAAGAGGGGGTGTATTACTGGTCCAGAGAAATCCTGAGAGTAAGATGCTGGGGGTGGGGAGAGGGGAACCAAGACACTTGTAACCAGGATTACTACGTACCACGGTAAGATAATCTTGCACACTCATCATGAGCTATCTTCAACCAAATCTGTAAAACATTTTTTGGATAAATAACTATAGAAATGACTAATAAAATGTGTCTAGCCTCTTTAGCTGGGTTAGAGATCGTGTTTTAGAAATATCTGGGTGGAGATGGGTTTTTCTTAAATTTTGATTTCTTGGAAAGTGGTGGCGACAAGGAGTCTTTTAAAGAGCACAGGTTGGAGTGGGGGCTGCAGAGGGCCTAAAGAATTAGGGAGAGTTTCTGTTCTTTGTGCTAATCTGCATATTTTCTGAGTCCGTGGAAAACAAACAATGAACAGTAGCATCAGTCAAAAACGGACTAAATCACTTATTATAAAACTATGCCCTGCCTTAGAAAAACATTATTTGTCAATCTCCAGATGGGTAATAGATTCTATTGGTAATGAGCCAGGAATTAGAGTTTGTTCCCAACTTGCAAAATTGAGAGAGGAAAAAAAGAGAGGTTCTGGAGAATTTCTACTCAAAAAGTGCCCGAGGCACTAAAAAGACAGCTTAACTGTTGAAATCAAAGACAGTTAATTGTACCCCGTACAAGTAGGAGCAAGTCCACCTAATTATGAATGGGGCATTGTCAAACCAGTTTGCCCCCAAATGCTCACTTTAACAGTTTTTTAAACAAATCGATTTTAACCAAACTATTTGAACAAAATTACACTGCAGCTATTACTGACCAGTTACAACCAAAGGTATGAAATGAAGCACATACATTCTTTTTGAGGGTTCCCATGAAGCTGCACAGAAACCAAATTTGTGGAGAAAATCTTGCACTTGAAGATTTGCCTTGGTAGGAGGTGGGTAAGGTCCAAATAACCTCTGATTTGCCCACTTTCAGTTGTTAAGCATAGGTATACAGACAAGCATACATACACACAAAACAAACCCTAAATATCCCTGTCAAGGAACCCAGGAACCCAAAATCCCCGAGTATGCAGAAGGCTCCGTTTCCCAACAAGGCCTCCTCCCTAAGATGGAGAGGCTGGCTTGGGCATTTCTCAGTGGTCCTGAGCAGATCCAGCCCATTCCTGCTTTATTGGTTCAGATCATTAGAAGGCTGCCAATTAGCCCCTATTTTGATGAAGGTTTTTTGTGCTGTGAACATCTGTCCACTAGCATCTGGCCAGGGCCCAAGTCCATTTCACAAGAAACACCAAACAGCTGTCAGATGGTCCTGAGTTTGGGTGAATACCAAATGAACACAAAGCTCCCTGCCACTGGGGAGGAGGGGCCCCACTTCCTATTACCCATCTCCGGATGGACCCAGTCTCCAAGCTTTTAACTGTTATAGTTAGCACATTCCCTAACTCCTGACCAGCAACTTCCTTATTTTGGTGGAGTGCATACTTGGGATGGATGGCGCCAGAATTAACTTGTGTTTGCTTGGGAGCTAATGATCAGTTTGGTCCTTGTTTTTCTTCTTTAATCACCCAGCTTCTTGCCTGCCTCTCATTACACCTCAGAGCAGTAGGGGTCGGAGTAGGGACTTACTTCCCAATCCACTCTGCTGTTTAGTGGTTCAACAATTCTTAAGATTTTGTGAGAAACAAGTGTTAAAACCAGTGAATCAATTTCACATTTCAGTTTGTTGGTATAAGTAGTTAATCCTACCTATAACTTAGTTTTGTTGTATAAAATAAATTTTATACATTGATTTTGAGTCAGATATTAAGAGATCCTTGGGCCCTCTTTGTTAGTGAAAATTTCTGAATATCATGATTCCAAATATAACACGAACTGCAATCTAAACACTGCATACAGAAAAGTGAGAAAAACCTCAGTAGTATTCCTTCAGCGTTTCCACATCCTCTGTCCCCAGAGTATATAGGAAGGCTGCATAGTTCAGGGCCTGCATAAGCCTGCTGAACACATTCTCTTCACTGAGCAGTAGACCCAACAGAGGCAGGGTAAAGCTGGAGCAAAAACTGGTCATCTCACCTAACCCCTTAGTTAATATTTTGGAAATACCCAATAAGATCTCATATCGCTCAATGCACATAGTAGGAGTGTAATGTTTCCTAAATAAAATGAAATGATTAGTCAAATCTGTTATTTTAAACCATGCCCTGACCCACAAAAGAACATGGAGAAGGAGACAGAGCAGGCAGAAAGACTCATCTGGACACTTACAATCTTGTCTTTTCAGTTTTAACCTATGTGGGGATAGAGTCCCAGCGAGCAGTTTCCAGGCTCTCAGCCTCACGTGGAAAGGTACAGGCTCAGGTAGTAGATGGTCATCAGCTGTTACCGGTTAGCCATGAGCCACTGATATAACTGCTGTGGCTAAGCTAGCAAGGGTGGATTGCAGTTAGCGAGTGAGGTTGGTTGGCAGAGAAGCGGCTGGCGGATTGCGGATCGTGTGGCTCCTGTTTCCTGTGTCTCCAACCCAGACACCAGCGAGACTATAATGGTAGGACTCCCCTATCTGTGGCTCTGTGGGTGTTCCTTTTTGGCCTCACCACATCCTGCGTTCTTGTGCGGGGAGCAGTAGCTCAGTCCCTGCATGACAACCTACATGCCAAGGACCATACAGCTGGTGGTACAAAACACTGAATTTAGCCAATTCTATTAGGAGTACTTGATGTCAAATTGCAATAACTGAAATTTACTGAGTGCTCACTGGGGTACCAGGTATCATTTGGTACATGTGGTCTCATTTAGTCATCAGAATCGCTTTATGAGGTCGGCACTATCAGTATTCCCATTTTACAGATGAGGAAAATGAGGCACGGAGAGGGTAAGTAACTTTCCCAAGCTTTCTCAGCCAATAGAAAAGTAAACTCCTGAGCACATACTTTGAACTACTGCTAGCATGTCGCCCCTCTAGAAGAAAAGAAGTTAACTTCCAAGTGTAATTTTGACCCTTGGCTTCATTCTGTATGTGTCTTGCACACACATTGTCTGTTGTGCTTCCTGATCTTAGTCTCAAAACTTTAAGGAAATCACCATAATCACCACTAACCATTGTTATCAAATGCCTGTCAGTCACTCTGCTGCTAGGAGACGAAGGTTGGAACCCTGTAACTTCTACCTCTGTAACCCACCTAACTTCTACCTCTGTAACCCACCTAACTTCTACCTCTGTAACCCACCTAACTTCTACCTCTGTAACCCACCGGGAATGCCAGCATTGTAATGCAAAAACCAGCTACCTCTGAAATTTACTTTCTCCACTTACTGCAAACTCTGGAGTATGTTTATTCTTCATCCAAGAAAAGAGCAGAATTGGCCCCACTGTCAGAAAGTACTTAATGCCACAGTCTGGGCTACCATGTGTGCTCAATACCTACAGAAAATTATAAAGTGCTGGAATTTACTCTTTGAAGGTTTGGAATTGGATAGTGTATTGAAGTCGGAGAACTCTTCCTTGAGGGCTAATGATGCGACAAACTCTGAGGCTGTCTGGTCAAACATCTTCCACCTGATGGTGGTTGAAATATTTGTCTTGACACTTGTAATTTTTATTTAAACTTATTAAAGAAGGTCTTTTAGACTTATTCAGACAGAACTTATTTTGTCACATATCGCTCTTTTGCACAGACCCAAAAGAAAATATAAGTGAAATTAATTGGATAACTTCTTGTCCGGAGTTTGGCTTTATATTTGGCGTTCACCTTTAATTCGGTCATCATAGTGTGTGTTTTTCCACACAATACAGCAGGTCCTCGAATGACATCATTTTGTTATAGTGTTGATGAGATGCTTAGGAACTTAATACCTGTTAGCCTTTGGTCTTGTTATAGGTCATGTCATTTCCCTTAAAATCTCAGAACCTGTGGAAATTAAGTAGGACTTACTGTACTCTCTGCCCTCGGTGCCATCAGAGCTTTGGTAATGGGCACATTTAAATTTCTTCACAACCTTTCAAACCATGTTTACTATAAACTTCTTAACGCAATTCAGAGACAGGGTCTAGCTGGGTTGGATTACCTGTCGACAAGATGGTAAGATTCTCTGTAAACTGTTCTTTCACCTTTCCTGAGATCTAAACAAAAGTGGTTGTGTTAAGATTAAGTAACACTAGAGGGCAGCCTACAAGTTAGAAACAAATGACACTACATCTGCTGCAATAATTTGACATATCACAATAGAGAATCTACAGTTCAGTTTCTCAACATTATAGCACCAACTCAGATATGGTGTCCCGACATGAAAACAAAAAAACAAATTATACTTTAATGTGTAATGGTAACGTGCCTTTATACTAAGACATCAAAGCAAACAGTTTCATAAAGGTTTTCTCCCTTGCAGAAACTCAGTCTGTTAAAGCTCCCTGAAGATACGTGATGTTTCTAATCCTGCTTTGTTTCACTTCTGCTATTCAACCTCTTTTCAAAATATACAATAAACTTTATTTCGTGATAGAATAAGACTTTCCCGTTACAAGTTTTATTTAGAAACCCTTGAAAGTGCAAAATGCAAAGGGAAGGGTTTACCCCTATCTATTTTTTAGGATTCTTTTTAGTAGTAAAAATGTTAAGTTATACGCAACAATTAAAGGCACTGATTGGACAACTGCACTATATCAATACTTATCTAGAGGTTGAAACCATAAAACAAAACCGGTGGTACCTCAATCACCTGTGTAACGAAGACTGATTTTTTTTCCCTTAAGTATTCGTAAACATATTTCTTCCCACTATATAAGCAGTGTTCAATTTTAGCACAATGCAGCAAAAAAGGCCTAACTATCTGCTAACACTGTCCTATTAAATAACACAATTTAGGTGTTATTTGTGTTTTGTGAATTACGTCATCTGTAACATTTCAGCTGCAGGAGGCAACTTAAGAGATAAACACTTACCTAAATCTGCCCAGCAAGGGGTGGGGAGGGTAAGAGGAGGGACAAACACATGTATGTGTAATTTCAGAATTCAAAAACTTGCGTAAAGTAAAATTGTTCAGCATGATAAAAAAATAGGAAACAGATGAGTCCTTAGCATTTGCGCCGCCTGCATTTTGTAACCAGTTTTTATAGATGCCCTGGGTGGTGCTTCCGTCTCCCTCATGCTGTCCACATTATGTTATGGCATTAACCTCCTTGATGTTGGAGAAAGTGGTCCCAGCTGCCAGACCAAATGTGACAGTTTAAACTGTCTTTCATTTTAAAATCTTTTCGTTCTCATTTTACAGAGCTAGGTGTGAGCACCGTGGGACTAGATCCAAGGCTTTGGTGTTTGGCCTATGATGTGTCATTTGAATAAGGTTTGTGATAGCTGTTAAATGTGAACTACTTTGTCTGTAAACCTGGGTTTCTGTCTTGGCCTTTGCCCCCACTAGCCACTCAGTTCCCCCCAGATGTGACATCTTGGAACCATTTTTTACTCCTTCCACTCACCGCACACAACCGACTGGTCCCTAAGTCTTGACAGCTATCCTTTGCAAACACACCCAGAATCTATTTCTTTCTTTCCACGCACAGTGCTAGCAGATTTATATTTCTAAAACACACATCTGATGATGTCATCTTCTTGCTTAAAAGCTTCAACTGCCTGCACCTCGAGGTCCCATCTCCAGAGCGGGGCAGAGCCCTCACAGGCTGTCCTCAATCTCCCTTTCTGTCCCCAGGGCTGCCACACGCATTTCCAGTCTCGGGGAAGGTCCCTGGCTGCTCTGGGGCCAAGTCCTTCGTTCTCCAGCGTCCTGCCTCTAGTCTAGGCCTTTCCTCCTGCCTTTCCCTTCCTTAGCCTGACTGCTCTTCCTGCCCCGGCCTCCCACAACCCAAAGGCCTGCCTGACCTCCCAGCAGGACAGAGCTGCCCCTTCCTGCCCTGAGCATCGTCGCCCCTCTGCTTTTGAGACATAGTCATCAGATCTTACACTATAGTGATTTTTCACACATCTACCCTCCTTGCTTAGAACTGGGCCCAATGTCCAGCCAATAGTGGGTACACAGTTCATTAATAAATTCTGAACGAGGCCTTCGTTGTCTCTTCAGTATCTAGAACTGGCCTAGAGTAGACCTAAAATGTGTATCTGTTAAGTTAAATTGAACTGGTGCTTTCACTACACTTAGTAACGGGGACCAGAAAGGAAAATGACAATGTCAGAGGAAAGATCCACTTATGTTGTGCCATATGATACGCTTCATTCCTTGATAAAAACATGTTTCTGTTTCATAGGTACAAGTTGCAAGTCCCGGGAGGCTATTCCTGCCAGAGTTTCTGGCTCAACTGCCTGGCCCTCCAGTTCTACCCTGAACCAGGCTCCGAGTTTCCAATGTATATTTTTATCCCTATTGTAAAACAGGACTAGAATCCCAAACAAAAACAGCCTCCAATTTTCACTTGATCTCCTCTGAGATGACCGACTAACCCTACGAGCCTCTGGAGATGATGTCCGGAAATGGCATTCCACTGAGATGCAGGAATTTAGGTCCCAGTTGCACTGACGCCTCAAGTGGAGGCCTTGGAAAGCTACTTCTACACTTGTTTTGTGTCAGTATTCAATCTGCATAATAAGCATAATGTGAGAATATCTATGGTAGAAAGACTGTAATCATTTTTTTTAAATTACGTATTGAGTAAACAGTGAAATAACATGGAGAAGCACAAAACTCAGATTCAGAAGGTTGGGGACCTTGTCCCAAGCCTCTCCATTACCAGAGTTACACTCTTAGGCAAATTATTTGACCTCTCTAAACCTCAGTTATCTCATCTTTAAATTGGGTATAATAATACCTGCCCTGCCTAACCCAGGTTATAATGATAGTAAATGAGGCAATGTTTACAAATGCACTTTGAAAACTATAAGCACTTTGTAAATGAGGTCTATTATTAATAATAACACTAAATACTGTTGCTGTATCATCAGTAAGCCTGATTTCTAAATCTGATGTGGGACTCAGCAAGACTCCTTCCTAGGTGGAATAGCCTGTGTTAGCACCTCCCTGTTGGAAGCCAATCTACCCTCTCCCACCACGGTGCCATCCCAGGAAGGTGGGTCTGCACTTTAAATGCAGGCAACAGAAACAATGGGATATAGAAATGAATTATGGTTACTTTTATAGAACAAGTCCTGTAGTTAAAACTAGGTATGGTTGACAACAAGCAAGAAACGATATGGTCCTCCTACATTGAAAACCTTTACAAGTTCTGCACAGAAGAATTTGCATTTCAGTAACAATGTGATAATGTCAAGCTGTTCGCAACATTTCCAAGCCTTCTCTGGCACACCTGGCATGTTGTAGGATCTGCTGGGGAACTGGATGTGACTGTTTTCTAACAGCACAGGCAATTATGTTGTCCTTTTCATTCTTGGGAAAGGATGTATTTGGGCAGTATTAATAGGTCTGTGTTCTGGACACAACAAAATATGAAAACGAAAGCTCCACCCTTCAAGATATCCCACGAGAATTAATTAATCAGCGTATTCAACATGTTGAACTTCCTCTCATCACAAACGAAAGGAAACACCTTGTAGATAAAAGTTGACTTCTTAATAGAAAACTTTTCTCTGTCCTCTGAACATCCCTTTAAAAGAGAATAGTATCCGAAAGATGTTTGCTACCTTTTCTCTTGGCTACATATGAAACTGTTCTTTCTACTTTTGACACTAGTACCATCTCCTCTTGGCTGGGCAAACGGAGGTGGGGGGGGGGGTGTCATGCCACTGGGTTGACTTTATTTCTGTTAAAAGTAAAACCGTATTTCATGCAGTGGGACAGCCATCTTGAAAAGTATTTTAAATAATCACTACCCCAACACACAGTACAGCAAGTATTAAACATCAATTTCATTAAGGTAATTTCTCATTAAGATGCTTATAGATCGGTAAGCTTAATTGTAAAAGTATAGCAATGATAATTCATAAACACGAATTTCACCCAACTATTGCTCTTAGAGTTTCGTATAGACTGCAAAATGATTATTCACACAAATTTGATTCATAAGTTGACATTAATACATTACATCTAACTTTTATTAGACCGTCTAGTTAAAACTTAAATGTAAATAGTACATTAACAATATAATTCAGCTTCCTGATAGCTGTTCTAAAACTTGTAACACAGGAACTAAACTCCAGTGCTACAGTCTTCACTGGAGTTTAGTTTCTTCACTTCATTATTTTTCACACTTGCTCAGAGGTACTTTTGGGTAAAGGAAATACTACTTGGTTTACCGTCCCCCAGCATATAGTAGCTTTCATTTGAAAAGCACTTGGGTACCTCTCAAAGCCCCATTCAGTCTTTGGAAGGAATGGCCTTAAATCCAGCTAGGAGCCAGTAAATATCAGCTATTTGAACAAGTATATTACTTTAAAATTAAAAATGTTTCAGATTCAAAGTACTCCGCATCACTTAAACATTCAGTTGTCCTCTAAGTGATACTTCGTGCTTTCCACGACCATTCTGCCAGTGATAACAGCATCCCATTTTTCATATAGTAAGAACCCAGTGCGGTGTGCATGACAAGATAATGGAATTATGCTCAAGTCACTGCTGTCTGAAAGTGCCACCAAGGTACATTTTGTGCCTTGGAGGCATAAAAGAAAATCTGTAATCAGAAATCATTAATTAAGGTTAATTAAACTCACATTGTATTTGACTGCCATCCACACAAAAGTCCTGCTTATGTTTCTTAAGGTGCCGTGTGCAGTATCGTGTCTGACGACCAAGAGTAATCACAATCTTGTTCCTGAATTCACATGAACTCTTCCGACACAGAAACCTTCTGATCTGAAATATTAGTCCCAGTGTCCTCCCATCCTCAATGCCCCCCCCCATTTTATTTTTAAACAACCAACTTGTGAGAATGCTATAAAACTTGGAGGGCCTATTTTCTTACCCTGCCAAATAATCAGGGGTCCATAGTACTGAATTTATACATGCATGTTTTCTCTGCTTCACAGAGATATCTGAGGGGGAGGTGAAGAAGGGCTGGGGGTATAATTGCAGCCTATGGGTAAGCCAGACCACATGATCAAAAGCTGCTGTGACACTTAAAAGTGTTTCTCCACAAGGAATTCCGGTGCCCAGAAGCCTGGTGAAGCCAGTAGTAATTAAGGCCATGTTATCCTTTTAATTTACTTCAAATTATTGGCCTCGAAAATCAATCATTCAGTGTGGTTGGGTAAGGGAGAGGTCAGTATAATAGGCACGTGCATTAAAAATGCTTGTTGATTTTAAGCAAAAATTTTGGCAGGCTAGATATGGGGAAATTTAAAACGGCTGCTTTGAAGCTTACCCAGAAATAAAAACTAGTCATTTTCTAGTTAAAAAAAAAAAAAAAAAAAGAAAGAAAGAAAGAAAGAAAGAAAAAGAAAAGAAGTGACTAATTTTCTAGATTAGGCCCATTTGTAATGGATTCAAGGTTTTCTTCTGAATCTGCCTGGAGTTTCATCTGCTGCCTTGCAGGTCCCGAACTGCGTGCTGCTTGCTTCAAGTGTCAGATTGTTTTATTTTATGTTTTAATCTACAAAGGAATTAAATGGCTTGGCTTAGACTGGTAGGAGTCCTTGAGAGTCCACTTGAGAAATGGGAACGAAAGCATTAAGAAGCGGACCAGTGGTATCTGTTATGGGAGGCCAACTTTACCTAACAAAGGAAAGCTTGTGTTCTCCGTCACACAAGAAGCACATCAATCACTGAGTGTGTATCTCCCTCTTGCAGCAATTTACTTCTCTAAACCTTTTCTTGACTAGATCCCACAATAAACACACAACTGGAGAGCTTCTCCTAATCAACCCCGAAGTCACAAACCTACAAACAAAATAGCAAAATATTACAATTCCAGAAAGGAACAAAATGCTCATATAATCAGGAGCTGAGGAAGCAAAGACCTGTGTAGGGGCCAGTGTCACAAAATCGAGTAAGATGGTGTCTAGCTCCTCCGTAACGTGTGTCAAACCTAAAAAAATACAGGTGAAACCTGAAGCAAAGCACTCCATGTTGACACAGCCATACCCAAGCACAGCGTATAGCACTCCTGAGGTCATTTTATTTACTTAGCAATCTGCAGAGCCAAAACCAAATTATGAAACTGAAATTTTGAGCAAAGTCATGAATGCCCTCATTTACCTCCACATTTATGAATAGCTTTAACGAAGAGTTCACACCCTTGTGCTTTCTTGCTGAAAGATGAAAGTGACATCAGCCCCTGGACTGTAATTTTTTTTTACCAGCAAGACTGAACAAGAGGCAAATCCTGGAGTAAATATCAGCTGGCTGTGCACATAACAAGGTCCAGAGAGACACTCTCAGAAGTTGCCTCTTTTAATCCAACATTGAATTAGATGAGAAGTGGTTTTCAGTTCTTTCAGAGCACGGCAACTGCCAAAATAACTGCCAGTCTTGCAAGCCCTAGTATCTCAAACCTTTCCCAAGACACCCCAACACTATCTGAGGCACTGAAACTATGGCAACCGAATAAGAAAGCAGGCTCCATGATTAATAGATGAACATCCCAGCGACAGTGTGTAGCTCGGGCCATCATTCATGATGCGAGAAGAATTAGCACAGAATCCATCTGGAAAACCATTAAGTATTCTTCCTACAAAAATCTACCCAACTGCCAAACAGTTTAGAATGCTGTAAACAATTTGGTTTCTATTTATCGCTCACTATGCAGAGATGAGAATGTTCTTAGTAACTCAGATGCTCACGTTTTTAGAATAATGAAAGGTTTAATAGAGCAGCTTTCCACCTGGTTATTTGAAGCCTAAGAATAAATGCATTTAAACACCAAAATATGTGAATGAAGTCATGTGGCTCTCTGGAGTAAAAAGGAGGAGACAGTTGTTGGATTGTTTGAGTGTTTTTTGTGGAATGCAATTTTTCATAAAGCATTCCATTTTCAGGAAAGGAACATTTCCATTCACCAGCTCAATCAGTATTCTCTCAGTTTCCTCATTCAAGGACAGTCAGAGTCTGGGGGAGGAGTGGGGAAGTGCTGGAGTCGCTGCAATATTAATGAAAAGATTGAATACTCTCCTTAAAAAAGATTCAGGAATAAGAAAAAGAAGAATGGAGTCATCACAGAAAGCTCCTCTGTGGAAGTCTCATGTAACATTTAAACCGTAATTAATATATCCTTCATTTCTTTTCAGTCCCCAAAATCTTTATTTTCCAATGGCACGTTTCCATTGTATTCAGTGCCAGCTCCTGTTCTAAAAATGCTTCAAATCAAATCGTGGCCAAAGGCTTGGTCTTAAACACGTGGGAGGGCAGAAGGGATAAGAGAGGGGTAAATAGCATCAATTTTAGAGATTCTTCTGCTAAGTTTTTTTAATTGGCGTGGATTCTTTGTATTAAGTTTTCTACAGATGGCAATTATAGGTTAGTGGGTAACCACTAGAAAGCGCTGAATCATCTTAAATGAAAGCCTCAGGTCTACAGGCTGTGCAAATGTCTATTATTAACAATACTTTCAAAGCAGCAGTCATCCCACTTGCTGCTCAGAAGAACCTGGCTCTTCAGCCTTTGGCATGTTAATTGCTGATTTATTTTTCTCTCTTTATATTCTCTTTCCACTAATAAAATTTTAAGAGGAATTTTTGTTTGTTTCCTAGATGAAAATAACTGTAATTCTAAGCCATACAGAGATTCCTATTTCTCCTGGGTGCAGGAGTCCTTCAGGGAATGTATTGATAATACCAATTTACTGCCCTTTCTGCCATGCCTTTCAGAAGTTGGATTCTTCTCACTGGTAAGAACCTATACGACTATCATTTCAATCAAATTTCAGGTTGTATGGCAGTATATCCATCTCTATTGGGGACAGCCAACTATTTCCTATATTTGAGGGAGAGGGTAATGGTTTGCTTCTGCGTGGAGATTAGTGCTCTCCCAAAGTGACTTCAGGCGTGGCCAGAGGAGAGCCACCCTGGAAAGTGGATGGCCACCATGAAGACCCTCTTGCAGAAGTCCCAGCGACAGACTCCTGTAGGAGTTGATGGGCAGCCAAGTGTCTCTCCTATCACAATTCAACTCATTTGTGAACAGTCATTAGGGGCTGCTCTCAGATTCCAAATGTGGGTGATCTCAGATTCTTGAGTGGGTACAGATTGTGTTTTAGTCTTAAAATGTTAGTTAAGTGAAGGCTGTCCTCTTTTTAAAAACAAGTATCCTTTGGGCTCTTATTTGATGGAAAGCCCTGCACTGCTTGCTATTGTTTTATTTGTATAGTGTTTTTTTCCTTCCTTGTTTTGGGTGTGACATTTCAGCTTCAGAAGTTAGAAAAAGGGTCATCACTCCTCTTCCCATGCAAATGACTCTTTCATTTGCTTCTCTGTTTAAAACCCAACACTATGGCCAGCTGCAGGTGTGAATATTCATTTTCTAGTCCAAAAGTGGTTTCCTTTGCATCATCTCTTTGTATTACAGATGTGTGGCCATTTCCTTTTGTATTCTCCCATCAGGGCATGCTCCATGACTACTATCACTCAAATAAAAATAACACCTTCAATGAATGTGTATAGTGTGCCGGGCGGGCATTGTGCTACAAATTTTACAGATTTTATCCTACTTGCTCTTCTCAACAACCTTATAAGATGGTCATCATCCTAACATTTTACAAGTGGAAACTGAGGCAACAAAGTTAAGCAATTGGATCAAAGTTACCCTATTTGTAAATGGCAAAAACTGGGAAGCAAATCCAAGTGTGCTGTGCCTGCCGAAGAAGTGTGACCTCTGCATTGCCTCCAAAGCTGTCCACTGCTTTCCCTGACAGCCCCTCCACGTTTATAAACTTCATGCCACAGAATTTAACGAATCTGTAATCTCTGCAGCAGAGGTCAAAACTTCTCTCCTACATCTCACAGTTGCCTGACGCGTCCGTTCCACAGCTCTGTGTACCTTGCCATAAACTAATTTAGAGCTTACCTGAGCAATAACAATGCCCTTACTTTGTAATGCCTGGCAGAGTGCCACTCCCGTGACCTTGCCCGATGTAATGGTCACATTGAATGCAATCTTTACTTGATGCCTTTGCTGTTTTGATGAATAAGGCTGTTATCCATGCTCTACGTAGATTGTGCGTTTTCAATGAATTTGAGGATCTTATTTAATTTCATAATGTAGTTCACACAAAAATGACATAAACCAAGTATGATTTTTCTTTCCTGTGTTAAAAGACAACGAGGTAGGGTCTCTTCTAGGCCTGGGGTCTGGGGAGGAGGGGAGAAGTTAGCAGCATCAAACTTGAAATTTCCGGAGCGCATTTCATATTTTTTACCAAATACATCCACATTCCTGATTGCATGTTACTCTCCCAGCAATCCTACAAGGGAGGAAGCATAGGTTTACTAGTCACAATTTTTATGTAAAATAATGCACCTTCAGAGAGCTTAAGTGGCTTGTCGGAGGTAGGAGGAGTCTGGAACGCATGTCATCTGACTCCAAGTACAGGATCTTCAGTGACAGTTACCACTGTGCTGGTATGGGGCAGAAATGTGGGTTAACAGGCGTATTATGTTGGTAGAAAGTGGAATTATAAAAACTATCAGTGAACTCCAGAAAAGCACAAAGATTCTGGGGCCAGTGGTTAGAATGCAGAATAAACGAGGCCAAGGTCAAAAGCTCAATCTCCTAAGTGCCTGCTGTCTTCTTAGGTCACTTTCCTTGGCAAGTTGATTTTACCTAAATCAGATTCCCTCCAGTTTCAAACAGGTGTCCCACAGATGTGTACTCTTGGCCACAGAAGGGGACTGGGTGTGGGTGTGGGAAAGAGCAGGCTCCAGTCCATTACCAAGACTGGGGAAACA
The DNA here is from genome assembly GCF_964194185.1 of Rhinolophus hipposideros. Classification (NCBI taxonomy): domain Eukaryota; kingdom Metazoa; phylum Chordata; class Mammalia; order Chiroptera; family Rhinolophidae; genus Rhinolophus; species Rhinolophus hipposideros. The sequence goes on along the minus strand of NC_138053.1, from coordinate 21,191,338 downwards.
ACCCAGCAAATGCTCCACTAATGATGCGTGACACATGCCATCTATGCACATGGAAGAGTGTTACACACTCAGGCAGAGAAGTATCTCATTTGATGGAAACATGATATAGAAAAATGAGCAGACAAAAAAAGATAAAGACTAGTTGTTTGTAAGAAGATTCACTGTCCGTTCATTCATTTGTTCATTCATTCAGCAGATACCTAGAATATGCCAGACACAAGTTTAGGTACAAGAGCTACCGCAGTGAATAAAACGTAAAAATGCCTATCCTCGCAGCATTGTTCTAGTGGAAGGCAAATAAATGAGGACAACATCTAGTTTGATAAGCTGTGAAAAGTGCTAAGGAAAAAAACTGAGGCAGGCCAGGGGGGTAGGAAGTTTTGGGGGAAAGGGTGAAGTAAATAAGGTTATCAGAACAGGCTTCATTGAGAAAAGAGGTACTTGAACAGAGATCTAAGGAATATGAGGTGCAAATCATGCAGCCATCTGGGGAAAAGACCCTTCCCTAACCCTGAAAGGCCAAGTGTGAAGGACCTCAGAGGGCGCTCGTGGCATATCTGCCTGGCCTATTCACGAAACCCCCCCCAAGGAGGAGTGGAGGTCAGAGAGGTGGGGACCCAAGCGCAGATCATGTGGGGCCTCAGAGGCCAGGAAGGACTTTGGCTTTTACTGGAATAAGGTGGGAGAGCTTCTGAGCAGAAGTGATCTGATCTAGCTTAGCTTTTAAAAAACTCCCTTTGGCAGCAGAGTTGAGAAGAGATTGAAGGAAGCCTAGCACGAAGCAGGGAGACTTGCTGGGCGGCTAGTACAATCACCAGCAGGAAGGGACAGTGACTGGTCAATGTGAGGGTTACAGAGGTGGAAAACCTGGAGGAAATATGCATGCTCTCTGAAGGAGGGGCCAGCAAGCACTGCAGCTGGAATGGATGTGGGCAGGAGAATGAGGAGAGGCAAGGATAACTCTTACGAGTTTAGGCCTGAGCAACTCCAAGGATGGAATTGCCATCTACCAAAGCAGAGAAGATTATAGGAAAAGCATACTGGGGGGAGAAAGAGCCAGAATTAAGTGTTTTGAACCTGTTAAGTTTGAGTTGTCTATCAGATCCAGAAAGCCCTGTAGGCTTTGAAATTTGAGAAATCCAGGAGAGGTATGGGCTGGAGAGGTTATTGGGGAAACATCAGAGTATTGATAGTTTTACAGGCCACGCTCCATTAGTATAATTAGAATTATTCTAATAAAAAAGTTTTGTAAGAACTCATCTTCACAGAGCAAGATACCCTAGTGTATATGCTATACTGTAATAGTCCTGTGCTGAGAAGTATCCTGAACGCCTTCCTCCCCTTGAGGTTTGTGTGGTGTATCTTATTTACCCATTTCAAAGGGATTAAGTGCCTCCCTTCTTTCCCTGTCTTACCATATCCCCAAGAGGCAACCACGTGGTGGCCAGCAGAGAATAGCTCAGTTGCTCTTGCAGCACATTTTAAGGCAGATGAGAAAAGCCTTCACTCTGGCATAGAAATATCTCAGCGATAACTTGGCTCCATCCAGGACACCCCAAGAGTGGGGGGCACTGATAATAGGAGGGCACTGCAGGATGCTTCCAGGATTCACCTTCCTGGGGAAGCATGAGCACTCAGGGAACACCCACTCTGAGAGTTAGACAATAGATTGTCTAAACCGAAAGATGAGTGGGGGGAGATATGGAGTGCAGAGATACATACAGGCTTTCCTAGGCTTTACACTGCTGCAAATGGCAGATGCCTAATTAAAGCATTTGCAATTAGTTTGGCTTGTTCTGTGATTTTTTTTTTTGAAAAAAAAAAAAAAAGGTGGGAGAATATATTAGCTCTTGGCCCTCTAGTTCTAAAAAAACTTTTTCTCATCATCACTCTTACCCTGCATGGAAAAGAGCTAAACCACTATATACACATAGTAAAGTATGACTTACTTCCTTGTTCAAAACAGTAGTTTTCTTCCCATTTCATAGGGGAGTATGATTATTCATTTGCTGTTAAAGCATCATTATTTCTTTTGAGTTTAATGAAAGTTTTTAATATCAGTGTCTTATTATTATTCAATGAAGGTAACACTTTCTAATTCTAGCTATCCTTCTGATTCAGCACACTTGGCAATGTCATCTGCCTACTCAAAATGCAAAGGCTATATTTTTTTAATGATGGGGAAAAGCATTCACTAGACTTTGAAAGAACTTGAGGTGTGTGTGTGTGTATGTGTGTGTGTGAATGTGTGTGTGTGTAAATAAAGAGTTGCACTTACTGACACTTTATAATAACCAGTTACTTGAAGGCATAGATTCTTCCCCCCCCCCCCCCCCCGCTGTGTGTGGGGGGGGATGGGGGGATGGGGGATGGGGGGATCCACTATAAGTGGAGAAATGTGAACCACGTGTGACTATTTCTTTCACTCATTCATTTGACATTTAGTTGAGTTGTTACACTGGTTCTTAGGAATTTTTAACCTAGTTAAACTTAGATGTTTCATCCAATAAGTATATTCAGCAGATGGCTCCTGAGATAATGATTTTGGGTGTCTGCAGAACATTTGCATGTGTGGCTTATATACATTATTGAGAATGTGTCCCATCTCTATAGGCCGATAACTGCAAAACATAACACTTTGGGGAGGCTGTCACCCCACAAGCATTGTAAAGAAACACAAACTAGAATGCTTCTTTTATATCAAGATTTTAAAAAAAGACATAAAAATGATGTTTTAAATCTGATGTTCATTCTTTTCTGCTTTCAGATTGGTTTGCAAAGTGCTTCAATCAAGAATGTCCTAAAACCAAAATAATAATAGAGTGGCGGTTACTCAAGATTCAAATAAAAGTTAACATATAAACAAGCAAAGGTAAACCAAGCTCAAATAGTTAGTGCAATTATTATTTAACAGATAGTTTGGGTTAATAGGTGGAGACACGGTTCTGCCACTGTATTTAAGGTTAGGTTAATAATTAACTTTGGTGCCTGGAATAGTTTAATCAAAGCTTACTCTAAATCATAAAACTGCTCCATGCAGGCTAAACAGGGTATTAAAAAAAAAAAACCATACAGAATGCTTGCAATCTTGACCTCTGGTAGCCATTTGGATAAGGTGTAAAGTAAGATACCTTCATTCAGAATCGAGCACAGGCATCTTTATTTTGGGGAGAATAAAACATAAATAAAAGATTCATGCATTCCAGAAACAACAATCTTCCCCCTGCCATCAGTAGCAGACCATGGGCTCGGCGCCCATGTCGGAAGGAAAACCGACAATTATCAGGGCTAGAGAAAGGAAAGGCAAAGTCACTCAACCTTCCTACTCTGAAAAGACTTTAAATCCCAGCTCTGGAGGGCATTGAACTATTTTCAGACACCTCCCCCCCCCCCCCCCCCCGCAGGACACTGCAACTGGATTAAACATCTTTCTGATTTGAGGCAAAGAAAGTTCGGTGCGTACAAGTGTGAGAAACCGTGTGTCGTGCGCGCCTTGTTTTTAAACCTTTCATGGATCACATTAAATAGCAACGTGATTTCCATCCAGCAAAAGCAGAGAGCGGTCCCACCGTGGCTGTGTCTGGCCACCGCATCTCTACAGCAGCCACCTTTCACCAAGGACGACACCGAAGGGCTGGCGGGGCTACCCACTGCAACACAGGCCGGAGAGCGCCCCTGGAAGTGCTTGCCTTGGCTGTGACGACCGAGGTTCCGACCCTGCTCCACGCACGCCGGGCTACCTGCTCGGGTCCTCCTTGGGCACCCGCCGGCCGGAAAACCGCGCGGGGCGCTGGACCCTGGGGATGCTTGCAGTTGGAGGCAGTGCTTGGAAGCCAGCGAGCCCCGGCCGGTGCCCACGTGCACCCGCGCGGCAGCCGCTGGCCATAGTGGACGCATCAGCCTCCAGAGTCCTGATCCTGAACTTCCCCTTCCCCGGCACACACACCCATCCCTTCCTTGATTGCATGAGAGACTGGTCCAACCAGTGCAGCGCCGCGACCCCAACCAAGCGGCCGGGGGGCGCCACTGTCGGGTGGGCGGGCGCCTCGCTCCTAGCCGCGCCCTGGGCCTTCCATCCGGCTTCCCTCGGGGCTCGGATTCCCGCGGGCTGCACAGGCAGAGCCCCAATCCTGTCAATACCCCTCTTTCCCCGGCTTTCCGAGAAACTTTCCAGAAGCGCCTGGTCGACTGACCCGTGTTGGAAAAGGAGGAGGCGCTGGGCGGAGGGGCGGCGAGGGAGCGGGAAAGGCAGCGGAGTCCTGTTTCCTTTTCCGACCCTCACAAGCTCCCTGGCTCCCCCTGTATCGCTCGTGTCGTGGGAAGCAGCAGCGGACCTCAGGAGCCCGCTTTGCACCGTATACAACAGTGGGGAGCTGAGAAACAAGCGGAGGAGAATCTGGAGAAGAGACACTTCCCAGCCCAGCATGGTCATGCAGAGTGGGTGGGCTTTACCCGGCTGCTCCCGAGCGCTCTGCTGCCCGCGAGGCAGCGCTCTAGGGCGCAACGAGTAGTTCGGACATCCAGAAACTGGGGCCGGGGCAGAGCCGTTGACTGGGTAGCAAGCATTGGGCCATCTCTTTCCAGGTCTTTCTACCCTTACCCCTCCCGGAACCTCCTTTTCAGAAAGGGGCTTTGTAGATTCTGGAGGAGGTCACAGCGCACGCCAGCCCCGGAGTGCAGGATTCCGTGCTCGAGGGGGAAGCAGCCACGACGGATGCTGTCCTCGACACCCAGGAGAGAGTTGCAGCGAGGGATAGGACCCAGGGTGGGGGTGCCGCGCCACACAGGGAGGAGACCGCTCCTGGGCACTCATTCGAGCAAACAAAACAAAGCCCGGAACCTCTGGTGCCAGCGGCCGCGGTAACAGGGATGTCACCAAGTGGCAGGGCGTGCGGGTGCCAGGGCCATTACAAGTTTCCCGCACTCCACAGAGCCCAGCCCAAACCCCGTGCGGACAACAAAAGATTCTCTTCACTTCCCCCGCCGTCTCTGTGCAACCCCTTCTCCCGCCCCAGAACCCAAACCTAATGCTGGGCGAAAACAGCGCTCTTCTACCCAACCTCTTCTAGCCCTCGAGGGCAGACCCTTTTCCCTTGCTTTTGCACCAGGACGAGGCATTTCCAAGAATCCCACCCTCTCGGGCCTTTCTATTCCCTGCTGGCCTGAAAGTGAGGACGAGCCCCGGGTCCATCACACATATCCCCGGGCCAGGCAGCCATCCGCGCGGACGCGGACGCGGTCCCAGGCGGCGCCGGGCGTGTGCGCAGCGCGGGTGGAGAAGCCCGCAACACAGAGCCCGGCGGTCTTTGGGACTCAGGCCGGGGAGGAGCGGCGGGCTGGGCTCACGACTGCTCCCCCAGGGCCGGGCAACGGTCGGGAGACTGAGACGAGACAAAATAAAACGCAGGCAACCACAAAGCCGCCGGCGCGTGCGGGCCGCGGCCCCAAAGCCCGCGGGCTGGAGCCGAGCCGCCCCGGAGGTGGAGCGCGCCGGGGCGCCCCAGCCGTACCTTTTCGGTGCATCGACGGGTAGGCGGCCGGGGCTCGGAGCAGGCTGGCACGGCGTGTATCCCATTTAGTAATCCATTATCGAGGGGATCTCTTCGGGCCGCGAGCTGCGCTCTCCTTCGCAAGCCTTTGTCATTCCTACATGTGTGCTTGTCTCTTTGGGGATAACAGTCGCGGCGACTACTTTCTGGGATGCAAACGCTCTGTATTCATCTCCAAGAACAGGCGAGAAGGGGAGAGGCAAAAAGAAAGAAAAAACCAACAAGGAAGGAGTAAATGTTCAAGAAACTCTTTTCCAAATCCAAATGCCACTTGAATTCCACTCCAGTGAGCCCTTTCGGTGGTGTCTGCGCCGATTAACAAGTCATTTCTGGGTGGGGGGCGGGGTGGGGGCTGGGGCTGGGGTGCACCCACTGTCCCCGCTCTGCGACCGGGAGCGCTGTGCCGCGGGTGTGACGACGCTGGCCGCTGCCACCGCTCCTAAGCGGGCATCGCGGGCGGTCGGCCCCGGGGAGAAGCGCCGCTGCTGCGTCCCGAGCGCCTGGGCAGCCGAGTGCGCAGAGAGCGGAGTTGGCTGCAGCCTCACCCCGTGCGGCTCACTACTCCTCTGTCACCGGAGAGGCCGCCGCTCCCGGGCGGAGCCAAGTCCCGGACTGGATTACGCACAGCGGACCTTCCTCCTGCAACCCCGCCTCCTTTGGCTGGCGTCTTCTCCGACCCAAAGGAGAGCTGTGGTGTTTGTGTGTGAATGCGAGTGAACGAGGCGGAGAGACAGAATTTACGTGGTGTGGCAGCAGGTGGAGCCTTGGACCGACTGGCCAGCGAAGCTCCCTACCAGCGCGATTCCCCGCCCCGCCGCGTGCTGGGCGGAGGCCCTCGCGGGGGCGACTCGGGCTGCAGCCCAGCGCTTGCTCCCCCACCCCCGCATCTGCTCCAGCAAGGGGGAAAAAAAAAAAATCCCGGACAGCATTGCTGAGTCCTGCCAAATCAGAAAAATAAATAAAAATAGATGTAGTGCGGGAGTGAGTTACAAGAAAGGATTTGTACATCGATTTTCTTAAATGGAAAAGTTTTAAAGCATGAGGGTAAGTGAACGGCGAGCCTTCCTAATTCTGATTACTGTATCGAGAGGTAGATTCCGGAAGTGATGGACGCTCTACGCACCCAGATGAATGGGATAGAAGCCGGTGCGGTTAAATATACACTTCGAAAATATGAACGCGGCTCTTCGTTAACGCACATCCAACACGTTAATAAAGCATGTTAGGTAAGCCAATAAACCATGCATAGTACAAAGAGCGGTGTTATTAACGACGATCTGTTTTAAAATTTAGAAAGTGTATAGACTTCTTAGAAATAAGTAAACTTCAGAAATAAGACGCAGACAATTCCAATGAGAATCCAACAGCTTCATGGAAGAAGTAAATCGCAGCGTATTCCGTGGCGCTATTGTTATGATCACATGAAGAATGGCAGGCACAGCCTTCCTCCAGCGCTTAAACTTTCAATCGCCAAAAAGCCTTGCTCTTACAGGCTTGTGGCAACTGTTCGGGCCATACCAAGTCCCTCTCCCCGGGCCACTGCGCGCTCCCGGCCGCGCCGACTTTCCACGCGAGCAACTGTGAGCCTTGGCCACCGCCTCCCAAGTGGGCTTCGCAGATGGTGCGGGCCGTAGTCACAGTCTTTAAAGAAAGTGACACTGGGCAGCCAAGCAGTTCTCGAAGCAATATTTACTAGTCATGGGGTCGACCGAGAAAAGCACTGGGAGGGAGATCGGGGTCTCAGTCCCTCTTTAGGCCCAGTGCTCTCAAATAAATGCATTAGAAACTGTACGTGTTCCCCAACTGGGGGGCTGAGGCCACTAACAAGTGGCGTTCCCTTTTTTGCCAGTCCTGCTGGGAACTCAAGTTACGTACAGACATCTGTTCATGAGGACTCACGAAGAATAAATGCACACGCGACGACACTATATATATAGGGGAAATATATATACAATATATATAACATATATAATGTATATATATTTCCCCCTCCCCCTCAACCCACCTGGGAAAAGTGGGGAAAATGGTTAAGGGGGAAAGTGAGTGTCTGCTGTTTGTCGGCGCTGTCAGCAGGGGCCGCTATCCCCACCTTTCCCAGGCAAAAAAGCAACAGATCAGGGATGGTTGGGGGCGCGGTCCTAGGTGCGCGCGCAGTCCCCGCGGCTCTGGGAGCCGGCTCCCGCATGGGGGTGAGGAGTGGAGCGCGGCGGACTCTAGGGCGCGGTCTCGCGGCACGGGTGTGGGTTGGCTCCCGGAGGTCCCTCTCGAATTCGGTCGGGACCAGGGGAAGGGCCTTGGCGGGCCGGCACGGCTCCATCCTCGGCTGCACTATTTAACGCCCAGATTTCGGCTGGTGATGGCAGGGCCAGTGAGAGCTGGGTGCCTGAGCTCCTCCGTGCGCCCCCCGCGCGGACCCGAGACCCAGAGGACACCAAAGATCCTCAGGGTTCTCCGAACGGCATCTCCACCCCGCCCGGGTCGCCGAGGCCCCTTTTTCGCTCTCTGCCGCTGATTTACATGCTAATTGTATTTGGGAAAAGTTCTTTAATTGGCAGAATTAGGCAGAGCAAACGAATTGTTTCACAGGCTGAGCCAAATTAATTCTGAGTTTAGCTTCTTCCCTTGGAGAAACAAACAATTAAGCTGTCTTGTTTGCTTTATGGATATATTGCAAATGCCCCACATCGAGTTGCACAGGATGTGTTTTTAAAGGGAAATTATTTTCATTATTAATAGTTGCATGTTTAATTTGCAGGAAGGCTGAGCCAAGAAGCGAGAGATTATATTTACCTAATTTAAAATTATAGAATACAAGAAGAAAATAATTTGAGTTAACTTTTGCACAGCTAAGAAATACCACCCAGAGTCTTCCTGGCAGTTACTGGATCCTGAAGTCTCACCATCCAATTAGAAGCCTATCGTCCTGACCAGGTGAGATTACACGTTCACCTGCCAGGGTAGAGATGGCTTCTGGAGCCAGGGGGGAAAAAAGCCAGCTATTGTGTGGCTCTGAACCTTTCCAGCCCTCTGGGGAACACCTGTGGGGAGGTGACCAGAGGAAACATCATGATGTCATTTCCTCTTCTGTGCTCCTCAGATTCACTCCCAGAAGCCTGCCTTAACTTTTCAGTAAAACTGCCACCCCTCCAAAGCCTTTGATGTCTGCAATCTACCCTGTCCCTTCAGGGAAAGAAAGCCAATGGGAGTTAAAGAATCACAGTGTGTTAAAACTAGAGGGAAACTTAGACTGCTGTGTAGTTAAGTGGCATGAAGTGGAGGAAGGCCTTGGTCTCTGGAGGCCAGTTGTGGTTATGTAACCTACTAGCTGTTGATCTTGGGTAAGTCACTTGTCTCTCTGGAGTCCCCGTGGGCTCACCTGTCAATGGGCTTTCATGTACTACTCCCTGGGATGGTGTGGATTAAATGAGATGGTGAGTGTAAAGCACAAGTCTGGGCCTCGCATGCGCTGCTCTGTAAAAGTTAAGTAGCGTCATGGTCATGCCTGTCATCTTTCCCGTCGATCCAGCACTACATTTTACTGGGGTCGGGCACAGAGGAAAGAGGTGGCTTGCTTTGTATTAGTGCTGGGAGCTACTCCTAACAACTCCTCTTCAATAAATGCAATAAATGACAACACCTGCTTTCTTCCACATCATCTGGAAAAAGTATGGAGGAAGATTACATAAAAAGGTAAAGTCACACAGAATCCTTTTTAAAGACCACATTTAGCTAGGTAGCTATTTGATCAGAATCTCTGCTCTAAGACAAAAAGGAGTCATGAACTTGGGAGCAGGGTCTGTTGGTGCTTACCACTCAACTCCTTGTGAGTAGAAGTTCCTGGGGGGACACTCAGGGAGTGCAGTTTGTACATTCAGGCCATGATCAGTCCTGACCAGGAAATCTCTATCTACAGAGTGCCCTTCACCTCCTGGCCTTAAATCAGGGGTTTTAAAATCTATTTGCACATCAGAATTACTGGGGACCTGTAAATGGCACAAATGGCTCCGAGATTCTGATGTATCAGTCTGTGGTGGGACTTGGAATATTTTTTTAAAGCTCCCTAGATGACTCTAGTGTGTAGCCAGGAATGAGAACCACCACCACAATTAATCCTGGCTGTGTTCTAGAATACTGTTTTTCCCCAGCCTTTTTTGGCGGGGCTGTTTATTTTCCCTCTCGCCCATTTATCCCACTGTTGGGAAGTGAAGTCAGTGTCCTTGCTTCTCAGATCATTTCTCCTTTTCTCACAAACTCCCATACCTTTGGAGGCTGTGCCCTACACATAAATTGGTGCTATCACCCACAAACCTAATTTTACCCCATTTTTCAAAGACTTAGCACCAGACTTACTGTCCCACTGTAGGGACAGAATCCCAGAGAGCAGTTTCCAGATTTTCGGCTTCATGTGGAAAGGTACTGGCTCGGTTATTAGATGGCCATCTGCTGCGGCTGGGGGGCCATCAGCTGTTACTGGTTAGCTATTAGCCCCTAATATAACTGCCGTGGCTACACTGGGAATGAGGTTAAGTTGATGGGCAGAGAAGCAGACTGCAGGTCGTAGCTAGTGGGATTGTTGTGGGTTGGTTGGCAGAGAAGCAGACTGTGGATTGCTCATCATGTGGCTCCTGCTTCCTGTGTCTCCAACCCAGCTGCCAGCAAGAATATAGTGGTATGAACCTCCTATCCATGACTCCGTTGGTGTTCCTTTTTGGCCTCACCGAATCCTGCGTTCTGGTGCGGGGAGCAAGAGCTGAGACCCTGCATGACACCCACTACCTGTTGCCGTGCATGGAAGTGTCACCTAACCACTAACCCTCTGCTTCTCAGTTTCTCACCTTCCTCATCTACGCTGTCCTTATCCCTCCCTCACCTCTGCTCCTTACTCCAGGGATTCGTGCTGAGCCTTACTATCAGGAAAGACTCCATTTTCTAAATCCCTAACTCTTTCATCCCTCTCTCCAGTCACAACTTCCTCTTCTTCCAGCTTGCTTGCTTAGGCACCCCGTTGCCTTTGGTTTCATAAAGACCTCCAAGACATGGGTCCTGCCATTCTCCCTCCCTCCATCCTTTCATTCCCCTCTCTGTCCAGCATAGCTTCATACTGTGTTTCCCCCAAAATAAGACCAGGGCTTATATTAAGGTTTGCTCCAAAAGACACGTTGGGGCTTATGTTCAAGGGATGTCATCCTGAAAAATCATGCTTGGGCTTATTTTCTGGTTAGGTCTTATTTTCAGGAAAACACAGAACAGTCTTTCTCTAGCCAACACTTTCAACTCCCTTATTCCTCCATATTTTGGTTATACCTATCTGACTAAAAACCAGTCCTGAATTATATCAGTATCAGCCTTCTCTGCTCTTTCATTAGGCGGCTGAAGCTTGCTAGAAAAAAACTTAAAGTGCACATCTAGGCAGGCAGAGCACTCAGTTACCAGCAACCTCCTTTGGACCCTCAGCACTGCGTCATCGTCATCTTCCCTTTCTCAGTCTCTTTCTCCCCTTTAACCAGATGTTTTACCCTCTGTGCCTCCTGTACTTCCCTGGAAACAGATTCTATCAGATGGGAACTCTGCTTTTCACTCATTACTTCCCACATCTTCTGTGGAGGAGGCAGTGTCCCTCCTCCTGTTGGAGTCTAATCCCTCCACCTGTTCTCATTTACATGTTCTCAGGAACATGGTGAGAACATGCTGTCCTATGGTGTCCACCTGTCCTGCATCTCCCCAGCCGCATGTAAACAAGTTTTAGTCTCTCACATCTTAGAAACAAGCCCTTCTTGGATCCTCTGTTCCTTTCAAGCTACCCTCTCTTTCTCTTCTACCGCCAAGTAGCCCCACAGTGTTGCCAATGGCCATTGCTACTTCCTCTTCACCCACCTACTCATTCCTGTCTGGCGTCTGTCCTCAACACTCCACTGACAAAGCTTTTGTTAGTCTTCAGTGACATCCATGACAGAAAATTCAGTGGACATTTTAAAGTTTTCGTTCTGTTTGAATTCTCAGCAACTGTGAACATGACCACTCCTTCCTCTGGGACATACTGTCTGCTCTTGGCTTCTACACACATCACTCTCTTTTGGTCCTCTTACTTTTCTCCATTAGCTTTTCTTTTCTTCTGAGGAAATAGAAAGATGCAGACATTTCCAAAGAATAATGTCACATCCCAATTTTCACCATCTAGAATGAACAACTGTTAATATTATGTGATATTGGTTTCCTGTCTTTATATCAAGTGACAAAACATGACATATAAAGCCTGACTTCCTTAGAATCAGCACTGCCTTTCCCATTCCTCTCTACTTTGTCATAGGTGTAAGACTACCTGAGTTTTCTGTGAATCCTTATAGCTTGTTTTCTATACTTGGACATATACCGTATGTACCCAGAACCAATAGAGGGCATTGTCTTTGGTGTATTTCCCCCCAAATTAACAAAAAACAGTATCCTGTTTACTCTTGCCCTCCAATTCATTCTCCAAATTATAGCTAAAGTGATCTTTGGACGATGTGTAGCTGATCACATCACCCACCTGCTTAAAACACTCTGACATCCCCCAAACCTTAATAGGGCCTTCAAGGCTGTGTGTGATTTGGTTCTCGCCTATCTCGTCTCATCTCTCTGTCATGTCCCCATTACTTCCTTCGGCAACAGTGCAGTTATGGAAAGTTCCACGCTCCTTTGTAACTCCAGGCCTGCCCATGTGCTTCTGCCTGCACCACTGTTGTCTCCCCTTTTCACCTCTTTACCTGGCTAACGCCTACTCGTCTGTTAAATTTCAGCCTAAATACCCTTTCCTCAGAAAGACTTCCCTGATACTCCAGAGTACATCATACCCTTTCATCATGTGTTCTCAAAGTACCCTGCCAAATTAGTTCATATATCACAGCTAGAGTTAAGTTTTCAGTGCAGCTATTTGTCGAATACTTCTCTTTCCTGTTAGAAGCTTCTTGAGTCCCAGGAATACATCTCTTTTCATTTCTATCTCTAGCACTTAGCACAGAGTAAGAGCTTGATAGATAAAAGGGGATGGATTAGTAAAAGCAGTGACTTCTTTTTCAAGGAATAGTACTTTTTCAAGTAGGAAAAGTAGGGGAAAAATAGATTGTTGGATGGGATAGGACCAATTAAAAAGGGAAAGAAAGAAAAACACTAGAAAGTTATTTTGAGATTCCATAGTTAAAGATGCGCAAAATCTCGGCTGTCCCAGCACATAGGACTTTCAACATACAGTGTCTGATTTGTTTATTGAATGAGGAAGAAAGCGTTCATAGATGTAAGTGATGAGTAAATACCACAATTACAAAACAAGATGCTTGAACATAAGCTGCAGTAAGAATTGAAATATAACTCTAAAAGACCAAAGGAAGGAGATAAAAGTGCAATTTGAATCCACTGGGAACAGAGCAAGAGCATCTCAGAGGAGTGCTCTCCCAGCAAGCTGGTGTGTGCTAACAGTGATTTACTGTCTACCCCTCCATGCATAGCTTCACGGGTGGTGCCCTCTCCATGTGTAACAATCATTCCACTGTGCCACAGTGAAGCTTGGGCTCCATTCACTTCTGATATCAAATTATTGTTTGGGAAATTAAGAGAATGGTAGATTAGAAAGAAGGTAATGAATGAACAATAAATGTAAGTAAACCAGAACTCCATCCCCCCCACAAAAGCTCTTTACATTTCATCTTCAGTTATGTAACACAGAGCAAAAGCTGTCTCTGACCTTATTTTCATCTTTCTGTTCCAACATAACTTCTTTTAATTGCCCCTCCTACTGACATTTAGACTTAAAAGTATCTACTTGGATATGAGTTTGTTTAAAAAAATGCAGATACCTAAATGTAATTTATACTTTTCATAACCAGATAAACCAGATGATTAAGCACTACTTTGGAATTTACTATTGGGCCAAAAGAATGATGAAAAGTAAAATATATTTTTTGAGAACCATTTTTAAGGCCTTTGCTTTCATATAGTGGAAGGCCTGCTAGTAGAAGGAATTATTTTGGCCCATGCGTAAATATAAAATTATGCTTCAGTTTGTTCCAAATCTAGTTTTTAGATTATGTGAGAAAACACTGTAGTGATAGCAACTGAAAGACTTTTTCCAGGCTGTTGATGATGAATGTGTATTTAAGAGTAATTTTATAACTAAAGAAATGGAGACAACTAAGGGTATTTTGTTTGCTTTCACATTGAAACTTTAAAACAGACAACAGCTGTTTTAAACATCTAAACTTAGGCTGGATAATTGTGGACAATGAAAGTACTCAAAAAAATGATATGCTTGGATCTAAAGTAGATTTGTTAATGCAATATAAAAAGTAACATCATTGAATATAAAATTATCCTCTGAAAACTTCCCTAAACAAATAATTATAAAATATAAAGATGGTTTCCCAGTGTCTTAACCTGACTTTGGATTTTGTACGTAGGCAAGTCTGACTTTGGATTTTGTACGTAGCACTAGAAAGCAATGATGACACTTAGCTAGGTAGATTTACGTCTGTTTTCAGATTTCAGGTTGAAATGAGCTTAAAAATTACATTTAAAAATAAATAACAGATTCTTTGGTACTTCTCAAAAGTTTCAGATGATTCACTAGTTATGAGTGCTTAATTTGTACTTCACCCAAACTTAAGACAAGTGGAACAATTGATGTCAGTTTCTCTGTGAAACCTCTTAAATACACCTTTATTCATAACCAGGTACTTATTAATATAAACTAGAATGTTACATTTTTACATTTGAACTGCAAACCTACACATCGGTTTTCTTAAGAAATATTGTGTCATGAACTGTATTATTAAGACTCTTATAAAAGCACACACGTTGATTTCCTCATAGTTCCTCTCCCTTTCTTTCCATGCCTCAAAGCAATTGAGTCATTTCCTTTCTTCAAATAGCCTTTTAAAACCTTTTCTTGTTTAAGCAAACTTTTGAAAGTCCCTAACCCTCACCTCCATCTCACCATTACTGTACCCTTCTCTACCCTCTGAACAGGACCAAAGCATCGCTTTTTGAATTATTACAGCCCAACGTTGACAGAGTTTGGCTACATTCCTTTGCCTTAGGGATTTTTTTCCCTTTTAGCTTAATTCCTTAGTCATTACATTACTTTATCTGGTTACTTCTTTTTGTTTTGTTTTGTAAACTGTTGAACTGTTTTTCTTACAAAACACCATATAAACTGTAATAAGAATGTTGTATGGCAGTATTAATTCACTCATGGTGGAGTGAGAGCCGTGTGTTCTCAGGTTCCTACCAATTCCATACCGGATGACTGAGTCGGATGCAATGGACTTGTCAACATTGCATTTCTTGATAGCATAACAAGGTCGTGCTGCTCTGGGCAAAACAACTGAGAGTCATCCTTGACTCCTTTTGTTTTCCCATTTGTCACATCCAATTCGGCAGCAAATTCTGTTAGCTTGACCTTCAAAATATATTCAGAATCAGATCACTTCTCATGTCCACCAGTATCACACAGGTCCAAACCACCACCCTGTATTTTCATCTGGAGTTTCCCAACAGCCTCACAATTAGTCTTCCCTCATGTAACCTTAATTGTATTCTATTGCCCACCGTCTAGTCCCAAAGTAGCAGCTGGAATGATCCTTTAACTTTTTCAATAAAATGATGACACTCCTCTGCTCAAAACCGTCTAAAGTTTTCTTTCTCATCTCCCTCAGAGTAAAAACCAAAGCCCACACCATGTAGTCTCCCCCCTACATTTCCGGCCTCATCTCCACTCCTCCCCATCGTCACTCACTCCACTCCGGCCTCACTTTCTCCTTCACATGCTGCCTCAGGCTCTTGCTTCTCCTCTTCCTGAAACACTCTCTCCTCAGATATCCATAGCGCTTACCTCTTTGCCTCCCTAAGGTCTTTGCTCAAACGTCAGGCCTCCCTGACCACTGTGTATAAAATTATAACTCTCAACCTATTGTAGTTCGTCCTATTCCCCTTGCTTTCTTTTCCCTCATGTCAGCCCTTACTGCCATGTGATCTTGTATATACTGTCAACCCTCCATATCCTTGGGTTCTGGATACATGGATTCAGTCAACCATGGATTCAACCAATATTGAATCTCAGATTGACGTCTTTTTGATTCATAGTTGCTTGAATCCTCAGATGCTGAACCCACTACAGAGGGCTAACTATGGGACTTGAATATCCCCAGATTTTGGTGTCTGCTGTGTTTCCTGGAACCAATCCCCCATGGATACTGAGGGCCTACTGTGTTTACTTGTTTATTTGTTTAGTCTCCTGCCACTCAGTTGTAAACTTCATTAGGACAGGAATTGACTTTCATTTACCACTATATCCCTAGCATTTAGCACAGTGCCTGGCACATCTTGCAAATGCAATAAATATTTGCTTTACGAATGACTAAATAACCACAACTGCCACATTTTATATCAGTTACATGATAACCACTGAGTGCATGTCCTTGATTTGCAGATACCAAACCATCCTTGCATCCCTAGAATAAATTCTACTTGATCTTGGGGTATGATCCTTTTAACATATTGTTGAATTTCTGCTAATATTTCATTGAGGTTTTTTACATCCATGTTCAGTGGGGATATTGGACTGTACTTTTGTTTTTGTAGTGTCTTTGTCTGGTTTTGGTATCAAGGTAATGCTGGCCCCATAGAATGAGTTTGGAAGCTTTCTTCCCTCTTCAATTTCTTGGAATAGTTTGAAAAGGATAAGTATTCTTTAAATGTTTGGTAGAGTTCACCTGTGAAGCCATCTTGTCTTGGACTTTCATTTTTCAGGAATTTTTTGATTACTGATTGCATTTTGTTACTAGTAATCTGTTAGTTCAAGTTTTTTGTTTCTCCTTGATTCAGTCTCAGAAGATTTTATATGTTTCCAGGAATTTACCCGTTTCTTTTGGGTTGTCCAATTTGTTGGTGTATAATTGTTCATAATATTATATTCTCTTATGATCCTTTGTGTTTCTATACTGCAAGTTGTAACTTCTATTTCTGATTTTACTTTTGGGGGCCCTCTCTTTTGATGAGTCTGGTTAAAAGTTTATCAATGTTATTTAATCTTTGAAAGAACTAGCTTTTGGTTTATTGACTTTTTAAATTGTATTTTAGTCTCTATTTCCTGTATTTCTGCTCTGCTATTTATTATTTCCTTTCTTCTACTCTCTTTGGGCTTTGTTTATTCTTTTTCTAGTTCCTTTAGGTGTAAGATTAGACTGTTTATTTGAGATTGTTCTTGTTTCTTGAGGTAGCTTGTATCACTGTAAACTTCTCTCTTAGAACTTCTTTTGCTGTGTCCCATAGATTTTTGGAATGTTATGTTTTCATTGTCATTTGTCTCAATGTATTATTTGATTTCTTCATTAACCCATTGGATGTTTAGTGGCATGTAGTTTAGCTTCCACTTGTTTGTGTTTTCTCCTGTTTTGTTCTTGTTATTGATTTCTAATTTTATAGTGTTGTAGTCCAAAAGATGCTTGATATTGTTTCAGTCTTCTTAAATTTATTGAGACTTGTTTTGTGGCTCAACATGTGATATATCCTGGAGAATATTCTAAGGGCTCTTGAAAAGAATGTGTATTCTAATGGCTTTGGATGGAATGTTTTATATATATTTATTAAGTTCATCTGTTCTAATGTGTCGTTTAAGGCCATTTCCTTGTTGATTTTCTGTCTGGATGATCTATCTGTCCATTGATGTAAGTGGGTTGTTAAAGTCCCCGGCTATTATTGTGTACTGTTAATCTCTCCCTTTATGTCTGTTAATTTGCTTTATGTATTTATACATAACATGTATATGTATATAAGCTATGTAGAATAGAATTCATATAACATATACATAACATATAAAACCATTGTTTTTTTATTTTACAAATTAAATATTTGTACAGTGCTTATGAGCCTGTTTTAGGACTTCTTATATTTTAGTATAATGGAACACCTAGCCCCTCTCAACGTCAGAGGGGCTGCCTTCCAGATTTGGGGCACTGTATCCACCTTCTTTCCCACCCCTCTTATTCTTGGTTATCATGCAAACAATGGCCCTTCCTTCCAGCAATTCTTCTCTATGTTTTACTGTCCATACCACTCTGTGCTTCTTCCTCCACTGGGTCTCCCATCCTTTCCTTTTTTTACAAACCTCCCTTTACTGTCCTTTTGCCTTTTGGACTTCTCCAGAATGAACAGTGCCCCCATATTCTCAACATCTGCATTGACTAATCTTTCCACTTCTAGTTCTCACCTTATATGGCACTTAATGCTCCTTCTTGGGTGGCAAGGATTTTATCAGGGGAGAGCCAAAAACATGCACACTATTCTCCAAACCGATCATCTCCCAGGGTGGGTTTCACAGGGGAGCCCCAAATGAGAACTGAGGCCTGGGTTCTATAAAATGAGGGTGTCTGGTGAGAATGTTGGTTAATGGGGAGGCAGTTGGTTAATGTGGTAAAGAGCCCATGAGTGGGACCCAGGGAACCTAGGTGAGCCCAGACATGCTGAGCATTAACTTTTTATCTGAAATTATATATCTGAAATCTCTTAGAAAATTGTCTCTCACAAAAAAGGCCTCCGCCACTGAAAGTGGCAAGAATGCTCTCACAGATTCAAGAGGGAGTAGGAGTGTGCAGGCCTGGACTGGCGCTGGCCTCCCAGGGTGACGAGGAAAGGGTCCATGACCAAGGCTCCCACTCCTGTGGAATCACACCTGGTGAGGGGATCCAGTGTTCTGCTCGCCTGACTGTCCACAAAGACATTTTCCAACATTCTCTGACGATGAAGTTGGGACAAGGCTAGTTTTGAAAATGCCCAAGAAAGAAAGTAGCGCTAATGGAAAAGAGAAGTGAATCTGAAAACATGCAAAGTTTTGAAAATGGATAAAAGTGGGACATTACAGAAGTAGTGCCCTACGGGGCTGAAAATTTCCCCTAACACTGCTTGTCATGATGGAGACTTTTCTAAGAGCCTTGTGGGTATTGACCCACTTACTCTTTCTAATGACTCTAATATGTATTTTTATTATCCCGATTCAACAAATAAGGCAAACAGATATTGATAAAACGTGGTCAAAGTCTTGTGATGTGGCTGAGGCAGAATTCAACCTCAGGTTTTCACACCCAGCCACCAACTGCATCGCTCAGTCAGGCAAAGGAAGCATGTTATATTCAGTTAGTTGGCTTCTTGCTTCAGCCCATTTGAGAAAAACGTGGAAGTCTGAAACATCCTTGGGGTATGTGGTGTGTAACGCTGCTTCTAACTGAACACAACAGAATCTGGTTCAAACTGCGTGTAACGTTATGGTGAATCTTCTTCCCCTAACCCAATTTTAGCAACTTGCTTTTTTGTTGTTGTTTTTTTACGTTTTTTAAAATTAGTTTTAGGTGTACAAAACAATATAATAGTTAGACATTTATCATTTATTTTTTTCACACAGTGATAACCCCCTTCCCCCATCTACTACCCCTCTGACATTGCAGACAGCTGTTACATTTCCACTGTCTATTCCTAATGTTGTACTCCGCTTCTTGTAAAATATACGTATATATAATACATATTTAAAATATATATAAAATATAATATATAATATAATATATTTAACATAATATATATTTATATATGATATAAACATATATATTTATATATATGTAAAATTCTAGTTGACATTCATTATTGTTGTGCTTCAGCTTCAGCTGTACAGTGCAGTGATCAGGCATCTACATCATCCCTGAGGTGGTCTCCCTAATGAGACAAGTGTCCATCGGATACCCTACACAATCTTTACCACATTATTGATTTTCCAAATTGACTTTCGTATCCCCATAGCAACTTGTTTAAATTTAAATGTGTGCTCATTTAAAAACTACATTAGAGGAAAATCTTAATTTTGAAAGAGATAATACAGGGGTTGATAGTTGGATTTATAGAAAAGATGATTTCCCGTGAGGGGCATCGATGTTGAAGATAGCTCTTGGTTCAGGTTTAATGTTTAACCTACTAAAATATCTCTTAGAACCTGTACCTGTCGCATGAAGAATGAATGCACCCTGAGGCCCTTGCTTCCAAGTGTGTGGGCCTGTTCTGGAGAGTGCTCGGCACAGCTGTGTGCACCAGCTAATTTGCCTCTTGAGCTGGGACCAAAGCAGTGAGATACAGAAGTGTTTTCTCATCTTAGAGCTTGAGCTTCTAGCAGTAAGAGTGAACTCCCTGCTCTGGGACAACTGGCTATCCATCTGGAAAACAGTTAGTTTCTACCTCACACTACTTTTGAAAATAAATTCTGGATGAATTAAAGATCTAAAAGTAAAAAGAAAATATAACCAAAATATAAGAGAGTTATATGAGCATGCGAGAGAATGCAATTATGATCTTGGAACAGAAAAGGCCATCTTAGAGCATTAAAGCAAAACACTCAAATGGAAAAAATAAAAAATTTTGACCCTTTCCACAGTAAAAACTTTTGTAAGACAAAAATATACGATAAATAAAGTAAAAAGGCAAATGGTAGATTGGGAGAAAATACTTGCAACATAATTAACAAGGGATTAGCATATAGAATATATGACAGAGTCATGCAAATTGAGTAAGACAATGATAAACAATTTGATAAGAAAAAATGGGCAAAACCCATAAAGAGGCACTTCTAGGGAGGGAATGCAATTGGCCAAGAAATATCCCAGAAGATTAATCAACTTCATATTAATCAAGGAAATACAAATTTAAATAATAAGATAACATTTTTTATACTCATCAGATTGGCAAAGTTTGATATTAGAGTTTGATAATCTCACATGTTGGCAAGGATGTTCAAGCAGCCTCATAAATCACTAGTGAGAATATAATTGGAACAGCCAGCGTGGACGACAATGACAGTATCTGTTAACGTCGCTAATGTGCATATTCTATGGCACAGCCATTCGGCTTCTGGATACCTACCCAAGAGAAACATTCACCTTTGTGCACAAACAGGCATGTATGTGTAAAGATTTTCATAGTAGAATTGTCTTTAATTAAGAAAAAAAATAAGACATGACTTAAACATGTATCATTATGGTGTTATTTTAAATAGTTGATAGGCGCTGGTAATCATATTTTAGAATATTATGCAGCAGTTAAAAAACTGATAATAGAGGTCATAATTGGGGAAGAATTTAGGTAGGAGAAGGAGGGAAGGCTGTTATCAGAGACTGAATGTATCACCCCAAATCCATATACTGCAGGCTTCACACCAGTGTGGCTGTATTTGGTGTAAGAAAGTAATGAAGGTTAAGTGAAGTTTTAAGGGTAGGACCCTGATCTGATGGGATTAGTGTCCTTATAAGATGAAACACCAGAGAGCTTCTGTCTCTCTGTCCGTCTCTCTCTCTCACCTCCTTCCTCCGGCCCCCTGCCCAGGTAAAAAGCTCTCATCAGAAACAAAACTCTTGTCAGAACCTGGATCTTGGACTGGCAGTTTCCAGAACTGGGAGAAAATGAGTGTCTTTTTAAAGCCCAGTCTGTGGTATTTTGGAGGAAGTGTATTTTGTTGACAGTGTTTGAGTCCCTAGATCCTGCGAGGCGAGGCTGGATGCCAGACTACCCTTGAATTTAGAGCAATCAGTGAACTGCAGAGGGTCCCAGCCAAAGGGACAAATGGGGGCCGAAATCCATTTTGAGCTGTGCCGTATCTACCTAGAGGAAGGAACATCTTCCTCCCTTCTTTCCTTCCTTCTTTCCTTCCTTTTGCCTGCCTTCCTTCCTTCCTTCCTTCCTTCCTTCCTTCCTTCCTTCCTTCCTTCCTTCCTTCCTCCCTCCCTCCCTCCCTCCCTCCCTTGTTCCCTCGTTCCCTCCCTGCCTCTCTTCCTTTCTTCTTCCTACCTTCTTTTTCACAGAAAGGCTCCCAAGTCACGTGCTCACTGGGGGGGGGGGGTCCCTTTTTCCACTTCTCAAAAGGGACTATGTGGACTGCCAAGAGTTTTGCAGTTATATGAACCAGTAAATCTCCCCTTTTACTTAGGCCACTTTAAGGTCTGCTTCTGTCACTTGGCACCAAGCTAATCCTGATTAATATATCAGGTCAAGGGATTTGAAAACTAGGATAATCCTTAAAAATTCCTGAGTACCTATGGGTACGCTACATATGAAATGATTTGGGGAGCTTACTCACTTGCCCCGTGTTATACCATGGTTAGTGGCAGGTCAGCACTAACTGGCTAGTTCCCAAAGTTAGCATGCTGTACCACATAATACACTGCCCCTCTGTCTATTACCTGTGATGCATTTTATAACCTCGGGTCTGAGAGTCTAACCCTGCAGAAATGGCTTATCTCTGTCTACCATGTTCTGTCCACCAGTCAGTGTCGGCCTCTGGACTATGGCTTTACGAACTAACAGTCTGCACATCTCCATGGCATCAAAATCTGAAATACGAAACAGGATGTGATTCGATCAATTTATTATTGTGCATAACCAGTCAATTCAGAAAATGCCAAAACACCATGAAATGCTATGACTGGGACAATTAAACATCTGTACTCTTTAGCCTAAGATTTAAAGGAATAAATATGTTTAGGTATATTCGCACCTATCCTGTAACTGTTACTAAATGCTGTTTAATTTGTGTGTGGTCTTACCCCAGGCCTGAGCAGAAAATTCGTCGTAGGTCCTCTCACGACGATAGATAAGCTTCCAGAGGGAGAGTCACCCTGGCCTGTGCCCAACTGGATGCTCAGAGGCATTAGTGTATCTTCTGATCACTACCCATTTGGTTTAGCATTCCCGCCTACTTATTTTGGTATTCCTAAATTTTATTTACCCTGGGGAATCTGTCTTCTGCTCTGTTTGCCTCCTTAAGATGGTAAAAGGAGGGAGCTTTCAGCTCTTTGATAAACTCAAGGAGAGGCTGCACGATTTCGCTGGGTTTCTGTCAAAGCTTGTTATGGTCTGTTCCCAGACAGAAGAGAGTAATTTTCTTCCACCAGCTAGCCTTCCTCCACAACCCAAATTTGCCCTGTGACAAAAAAATCAGATTCTCTGCCAAATTCTATGGATATGTTCTTGTTTTGAGGCCTGGTTTCTTTGAGAATGACCTTTGAACAAATTACTTTTCAAGGAGTTAGGCCCCTTCTGCTCATTGTGAAACCTATTTGAATGGAGCTCTCACAGTAGCTCCTCCTCTTATCTCATTCTGTCAGCGAAATAACATTCAGAGAAAGGTGTGGGATGGGTGCTATCCAATCCAATCCCTGGGCTTGGATTTCATCTCCTCCTGCCTCTCAACTTTATCCCTGTGTGCCTATGTGTCATGTCACATTTTCATCATGCTCAAGTCTCACCCACTTAAAAAGTCCTTTTTTGTAAAATCCCCAATTCCCTTCCAGATATTGCCCTGCCTTATTCTGTCTGCTTCATCCTCAAGTTCACTAAAGCTCTGTCCGCTCACACCATCTTTATTCCTACCTTCCACTTACTCTTCCTACTGTTCTATATGGGCATTATTCCCCATCTCTCCACAAAAGCAGCTTTGGCTAAAGGCGTTAGTTAGGGAACCACACAGGCATCCGAGTGGCTCAACCACAGCCGACCCTTCCTGAGCACTCCACTGTCATGTGCTGCCGACTTTCTCCTCCATCCAGTCTCTAAGTGTTGGGATTCATTTGGGCTCTGTAATGCCCCGCTCCCCCCCCCCCTTTTTTTTGTCTGTGTCTACATTCTTATTCATCCTCATGATTTTAAAGACCGCCTATATGTGATGACTCCTGAATATGCACTTTAGTCTACAGCTCTTCTCTATGAGAACCAGATTCTTACACCCAGCTGCCTGCTTGACACCTCTATTCAGATGCCGCAAAAGTGTCATGACTCAAACAGGACTTTGCTTTTCTCCCCAAACTCAACCCACACTCAGTCTTCTCCATCTCAGTTTTCAGATTAGAAGCCCAGAGAAACTTCAGGATTCCTCCTCACTCCTCACAATTAGTCCATCAACAAATTCTGTTTGTTCTATCTCCAGCATACGTCATGTCACTCTCTTCTATCTTTTCTGTTCCACTACCACTGTCCCCTTTGAAGCCACTGTCATTTCTACTGTGTCACTGCAACAGCCTACTAGGTGGTTTCTGTGAATCCCGTCATGCTCCCCTCCAATTCATTATTGCTACTGAGTCTGGAATAAAGATATAAACTTCTTATCACTCTGTTGCAGAAAACCATTTAATCATTTGCCATTGATCTTAAATCCTTACCACGATCTATCAGACTTGTCTAATCCTCTGGAATGTAAGCTTCATGAGGGCAGGTATCTCTTCTCTCTCATTCTCTATTTTATCCCTAGTGCTTAACATCGCATTTAGCATATGGAAGGCATTTGATGAATATTTATTGAAAAAATGAATGACAAACATTTTTACCATACTGCCTGTAGTTATTTGTTTAAATTACGTTCTCCCAGCTAAAATGTAAGCTCTGTGGAAACAGGAACCATGAATTTTGTTGTTCAACCCTTTATACCTAATAGCTAGAAAAATAGTCCATCATCAGTATAGGAGAATTAGAAGTAACAGACTGGCTGCAGACACGGCGACACAGTTGTATTTAAAACATAGTGCTGAGTGAAAGCAGTATGAACGAAAATTAGATATATAACACAATGTCATTTAAAAACACTGAAAATACATGCATACAGAACAGTGATATACATTTTGCAAGAATACAAACAAAAAGGTATACATTAAACATATCAGAATGACCTAGGGAAGGATGGGCATGGGAAATAAAAGTAACTGAAGTAAGAGAGGACAAATGTTTGTTAAATGAATGATGAATGTATTCTGCAGATGGTATGAAACTCCAAGGTGAGTAAGTGTGAATTTTTAAGGAATAGTAAAACAGAACTGAAGGAATTGACAAAAATACATTCATTAGTTGGTGATTCCTTCCAAGGTTTTGAGAATAATGGTGGAAGTGCAGCCGTAATGGCCTGCCTGGTACTTTATAAAAGACAAAATTTCTTAGCACAGACAAAATAGAAAAAACTGTAATTTCCATTAGCATCAAATATTCCAAATAAGAGTACAAAGATGTCCTCTAATTCTTAAAGGAAAAAAGTCCTTGAGGGGAAAATTCCATTGTTTTTTCCTCCTGTGCATGCTCTAGTAGCAGTATCCTCAGAAAAGTGATTTCCAGGTCTGATTTTGCTGATCTACAGGAAAGCTCCCTGCTTGCTGCTTCAAATATAATTTAATTCACTTTAATTAGGACAAATAAATAAACGTTATGCAGAACTTTCAAGAGAAAAATGGATTATCACATCAAATTAATGAGGCTAGGCATGATAAGTGGGGCACTGTTGTCTTAGAATAAAACCTTGGGCTCCGTACAACATAACGCAAAGTTTTAGGCCATTTACAAATTTTCTGAGGTCATCATATGATATATTCCTGGCTCAGTCTAGTCATGTAAAGCCTGTACTTTTCTGTTTGAGGATCACAAGCTTGTGACTCCAGCCCCTAAAGCCTTAGATGGGACCAAAACAAAATTGCAAAATCTAAACAGACATTGATGAACAAAGAAAAGGTGAGAAGGCAAAATGGTAATACATCTCATTATAATTAAATTTAAGTATTTTATTAAAGAAAGCCAGCCTCTCTCTCTCTCTCTCTCTCTCTCTCTCTCTCTCTCTCTCTCTCCCCCCTCCCTCTCTCTCTCCCACCATACACTTTGTTGTATAAATTAGACAAATGTAATTCTGAAAACACTACACAGCTGCAACTTTTCTTATGCAGTTAATATTTGATAATTGCAGTTATGTTGCATAATTGATTACGAAATATTTATACATTTGGGGGATTGATTTCCAAACTTCACCAATGAATCTCACATATCAATTTAATTGTAATCATGAACTTGACATTAGCATCTGGATTACCACATCCTAGATTTCTTGATCATCTTAACAGTTCTACCTTCATTTCCAAATAGGGGAAGGCGCAGATAGTAATTGGGGGTCAGATTCCATACATAAAATATGACCCTCATATTTTGTAGTGAGGAATATAGGTAGCCAGGAGTGTTTTTACTTAGTTTTATTAACTAGTTTTTTGCACATGGTTTAACTTACTAACAATAACTACCATTTCTTGGATACTTGTTATGTGTTGGATTGAGTTAGAATGGTTTATGCCAGTGGTTCCCAAACTT
Organism: Rhinolophus hipposideros; assembly: GCF_964194185.1. Taxonomy (NCBI): domain Eukaryota; kingdom Metazoa; phylum Chordata; class Mammalia; order Chiroptera; family Rhinolophidae; genus Rhinolophus; species Rhinolophus hipposideros. The sequence continues at coordinate 21,165,623 of NC_138053.1, read as the reverse complement.
GAGAATGCATCAGAATCACCTGGAGGGCTTGTTAAAATGAGTTACTAGGCTCTCTCTCTAGATTTTCTCAGTTTGCAGATAAGGGGTAGAGCCCGAGAATTTGCATTTCTAACCAGTTCCCAGGTTGCATTTCTAACCAGTTCTGCAGTAAAAAATGAACTCTAAAATCTCAGAAGCTTCGCACAACAATGCTTGTCTCTTGCTTTCACAGGCCCCCATGCAAGTGCGCAGCCCTCCTCCATCTTATGGTTATGCTGTTTGTATACACGGCCTCCAAGGATGGAAGAAACATCTGGAACATGGATCCCTTGGCTCTCCATCCATTGACTGGAACTGGATTCCAGGTGTGCTCTCTGTCACACAGGTACTTAACAGTCACCGTTCTTTCTCTGCACTACAAAGGCAGGTGTGTGCACACTAGATTCAGAGATAAGAAAACAGAGTCTCAGAGATACCAGCTACCCTCACAGGGAAGGGGTGGGGCAGGATTCAAACCCACAGCTGTCTAACTGCAGAGCTGGTACATTGCCCTACTCAGAATAACACTCTGTATGTGCTTGGTGGCTGGATCAGCTCAAGGGCTGGCACACAGTAGACTGCCTAAGAAGCTTATCCAACATCAAGAAGACAAACCCCCAATTGTGGGCCTCTGGCAGACTTGTTCCACAACTCCCTCTCTATCGTTTGCAATCTGAGAATCCCTCAAAGTAGAATGAAATGGCTGTGTATTTTTACAGTGGCTTATGCCCCTGCGGTGGCTAGTTATTTTGAGGAAAGGGAACCCAGAGAAAGAAAGAGCTATTTAGAGAAGAAACCTCTAGAAGATTGCAGAGGAAAGGACATCAAAAGTCGTTACAGATTCATTTCAGGTAGAAAACCTGAGAAGTTGAATCCGCCTAACTGTGTTGTTTTAAGAAACTTACAGCCACACTCCTCTTCTCACTTCAGCTTTACCTCACCACAAATAATACCTATTTTATGTTTTAAATACAAATGTTCAATGTTCAAACCCTCCCACACATGTTCTTTACTAGCTCTTCAATTCTAGATGTAAGTGTAATTATTTAATGCTGTTTTCCTTGACCCTCAACATTTGATGGTTGGGGAGCTAATGGTCCTATCTGTGCATTGTGCGGTCTTTACCTCTCTCTCACCAGTTCATGCCTTTCATTTGGGTGCTTTGCTCTTCAAAAGAACTTTTGAAAGAAGTTGGCATGTTTAAAACAAAACTCATTCCTTCTGTCCACCTGCTTATGTGAGTTTGCATCTTCCTAGTAGTTCTTGCAACAGAATTAATGTAGAATAAGGTTTGAAATACTGGCTAAAAAGTAATATTTTCTGTAGATTTGCTTTGTCCTTATACTGTGACTAATTGAGAATTTACGATGTCTGTTTACTAATTCTACAGGTGGAATTTCATGTTCATGAATCTGTATCATTTAAACTTGTGTCTACTTTTTGGGGGGAGGGTCTTTAGAAATTTCTGATCTAATATTCTTTTAGACAGTCTTTAGGTTCATTGGTTTAGACATTTCTGGGGAAATTTAAAGCTGTATATAACCAATAGCATTTTATTTCATTTTGTTTACATAATAATAAATTTGGTATCTTCAGGTCTATACATTAGTTAAATGTTAATAAAATGAACCCAATCCTGATAGATGCCATTTTAAAAGAACCACTTTTTAACATGGTAAATAAAAAATCAGCTTAGTGTGGGAATTTGTTCCTTTTGGCTTCATAAAACAAAAATTTAGTCATATCCTGAGAAAAACATAAGTATGGTTTTTCTTCAGAAGATGTCATTAAGCTGCTGAAAATGAACATACCCATAGTAGAAAGAATATTAAGAGTTCCTGAAAATTAGTATAAATAAATAAGCACAATTGAACTACATACATTTTGAAAATACAGTGATGAGGCATTAAGCCAAATCATTTTATGCTGTGTTAGGATATCTTTATTCATGATCCAACTGAAAGTCTTTTAAGAAAGGCACTTCTGCTTAGTCAGTTTGGTTATGAGAAAGATAATTTAAGCCTTTAACAAAGTTCTCTGACAATGAGAGCAAGCAACATGTATGTGTGTTTCCCAGTGACATAACTTTTGTGGATATACAGTTTATCAGACAGGCTCATTTCAAAGAGCAAGGCTAAATAAAGTAAAATGTAGAGATCACAGTAAAGTGAAACATTTAAAAGTGAAAACCATCTAGGAGAAGGAGTTTGTAGCCTATGTAAAGATTGGATTGACACCCAGAATATAGTTTTTAAAAATGTCTGTAAATCAATAAGAAAAAGGCAAAAAAGTCGAAAAATCTGTAAAAGTCATAAGCAGATGTTATCAAAAGAAGTTAAAAAAGAATGAACAGGTATGTGAAAAAGAATTCAGCTTCACCAATGACCAAAGTTAAGCAAATTGAAAAAAAAAAAACGAGATGCCATTTATCACTCATTGGAATAAAAACTGATGACGCTGTTGGAGAAGGTGTGGGCAAACAATATACCAATGGGGAGAGTATGAATTGGTACAATCGTTTTTGAAAACATTGTGGAAATATCCAGTAAATTTGAATTTTTACATATGCTAAAACTCAACATTTCCACTTGGCCTATAAAATCTCTCACACATGTGCATAAGGAGGAGTAGCAAGAATGTTTACAGCAGCAGTTTTCTAACAGCAAAAGCAAACAAAGTAATTGAAACAGTTTAAACGTCTGTAAATAAGGAAAAGGATAAATAAAATATGGCCTATTGAGATGTTAAAATGCTAACAACACTTACAGTGAATGAACTGTACCTACAGATACTCGAATATTAACACAGATCATATGAAAAGAATACAATCCAGCCCCACGTATCCTAAGTAGAGAAAAAAAATCAAAAGTATACGTTGAAGAGTGTTGTGCCAGGGGGTCCCGTACTCCCCAGCCTTCCCTAAATATCTCCCCACAGCAAGCCTTTCCCCACCCCCTTTCCGGCATAGCTCCTACTTACCAATTCTTAGAAAAAGCCTTGCTCATTCACTTCCCTTTCCACTACCCCCTTCTTTCTCCCACTGTCCCAGGGCTTGGCGACACTCTGTGGTTGATTTGTATCACACTGTACTGTTACTGTTTTATTTGTGAGATCCTTAAAAGCAGGGTCTATGCTTTTCACTTCTGAATCCCTAGCACTGCACACACTGTGCAGCACATGACAATGAGGGAATGAAGCAGGTTCATTTAACTGATGGCACCAGGATTCTTTTGAGGTGACCAGAACAGTGAAACGATGCACATAAAACTGAAGAAAGTTACACATTATCCTTTTATGTCTTTGAAAGATCATCAGTATTTTAAAGAAAATTGTTATTTCCCAAGTAGAAAGAACGTCTGAAGGTAGTTAAATAAATACACTATCACACAGGAAACAGAAATGTCAGCTGAGATCCAATTTGCTAATTGGGCCCATAACTCCTTTAAGGTCTATTTTTGAAACCAATTAAATTCTCAGATTTTTAGTTCTCTTTTTTTTCTTTATTCTTTTTTCATATGGGAACCATTTTTTTAGTTTACAAATTGAGTGCTTAAATACTGACCTAAATTTTTCTGGGATTAATTTTTCTTTACAACTTTGATCACAACTGGATTGACTTTTTTAGTCATATAATTTGGGGAAATTCCTCAAAGTATGCAATCCATAGACACTGAACTATGGTAACCGCCCTATGGGCAAAAGGTGTTATATAAATGGTAGTAACAACATAATCCAGAACAATTCTGAACTTACATACAGAGGACATTTTCATATAGGGTCTAACCAAAAGCCTTCTTGAAATGTTGATGTATTTTAACAATTATCCATCAGGGACATTGCTCCATCACAGAAATAGGTCAAATTCCAAAATTCTACCACTTCTACGACTATTAGTATTTACTACTCCTTCGGCTCCACTCTGACTGCTGTACACACACACACACACACACACACACACACACACACCCCTCCACACACCTCCACAGGCTTTCAAATTATGTTTCAGGGGGGTCTGGTTTTAGTAAGTATTCATTTACTCATTCATTCATTCATTCATTCATTCATTTATTCAACAAAGATGGCTACTCTCTCTAGGTAATCTTGTAGTTATGTGAGATCCAGAAGTGAACAAAGCAAATTATATTCTGTTGCAGGAGATAGATAAGGAAACAGATGAGAAAGTAGTATGATTTTCAACAGTGGTAAGTGCTATGAACAAAATTAGAATAAGGGATTAATGCAACCGAATGGGGAGTTGGGAGAAGTTATTTTATGTGGGGTGTGTATATAAGTTGTGTAAGTTTCCTATGGCTGCTGTAACAAACTACAAATTTAGTGTCTTGAAGCAACACACTTTATTGTCTTACTATTCTGGGGGTGAAAATTCCAAAATGAGACTCACTGGGCTAAAATCAAGGTGTTAGCAGGGTGACCTTCCTTCTGGAGGTTCTAGGGCAAATTCTGTTTCCTGGCTTTTTCCAGCTTTTAGAAGTTGCTTCATTCCTTGGCTCCCTTCCTCCATCTTCAAAATCAGCTGCCTCGTATCTTCAAATTTCTCTCTGGCTCTTACTGTTGGAGGAGGTCATCGAGAGGACGTGGCTGCTGGTTGACCTGTGAGCTGGACCTGGGCAATCGGAGGCCCCTCACGCCTTTTCTTGTCCTTGGAATGTGTGTTCTGCCCACTGTTCGTATAGTGGAAGCTGCTTTCAAGGACATGGCCTTGAGAGGGCAATGTGTTGTTGAGAGACCAGCTGGGTAGTGTATGTGACTGAACTCAGTTAAGGCCTCTACATAAACTTTTAAGACTCCAGTGCGTGGATGCGGAGATCTACTCATTCTGCCAAGATAAGCCTTGTATGTAAGCTTCCTTGCTTATTAACCCTGTCACCACCAATCTGGAGTGGTCTGCCTCTTTCTTTGGTCTCTCCTTGCCCTCCTTATACAGGGGCCAGTTTGATGCCCACACGTATCCTCTTATAAGGACCCCTCTGATTACATTGGGCTCACGCTGATAATACAGGAAAATCTTCCATCTCAAGATTCTTAACTTACACCTCCAAGATCTCTTTTGCCATGTAAGTTATATATTCATAGATTTCAGGTATCAGGAATGTGAGCATCTGTTTGGGCCATTATTCTGCCTACCACAGAGTGGTCAGGGAAGGTCTTTTTGATGGTTTGACCTTTAAGTAAATACCTGAGTGATCTGAGTGAGCCGTGGCAGGACAGGGTGGAAGCCTGTCCCAGGAAAGAGCAAGTATAGGAGCCCTTTGCCAGCATGAGCTTGACATATCCTAGGAACAGAGGAAAGGCTTGTGTGCCTGGTACAGAGCAGACAATGGGGCAGGAAAAGGCAGGGTGTGAAGTGCTAGGGGAAAGCCGGGCTGGATGTGTAGGCTTTGTAGGTCTTCCTAGAAAACAATTTGGGATTTCATTCCAAGTGGGATATGAGCTTATTGGAGGATTCTGAGAAGGAGACAGGTAGATGATCTCAAAAATGTCTAGAAATCAATGAACTTGTAGAAATTCCTTTCTTAGCAGAAGTTTTAGGAGCAAACAGAACTGCTCTCCAGTCTCTTTGGTGAATCAGTCAGTGAAGAGGGCAGTAAGTTCAAAACCAGAAAGGAAAAGAATGAGATGTCATTCGTGTCTTCCTCCTTCCTTTGAGGGACTGAATCCTGCATTGGGGTGAGGGGTTTGGTTGGGTGTTGAACGTGTCGGTGGGGAGGAAACTTGAGTGATGTCTTCTTAAGAGATACCTTAGTAGAAGAGCTGAGATGATCTTGGCTCTTTTCCTTTATTTTTACTTTTTTCCAAGATAGGTAAAGGACAAAATGATGTGTAAGGGTTGGGAATATAAGCTTTCTAGCAGGGACCTGAGAAAGTATGTATTCCATAAAATACTTTGTTATAGGGGAATAGTCTCAATTAAATTAAAAATCACTGTCATCCTGGTTTATTCCTAAGACATTAAGACAATTGAACTATACAGAAATATTTTTGTAATGGTGTACTTTGTAATATAATTTTACCTGCAAGATAAATTGGTCTCGCATGATTTTCCTGTCACAAGACAGTATTGGTTGCTATTTCATCATTACTATTGACATTCTTCTAGGGATTTTGTTTTTAATAATTCTAAGATCTTGCCTGGCATTAAAATTAGGTTGACCAATCTAGTATTGGAAGCATAATTTTTTCCTCTTTATTTATAAGGGATTTGGGGGAAAAGGTATTTTTTTGTTTGTTTGTTTTTTGTGGTGATCGTTAAGCAAAAAGGAGACCAAGCGTTTGTATGAACATAACATAGCTCACTACCTCCAGGAATCATGCAATGATTATTTTAAAATCAAGATATTTTCTCGTTTCTTTTTGAAGCTCTTCCTTTTTAAATATGAAGTCAGCAGCTTAGGACCAAAGACAATAAAATTCACAGTTTTGTAAGCTGCTATCCCCGTGTATATGAACTGGGGCTACAGCTTACCCTACAGTGTTGTTTGGAGAAGAAAAAGCCCTCCCTGGGAATGTGCAAAAGACATCCTGACAGGAGCGTCATGGATTAAACGCTGTGTTCACAGCAAGACTTCATAAAGGCAGAGCATCAATCGAGAGTTTAGGGGAGCAGGGAGAGGATTGAGTTTGTCTTGGCAAGGTCCATGTTATTACAAAAGAAGACTGTGGACCAGCACAGACCATAACCATGACTCCTGAAATAGCTGAAGTCAAGGAAAGGGTGTAATTGCCATAATTGTAAATAAGTGGTCCAGAGAAGTCTGTATTATATCATGAGGCTTTTACCTACACTTATAACATTGAGCAGACTGTTTAAAATCAATTGAAAATAATAGAAAAAGTATGAATAGGTAATTCAAAAGCTGTCCCCATGACCTTTCCCTTGAATTCCACCCTGGTGGAAAATGATTGGATGCCGTCCACCCTGGATGCCGTCAGGCCAATTGTATGGCAAGCAGCCCCCCACCAACTGGGAAGCCATTTACACCATCTGAGCCTTGATCATTAGCTTTTCATTTCAATTATGATGAAACCAATCATTTTTCTTTTTGAGACAAAGGGAATTGGAAAGAGGAGGATACTCTTTAAAAGTTTTACTGTAGAGACTGTGCCAAAGAGAATAGTTAAGTCAAGGAAAAAAAAAAGGTAAAGAAAGAAGGTAAGAAGCACAGCAGGGGAATAGAAGAAAACAGTGCATGTGTGAAAAAGGAAGAAGTAGAACCAGGAAGCTTCTCTTGGAAAAACTGGGGAGAAAGTGGGATTTTTACCTTACCCCCCCATGTTAGTACTTAGAACAGCTAATAGTTGGCTGTTCTCATTAGCTGAAATCGGCTGACTGCCAAATCCAGATGAAAAGTGAAAAATGTAATCAATTATCCAGATGTTTCCAAATATCCGAATTTTTGGCATCAAAAACATAAAGCATCTCAATGATCTATTGAATTTTTTGCTTTGCTTGTAGATATGTTGACATCATGTGACAGCCAAGGATGGCTTGGCATATGTCCATATAAAATGTTTCCAACCTGAACCTGTTTAACATGTAGTAACACTTAGGGCAGCCTCTATAGGCATGTGTTTGCTCTGGCTCTGACACAGCACCGTGCTGCCACAATCTCTGTATATTAGAAGGAGAATTAATGTTAAGCACATTGTCATCACCCATGAAAAGAAGTGACAGTGTTTTGAAAGATACTGCAAAATACTTGGAAAGAATAAGAATGCCTCTCTTTCAACAGCTTGATGTTCACTGGTGCTCAAGAATTTCAGACATCATTTTGGTTTAATACTAATCCTGGGGAAAGATTGAAGAGCACAGCACATCCTGGAGCCTTGAAACAGAGATTGGCAAACCCTTTCTGCAAAGGGCCAGATAGAAAATATTTTGTGCTTTATGGGCCATACCATCTCTGAGGCTACTTCTCAACTCCACTGCTGTGTCATGAAAGCAGCCGTAGACAATACATACATGACTGAGAGTAGCTGTGTACCAATAAAACTTTACTCATGGACGATGCAGTTTGCATTTCATGTAATTTTCATGTGCCATAAAATATTTTTCTTGTGATTTTTTTTCCAACCTTTGAAATATATAAAAACAATTCTTACCTCTCAGGCTGAACAGAAACAGGTGGCGGGCTGGATTTGGCCTGTGGGCCACAGTTTGCTAACCTCTGCCCTAAAATATGAGAGATTTAGATGACTAAAAATGCTGTAATAGTAAACATTTGCAGCAAGTTTAAAATGTGCCAAGCTCTATACGAAACACTTTGTATTCTATAGCAATTTAATCCTCCAAACAGCCCCATGAGGTAGATACTCTCATTTCCTTCAATATACAAAGAGGAAATGAAAACGCAGAGGTTTGAGGTAATAGAGCCACTGTGTACAGTTGTATGGATTGCTTGGGGCAGGAGGTACTCAGTCACGGGGTGAGTGGGCCCCAAACGAGGTCTCCAGCCTCCTTGAGATTTCATCTGCCCAGAGGGGCACCTGTTTCTGGTTTGCACGAGATCATAAGGGCTACTGTTTTAAGTGACTTGTTCATGGTCATTAAGTGGCAGGAGGGGGATTTGAACCCAGGCCTCTCCCTCTAAAAACTCTGCTATACTGTTGAAGAAATTCCTTGCAGTCTTTGGAATATATTTTATGTTCCAGAGGTTTTTGTTTTTGTTTTCTTTGTATAAACCTATTTGTTTCTTTGAATTCTGTCTTATTTCCCCAGGCCTAACAGATTCAAGTACTCCAAGGTGGCTTTGTTCCTGCAATTAGACATGTTTGTCTTTAGAGTTGGCTTGTGCAATGCTGTGTCAAAATGTCGGGAGACATTAAACAGCAGTAGCACCAAACATTACACGAATGAAAACATTCTGAGGATGGAAACTCTTGTTTTCTCTTCACTTCTGTAACTCTTTCCCACCCCAAACCAAGACACCACATTTCCAAAGGGGCTAAGGTTGAAGAAAAGTGACTTAAAATAGCGAGCTAAAATATATGACGTGAGTTTTGCCTGTAACAATACTTGGATGGAATGAACTATCTTATGCCCAAAGTGATCAACTGATTGTGAGTTCAGCTGTTGCTGGTCATGGTTCCAAGCCAACGTGAATTCCATTCTTCGAAACGTTCTCTTCTATTTTGTGCACTCATTTCTTTCTCCCTCCACTCCTAACGCAGGCCTTTAACTACCTTTTTTCCTAGGTTTCTGAAATGGCATCCCATCGGCTCTGCCTTGTTCCAATATCAACTAGCCATTAAAAATCTACCATACCAACTTCATGAATACAATTTAGAATACAATTTTTAAACATTTCACAGTCCAGTTGGATGTCTCTGTTGGTGTCTTGTTGCTTACGGTATCCAATACAAACTTGTGAGTCAGGCATTCAAGACCCCCTGTAGGGTGGCCCACATTTATTTTTCTAATCACCTACTATTCCCTCAATTCAGCCCATCAAATGTGTCTCCTCCTTATTCCCTGGAATAAATATGCTCTCTCAACTGTGAGTCCTCACTCGTGCTGTTCCGTCGCCTGGGGAGCCCTGCCCCTCCCTTGTACATCTTATTTTTACATACTCTGCTGAGATAACTTGTCAAATTCCATCTTCTCCAGAGAGCTTCATCTAGGTGCCTAGCTCACAATCATATCTCCTCTACCACACATCCTATCATTTGGCTACTGTCTGTTGTTCTCAGGTTCGTATAGTCTCCGTATCCTACCTACTAGAAGATTATCAAGTCTTATGGCAGGATTCACGTATTGTCCTTTAGCAGCTAGGATCCGTACCCCAAATCAGTACATCTTTTCACTTTCCGTATCTCAGCCTGAGATCTGTGATTTTCCCATTGTGTTGGGCCTGTGGAAAAGCAAGCCAACAGGCAAAACACAGCAAAGTTTTAGTTTTTCTTGGGATACTCTAAACACTTCCCTGGAGCTGTGCCCCATTCTGGGATCTTCCACAGTGCTGAGTGCTGGGGAGACAGGAGACACTGTATCCTCTGTTAGTGCCCCAGACAGGGTAGGCCTAAGAGCTCTCCGTCCCCAGTTTTAATTGTCTTCTGCTGTTCCCATGTCATGCTGGGAGCCCAGGAATCTTCATGAAGGCTGCTTATATTTCTGTCAATGTGCACAATGTAGCCGTCCCTCTCGGGGCTGGCAGCCTTCCTAGTGGGCTGCTTAATGGGGGGCACAATTCTTTGCTCTTGGGACTGGTCCCAGACCACCGCCTCTTTCCCACTTCCCCAAGCCCAGGGAACCCGGAGAGTTTAGAGGAACTTCTTCATTCCTGTTTCTTTAGGATGTGAATAGAGAATCTCTTTCCCCATGGGTTTAGGCTTTTATAAAACAAAGACACAAAAGCTTGTGGTTTGCCCTGGTTTCCACTCTATTGTGTGGCTCTCCTGAATGAGTGGAGATCTGATCTTGTGCAGAAGGGAGTGGGGTCGTAGAGGGTTTTATTTTTTTTTTTGGGGGGGGGAGAAGGAAAAAATGAAAAACAGAAGGAGAGAAGTGAATATTTTAAAATAATAACCATCTATGGGCATTTTTTGTTGTTTTCTATAGAGCCTTACACAACATTGGTGATAATGCAGGAGCTTAAGACTGACTCATTTCACTCACTGAGCTTGTTATGTACATTTACAGTGAAAACAACAGGAGCATCCACTTCTAGCATCAGAAGTTTTAAAATGCATTCTTTTGTTTTATTGTGTTTATGTTGCACGGCTGGATTAGATTTAACTAACGTTGTTACAACTTCAGAAAAAGAGTATCCTCTTCCACACAGGTGCTTTTTCATCCTAACAACATCCTGTCTATAGAGAGGCATGAGGAAGAAGGGTGGGATCTGTTTACAGAGAAGAAACTTTGGCTGTCAATGACATCAACAGGTAAGTAGGTGGCCGTGATGTCTGTGCAAGTAACTGGCAGAAGAACTCCCTCTGTTTGCCGAAGTCCTTGGCGTGAGTCATTTGCAAACACTGTCCACTTAGGCTCTGCCAGGTACATCCCAGTCTGAACATCTCGATTCATCCAGATGAATCCTAGGTATGTCCGCTGGGTTTCAAAGGAAACTGCAAACAAAGAGTGCCTAGTATCCATAATGAGATATTTCTACATCAGCCTTCAATTAAGGCCCCAAAAGGCAAAAGCAGCAGAGGGTAATAGTGCCAGTACTGGAGCCAGACCTTCTGCTCGAGTTCCAGCTATTGTTGCTCTGGGACCAGGGTGGGGGCACCGTGCTTAACCTGTGGTGCTTTTATTTTCTTCTCTGAAAACAAAAAAATACAGCTAAGTATTGTAAGACTATTGTGAGAAGTAAATGAGTAAGTATGTCCGCAGCCTAGAATACCACCGGGCACCAAGGAAGTCCAATGTGGTGTTTACTATGGTCAGTTTCAGATCTATGTTCTCTGTTTTTTCTCTGCCATTCCCTTCCTGGTCATACCTGCTTACTCCCAAAAAACCACTAAAAGAACCTATCTAAAAATTCTTTACAATTTACCATTCTGTTCAACATAATTGGAACTGTAAGAGTGCCTTACTATGATCTGTCATTTTAGGAAGCTTAGACTCGTGGTCTGCTTCAATCCATTGTTTTGAAACGGGCACTGATTTCTGTGTTCCGTCCAGGTCTTCAGGCAACTGGGTTTCCAAATAGTCTGTAATTGTATCAGTTTAAATGTGCCAGATGCAAAGAATCAAAAACCTAGCTAAAACTTAAACATTAAAAGCACATATATTGGTCTCTATAGCTGGTAGTCTACAGGTAGGACACACGTCTAGATTAATCAGTAGCTCAGCAGTGTCATCAAGGTTTCTTTCCGTTTCTCCCCTCTGCTCCCCACAATGGCAGATCCTCCCACTAAGGCTGGTCCTACCTCATGGTGGTAATCTCGTGGCTCACAAATTCTTCATATGCTAGTTTTCACATGTATCCTAGGAGAGAGCAGGCCTTGTGGACATCTCCAGAAGCTCTCTCAGAAAAGAGCAAGGGTGATTCTTTTTTGGAAGCTTCAGGAAACATCTCTTCCTCCTTGTCTCAAAAACAGACACAATGGAACAGAATAGAGAAGGCAGACATAAACCCACACATATATGGTCAATTAATTTACAAGAAAGGAGCCAAGAATATATAATGGGGACAGGACAATCACATGCGAAAGGATGAAACTGGACCACTGTCTTGCACCATACCCCAAAATTAGCTCTGTTTTCTTTTTGTCACGTACACAAGTCAAGAAACAATACCGGGTGGTTCTGAGGGTACCACTGCTTTGTTTATGTATGAGGTTGACATGTGTTCTGGTATGCTTCTAGGTTTTAGAGAATTAAAAAATTCTTGGAAGGCAGCCATTTGTTTTACCCGGTTTTAGAAACCAGGATTTTCATAATCCCTTTCCAGCCCCATCTTTCACCACCTCCTCACTCAAACCACATTCTCCATTGTAACAAGTTATTTGTGATTCTCAGAATGTACCAAGACCATTGGACCTTTGTCTGTGAACCTCCTCTGAAATGCTGTCACATCCTTCTGTGCCTGGCAAACTTACTCAGTTAATTCATTCAGAATGTTTCACTGAGTACTGTACGCTGTGCTCGGCGCTGCAGTTACACTGGTAGGCGAGACTTGTCTGCTTTCACGGCAGTAGGGTTTTTGGGGAGTGTTGACTGGACAAAATAATTCTCCAGGTAGTCCACCAAAAGAGTGGTTTACTCGGGGAAAAGAAAAAGAAACAAAACCACCACAGCAGCGTGGGAACACACACCTCCGACCAGTGCTCCAACCGGACACACACGTGCAAAAAGAGAGAGAGCCAGACTTCCCAAGATGACCTCTCTCTCTACAAATCCCTCCCCCGGAAGTTACCACAAAGTTTAACAGGAAGTCAGGACTAGAGGGTTGACATGGGGCCCAGCTCCGCCCATCGTCCTCCCAGCTCTATGGTTAGTCATCCTAAGATGCCAGTTCACTTTTATTAGGAGAGATGGGCACTTGTCCTTTAAATCTTTATTCAGATATCAGCCCTTTTGTGACACATCTTCAGCTGCCTTCCCTCTGTGCTCTGTTCCTTCCTTCACCATTGCCTGAGAGTCTTTTAGCAGTTTATACATACCTCTCCTTTATAAATTCCCACCCTGTATCACTTTTTTTTTTTATCCTTATTTCCTCTACTTAACTGCAAGTTACTTGAAAACTGGGCTCTTCCTGTTCACCTTTGTGTCCTGTGTACCTATCTCACTGTGGGGCCAGAGTTTACACTCATTTAATATTCACGGAATGACTCGCTTGGTTGGGAGTGGGGTAGGGACATTAAGGTTATAATGAAATTGCAGACTCTACCTAAAAATCATGGCACCTTAACATCTGTACGTTACTGAAAAGCTTAATTAATAATTAAATAGGTAGAGAAAAGGAGGAGGTCATTTTTAAAGTCTCTTCCTTATGATGGATTTATATCATTAATTAAGCAGAGGTATGTAGGACCGTGTGAACAGTTACTTCTTCTTCTAGAAATGTCTCTTTTTCTTATTAATTACATTGTGTATGGTGCAGTATAAATCTCCGAATGCTTATTCCACTCATTTCATACATACTAATGAGGATGAGTGTATGAGTGTGGTGGGAGTGGAAATCATTTATTCAGCTGTGGGAAAAATAATGTCAGGACTCAGACCCCCTGTTGACTTTGCACACAGTTTTTAAAAGATTTATATTAGCATGCTAATTAAGTAGCTGGGTGCATTAAATAAAGAGCATGCCATTGCAAATGTTATAAGCCACTCCTTGTGTTTCTAGCATCCTGTGAGTGTGCAGCGTGTGGACCCATTCTCTACGTTTCTTTCCTTCACAGATTATTTACCAGTTTCAAGTTTTCTGCTTCCATCAAAAATTAATCACAGAGAGTTCAGAGAATTTTCAGTTCCCAGTAACTATAGAAAGACTAACTTTGCTACAATATGCCACAATTATTCTTGTCTCCTTTATACTGTGTGTATTTAACATTTAAAAATGTGGGTGATAGTCTCATTAGCTAACAAAATGTATTCTGAAAATATATCCTCAGATTTGATGATTATGCCTATATTATTTACTAACTTCTAAAGAGCAAGAGAGAAAAGGGTAAGATAAGTCCCCGAGTCCTTGTTTTATCTGCAGGAAATGATTTGTGCTCTTCCTGGAAGTGAAATATGCATTATTTTCTACAAGCCCACATGCTTAGTCAGCTCATTTGTATCCTGCCTGACTGCAGTTAATGAGAGTAGAACAGAAATACAGCAATATTAATTTCATAGTATATCACCTACTATTTTATTTTTTGAATGTCCGTACAAACAAAATTTTTTTTTAAATCACAGGGAAAGCATTTGTGTGTGTGTGTGTGTGTGTGTGTGAGAGAGAGAGAGAGAGAGAGAGAGAGAGAGAGAGAGAGAATATGTAACGATGACTTTTAAATCATTTCATAAAGATATTGAAGTGAAAAAATTTTCGTACAAGAACGTAGCTGACTTGGTGTGACAGTTTTCTTCCTTCCCCTTTGCTTCTCTGTATGTTATGGGTATAAAAATGTAGGAACAATTCATGATTGGCCAGTGCCAATGGACTGATTAATTGGTTAGATGTGTTTGTTTAGATTGTGGCTGGACCCAAACCTGGAACCGAGGGTCAGAAATAGGGAGTGTCTTGGCCAGTGTCACACAGCCAGTTAATTGTAGAGCCAAGACGAGACCGTTAGCTCCCAGACATAGTTGCAAAAATTTTCCCCTTTCTTTGCTTTTTTTACTTATTTTTCCCCCACGTTTTCTTCCATCTGTATCTTGATACTGTATATATTAGTAGTAATAAAAGAGCTCACTTTTGTTTTCATTTCTAATTTATCTTGAAGCATTCAGTTTTTCCCCCACTGAGCTCCCAGCTAACTCTTTCTACCCCTCCTCCTCAATATTCTGTTTCTGGGGAGCTGGGTTTGTTTTCTGTTTTCCTGGCTGAATCAAGAAAGCAGGAAGAGTTGAAGTGCTGACTTTGTCTTGTTTTTTATTTTATCACTAAAGTAGAGAGAGGTAGGGTGGTGAGGAGGGACATTTTAAATAACGTAAGAAACTGCTCCCTTTGTTTCATTACAAAGGGGGTTTTCCCATTGCACCAGTGGCCTCAGCAGTACTAACTCATGGATCAGATCACGCCTTCTTTTCACTGCCTCACCCCATTGATACCCTCTTAGAGACTGTCAGCTCTGCTGGAAAGAAGTGAGGGGAAGCACTAAAAGGTGAGGGAATATATCCAGCATGTTTTGGAAGAAATGTAATGTACTACTTAAGAGTAAACTGTCAGGATTTGATCCCTGACTCTTCCACTTTCTAGTGCAGGCACTGGGTAAGTCATGCTCCGTTTGTGCTTAGTTTTATCATCTACAAAATGGGGACAGAAATACCTCCCTGTCAGATTAGATGGGAGGATTAACTAAAGTGCTTGGCACAAAGGCTGGCCTGGAGTTAATTATGATTTTTATTGAGTAGCACCAATAGGTAGGACATAGTTTCTTGGGGACACTCACAAATTCTCTCTGAACCAAGAAGTCATGAAACAGAGCTCTGTTGCAACAAGTTTTCTTTCTTCAGCAGGGGAAAAAAGAATTCTTGTTCCTTGGAGGATGAAGGAGGAAGATGGTAAGACCCAGATAAGGCATCAGAGACTCCGCTGATTGTTCTGAGTCATAGCTAGGCTCTAATCCTAGGAAAGAACTGCAGTGCTAGGCTGGAAACTGAGGCAAAGCCCAGAGACCCAAGCAGAACGAGGCTCCTTGCACTGAACCCGCTGCCCACTGGCTGGAGGTTCTGAGTTTCCTTTGGCCAAGGACTGCTTCCCAGCTGAGTGAGGCTGAGTCTGTGGAGTGATGGCATCACTTAATCTTGCCAAGTTGACTTTGGCTCCAAGTCCTTCACCACCTGGCTGGCTGACGCGTGCCTTCATGCCATCTCCATGTATGTCTTGACATAGGTCCCCTCCCTTCACATGCATGCATTGCCTTCTTGGGTGTTCCAGTTGCTGCTCTGCCCTTTTACCTACACCACCAAATGTTCCAGGCTCCCACCTGGAGGCACACAGGAAGATATCCATGCTCCCTAAAACAGTGTCTTCCTTCATCCACACCCTGTACACAATGACGTTGTCAAAGTCACTTCTGTGTATGCAATTGAAACATGGCAACACTGGATGTTCTTGCCCTCTGTTTAGACCAAAACCCTACTGATATGGAGATGGACAGTATTATACACCAAGAAGTGGCTGCAGGCCCACATGGATCCTCGCTGGTCTGGAATGTCTTGTTTCAGAGGGACTTCAGAGAAGCCTCAGGAGGGCTTCTCCATGTCTCACAGGCCCAGACTCCCAGCCCCAAGCCAAGTCTTGGCCAATCACCACCGTGCACCTCAGCCCAACAGCTCTCAATGTGAAAGCCACACAGGCCTTAGAACAAGTAAGTGATGCATCTTCTGTTCCCAGCATCATCCTGTGTGGACCAGACCCAGGGGATTTAATTGAGTCTTCTCCTCATGTTCCTCCCACTGTGATGAGAGGGAGAATGAGGCTCGTTATAATACAGTGTGAAAGAGATAAGAGGAGGCAGAACCTAGGGTAAAAATTCATTTTTCTTGTTGCTATATTTCCTTGCTTGTTATAGTTTTTTGCACCCTAGAGCTCTTGTCAGTGACCCATTTTGTGAATGGAGACATTTCTGCTTTGAAGTCATAATTTATCCTGCAAGAGCTGCTAAAAGAAGCACTTTTAAACTCAGATCTGAGCATAGGCTGGGAATTTTAAGTCACCTCCAAGCAATTGGGTAAATTGCAAAGAGTGGAGTCTTTTTACCCGAGGGAGTCAATTTTAACTTACTGCTTTTTTTCTCTGAAGATGGTTTTCTCAAACATGTTCTCCCTCCTTACTTTCATTGAAAATTCTGATTTAGCTTGTACAAATTAGCCATTTGTGATCTATTTATGACATTTCGTTTGCCATAAGTTAACTTGTGACTACCTTATCATTAACCATCTAGCTAAACAAGAGTTTTAAAAATTAGCTTATGTATGGAAAGCCTAAGGAAACACTATATTTTTCCAACCCACTCCAAGGCAACTATAATTACTACCAGCCATCTCTCTTCTTAATCCTTAGAGAGAATATGGCAGAGAGGGCAAGAATGTGGACTCTGGCTTCCACATGCCTGGATGCAAATTGTGCTTTAACCACCAATCTGCTCTGTGACTTAGGGCAAGCTACTCAACCTCTGTGTGCCTCAGTTTCCTCATCTGTGACTGGAAGTAAAGCTCATACTTTCCTCATAGGATTATTACAAGTAGTAAATGAGTTAAGATACCCAAAGACTTTAGAGGGGTGCTTGATGCATAGAAAGCAAAATATAAGTATATTTTCTTTTTATTGTCTTCTAAATGTGTGATATTGGAATAGTTGAAGGATGAACCATGAAAGCATATATTTATAAAAACAGGTACCTTTTGCTTTTAGGATTTGATTAATTTAAAAATGGCTATTAGAAGCAGATCAGATTTAATACAAAGGAATTCTTAGATTTGGCTATCGAAAGTATTTTGCTTTTGTTAAATACAATCAGATGCTTTATCTATTTAAATCTTCTGGGTCTTATAATAACGCTATTTAGAATCTCATGTTTTAAAGGTTGAAGAGAAATGTCTTCAGTGTGTGAGTTTGCGTAATACAACTCAGCTGACTGGATAGGGCTGTATTAGGTGGCTGGCCAGCCTCTTCGGTGGCTCCCCCCACCAACCTTCCCTACCTTCCCACACTCTCTCAAGAGGGGCATGTAGCACACATTATGTAAGCTCTACAGAAAAGAAAAATAATAAAAACACATCTCTGTCTCCATATGTTATTGCTTTTTCTATACACTGAGTTTTCAGGCTAACTATCTTGTTAAATTTGCCTATTGCTGACAAAGCTATTCAGGGGTAAACAATACCCTCTGTCATTTCATAGGCAGCCAAATTTTCCTAAGAGGATTCTTTTGGAACCCCCTAAAAAGTCCCTTTGTTGCAATCCACAGAAAGTCACAGGAGAGCAGCTGAGCTGTGCAACTGAGTTCTATTTATTACATGTACACACATACACACATACACACTCACACACTCACACACACTCTGTTCACCCCTCATTCCTTCACATTTTTTTCTGGGATTGGTTAGCGAAGAAATTTGGGGTTAAGTCTCTGCTGGTTTGAGCTATGGTTGTTTTCCTTTTCTAGTTCAAATGAGTTACCCTTATTTCTTAACCTTCACAGTGTGCGGTTAGCAGGGCTCTAGGGTCACGCCCATTTTATTGCCAGAAAGTCCAAGGAGAATTCTAGGTATTTGGCCAATCTTGAGACAAAACAGATTAATCCCCTGGCAGTCACCATTCAACCACGTGGACTGGAGCATCTCTTTAGTTGTTTAGGAGCCACCAAAGAGGTGACCCAGCTTGCATTAAGGTAAGCTCTATTCAAAGTGAGGCCGATGGGAGGGAATGTTTCGCACAGTCTTACCCTAGAGGCTCAGAGTTCTGTTTCCCGCACAGTTTCCTTCCTTCTGATCCCACAGCGAAGGTCAGGTCCTCCTGTCTCTTGCTTTCAGAGCCCTATATATCATTCTTTTCTGATATATATCATATTGGAATCTTACATTGATTTTTATGATCACCTGAATAATTGTCTCCAATAGGACAGGGACTCCAGAAAGAGACTGTCGTCCTAATCACTGTATTCTAAGTATCTAACCAGTGTGTGACATACAGTTGGTGCTTAATAGGTAATGACTGGTTGCGCACGCTCCTCTTTGTGCATGCTCCTCGAATCCGTCCTCAATGTCCTGTGTGATACCCCTGACTCACTCGGTGCTGACTGGGGCCAGACATGATGGGGCGACAGAAATTACCACATAATCCTCTGGGCAGGCAGGGAGGTGTTCCATCAATCAACACCGTAATGAGAATTTATTAGATTTGCACCATATACTTACTTTGCACCCACTGCTAAAAATTGAGGGAAATTTGCCTAGAGAGCTTCAACATCCACCAGGCAAGATGAATCTTATGCAAATGTCATAATTAAATGCTACTCAAATAAATAAACCTGAGATTGATTCTAAGGGAAGTAGAGTTTCAGAGATTAGAGAGATGAAGGTGTTCCAAAATGGATGGAAAAACATTCCTATGAAGTTGGGACTTAAGCAGGAATGCTGTGTAGAATTGGGATGTACCAGGGGCAGAGGGGAGACTTCCCGTATGGGGGAAGGGAGACAGCCTGGGCAAAGCCATGGAGGCTGACAGGAGCATGGCTGTGTGAGGGAAAGAGAAGCCAGGACCTGGCCAGAGCAGGGTGTGCATGAGAGAGCGAGGAAGAGATCAAGGCCAAATGACGGAGACCTGATATGTGGTTTATGATCTTGGTACCACCCCTTGATCCAGCTTAGTCAGGACTTTCGCGCCCAGGGTGGCAGAGGCAATGATTTGAGCAGGAGTGGAGGTTGGAGGGAGATACAGGAGCTCAGCGTACCTTCTCCACTCCACACTCTCCTCTTGGTTTTGATGTCACTACAATCAGCGTTCAATTTTTTGACTTAAAAATCTCCCGTTGATGAACCAGACTGATCTCTGTACAAGGCAGTGGTTCGCAGACTTGGGTGTGTGTCAGAATCCCTCAGTGATCTGATTTGGAGTAAACGCTGATTTTTAGGACCTGTTCCCTACTCCACACCCAAGCTCTGATTCAGAAGAATTGGACTGGGACCTAGAGATCTGCATTTTTGCAAGGTTCCAGCCAAATGTGCTCCATGGAGCACATTTTGAGAACATGGCCCTAAGTATCAAGTGGCCTAAGGAGCAGTAAGAAAACCAGAAGATGAGCAGTCAGAGAAAGGCATTTGTTACAGAAGAAACTGCACGATAGCCACCATGACACAATTCTTTGATGAAATTTAAACACTGTCCAGAAAACTCTTATCTTTCCCATCACTTGGGAGCTTACCTTAATTTAATGAGTAGGGTGATGTGTACAATAGGCATGGAAATGACCCACTTTCCAGGAGCCCCCGTAGAGGGGACTACAGCTCACCTCAGTCCAAGGACATCCTAAGAGCCGCCACTTGAATTTATGCTTTGCTATCAGCTGGGCCCAGAATAGCTCATTCCAACTACAATTAGTAGCAAATTACAGTTAGACTGGCTTTCAAAAGAGCTGGTTACATTCTGCTAGGAAACAATTTACAGGATCAGATTGGTGCTGCCACTAAATCAAACAAGCTCATCTGGCTCCTAAGAGCTGGGCCTCCTGACACTGCAGAGTCTGCAGCTTGGCTTCTTAGCTATGGACTTTGGTATTCTAATCAGTGTTCCCTCTAACCATGGCTGGATCTGCTTGGGGAGGGTGCAGAGAACTCGTTGACAAAAATGCAGAATGAAGGATATGCGTTCCCTCTGCTTCTCCAAATGGGAAAACTGCCAGAGACTTCTGTAGGACCCAACCCCATTTCTTCCATCGTAAGACACAGGCTCTCTGAAAGCCTCCCTGGGAAGCAAATAAGGCCTCAGGGGTGACAATTGTTAGTAAAGTATTTCATTGCTTATACCTATAGAGGGCAGTGGGGGGGGTGGGGTGGGGAAGCCTCTGTGATACTTCACCAGAAATCTTTTTCTTTGTGTTTTCTGTTCTCCTTTAGTTTTATAATCAGAGCACAGCCATTTCACCTGACAGAAACAAAGGAAAGAACTCTAATACTGAAGGAAACACATTTTAGGACTAATCCCGCTCCTCTTTTTTTAACTTGCCTGGAAAAAATGTTTGGCTTTATTTTATGTGATCCTGGCTGGATAGTCAAGCGTTCATTAGGGAATGCTCAGAGTCGTGTGTCATAAGGTTAAACGAGTACAGCACAGATGGCACTTCCATACCCAAGCACAACCACCAACAATACCTGGAGTTAAGGACACAAAATCCCCCATGTCTGCTAATCTCCAGTGAAAGGCTCCAAAGGCAACTCTAAACTTGCTCGAGGACAGGCAACCTTCAACTCTCCCAAGGGCAATACAAGACACTGGAAGAATGTTGTTGAACTAAACTGAATTCAAATCAAAAGCTAACACCCTTTTCAAAAATGTAAAACATTTGCTTGCTTAGAATATCTACTAGGTACTGAATGGGTGGGTCGCTGGCAGTTCTCCAAGACCACCCAGTTTCTGACTATCACCCAGATATCTTCCAGTCTCCAGCTCAAGATAAAGGAGAGACACCTATCCTAAAAGACATCATGCACGCTTTCTTCTTTCGTTTTCGTTCTTTGACTAGTCTCCATTCACCACTTACCATTGATGAGTTAGCTGTTGTAAGGGTAGCTAGAGACTGTCTTCATGGCCTACATTGTACACTGAGGAAGAAAGTGACAAACCCTGGGCCACAGGCTCCTAAACACTTAAGAGGTGGAGGGAGGAAAACTTGTCTTCATCCTCCTAAACTGGGCCCTTGGGAACTCATTGAGAATGGGATGCATATGCCTGTTCTAAACAATGCCTGGTATTGTTTTCACTCCTTTATATATGTCATAATGAAATCTCTGACCCAACAGTTCCCTACTTTCTCCTGTGTCAGGTACAACAGAAAGGGTATATTCCTAAGGTAAAAAGGAAATGACATCGCCACTTGCCGAGATAGAAGGAAAGGCTAGAGTCTTCCCATCACTCAACATGTGCTCAACTTCTCTTGAGAATCTGTATTTTGAAATTGATGCTCCCGGGGCATTCACAATCTAAACATAGATATGTTTTCAAAAATCCCAACAATGTATCCTCTTTAAGGAATCTGGGCTCAGGAACAAGCCTGGAGGATGGCATCTGTGTGATAGGGATCTGCTTTAACCTCCCCTCCGTGTTCTGCCGTCTGTCCATCTCTTCCTCTTGGCTCAATAGCAAGCAAGACAGGAACCAATGAGGAAGAAGCATTTCCAACCTCAGTGAAACCTGCTTAGTGTGTGCTGTTGAACTGGTTACCTGCCTACCATTTGCTGAGTGGAGTTCATGTTGCTTGAATTCTGTGTCTTCCAGCATCCTTTGAGGTTGGGGTCCTTAAGAGAATCAGAAGGAACCCCTGTGATCCCCTCCAGGGCAGCCTTCTCAGTCTTCTAGGAATTCCACAGACTGTGTGATCCTACCTGCCATGTGGCTTTGAGATTGGTCATTCCTTTGTTCATTTATTTCTTTTCTCTTCCTCAGTCATGGGTCAGTTCAGTTTTTCATGGAATGGACAAAATCATGCAACCCAACCTCCTGATTTTATAGCTGAGGACACTGTGGCCCTGCGAGCTTCAGTGACATGTATGCACAACTACATATGTTCCTCTTCTGACTCCTCTGTCCCTTTTGTCTTTTGTGGCCATAGTGTGAGTGTGTGTGCGTGTGTGTGAGAGAGAGAGAACTGATATTTCCTGGGCTCCTATTACATGTCAGACTAGAAGTTTTTTATATATTATTTGAGCCTTACTTCAGCTCTGTGAACTAGGTTATTATGCACGTGTACTGCAGGAGGAAATGAAGGCTCCAAGAGGTTCAGGAATGTGTTTAAGATGGCACACCTGGGAGGTGCTGGGATCACGACCCCCTGTGACTTGGCCTGGGCTAACTGCTCCATTGTACCAAGTCTCAGTTGCCCCCTGCGGGGCACTGCCCGGCCCGCTGCAGATAGGAAGCTGCTTTGGGTGTGGGGAACACAGCAGCAACACAGGGACTGGATATTCTGCTGCTCAGCAGGTCACTGCTCTGAAATCACCTGCCCTACTTCTCTCATTATTCCCACTTTGAGGATTTCTTTTTTTTCCCTCTGAAGTGACATTTGGAGGAAAAAACTTGCAGAGGTGTTAAGACTGATGGCACTAGCTATGGTCCCTTATGTACTGTCTGATTGCATAGATGCTACCAGGGATCTAGGTGGGAACGAGGAGGAGGAGGGAAAGGGACAGAGCAGGCATCTTGTTCTCTTTAGGAGGATGAAAGTCTCATATCTCCCTACCTGTTGGGCAAATACCGAACAGGAGAACTCTGTTTCCTGGGCTCTTGGGCAGAGAAGGTGCTCTTGGGGAAGCACCTTCATTCGCTTTTTCTGGGCCTTTATTCCCGTGGCCCTCTGAATGGAGGTGGAAAGGAGATAAGCAAGAAGGGAATTTACAATTACGACCAGGAGCAGTATGTCAGACACAAGGCTCCCCGCATTTTTTTTTTTTTTTTTGTATTTTTTTCAGAACCAGAGAATACGTGCTTCCTTTCTGCTGGGAAGAGCTGATTCAGATCCTCTGCGTGTGGGGCTGCTAAGACTACTCCTGTGAGAAAAATGTTTTCCAATGGGGGACTTCTCTTGGTTGAAAAACTCTGAAAAGGAAAACCTGTAATCTAGTTAGGACATAATTTCTTCTTTTTGTTTGCTCTGTGCCTTCATTCATTACATTTGTCTTTTAAAACATTGGGACTGTAATTAATCCCACTTTTTCTTTATCTCCAGGGATTTGACTTTAGCTGGGGTTAAGATGGCAAATTGCCCAAACCTTTTTTTTTTTCATCTTTCAAAAGAGGGCTTGAAAACTGGTAGAGCTATTTAAATGCAAGTAATCTGAAGAAACATTGGTGTCTTCTCATCAAATATGGATTTCTTTTTCAGAAGAGTACAAAATGACTTAGGAGTTAGGAGGAATCTAACAAAAGTTATTTTGTTATTATACACAGGAAAACAAAACCTCAAGAAAGGACAGAGAATGATAATAGAATAACATCAGACTGGGGCTTGAGAGTTTCTCTAGGTTCCCAGTGTTTTAACTGTCATGAATACTCACTGCCTTTTTTTACACAACCTTTGTTAGGAATGTTTTACTGCTTCTTTGGGAAGGGTGGAAAAGTCAATCCACTCGCATGAGTTTGACTTGCAGAATTATCACTGGAAGAAAACCTATCAAAGTGTGCTCTTTCAATGACCACGGCAGGCTTTTTAATTTCTTTGATAATTCCTTCACTGTGCTCTGTTTGGGTACAGCTGGGACTGACCTACTTTGTTCCTTCATTACAGGGTTTTGCATAGGTAATAATAACAAGATGAGCAGGCTCTGATATTAAAATGCTCCCCTGAAACTCAGCAAGGCTCCTCAGCTTCAAATCCCTAGACAGCTTCATGAATTTTTTTATGTATTCATTTATTTATATGATGTCTGGTGCAAGACACGGATAAAAAATTAAAATGTAAATTCATCAGCAGGACCCATAGTGGGGCTAGATTAAAATTCAAACCTCTGAACTTCCTGATGACACCTGCTACAGAAAAACAGATGCTTACTGAGCTTCACAAACCGAGGAAACTCTCTCTTCTCCCCTGCAATAGGCAAAAAGGCAGACCTGAGAACACTCAGAACGGCTCAAAACATCTTCGTGATGTCCCACAACCAAAACAAAAGCAACTGTGCCAAATGCAAATAAACAGAGGTGAAGTCAGCCTCTAGCAAGCCACGGGGAGTTGCCAAATTCAGCTTCTGGCTGTTTGCCCTGCGGGAATTACATAATTCCCAGACAAGGGCCCTCCACTGAGAATTTCAGCCTCTCATCTTAGACTTTTACTCCTGAGAACTGGCAGCAAAAATAGGTGAGAATCTCACTTCCACTGATGCAGTGAGGCTACTGATTTTTAGTAGGTAATTTTGTTGTTAGCATTGTTGGGATGGTGTGGAAGGAAATGCCATGTTTGTGAGATAATAGAATACATTTCACTCCTCCCTCCCAAAAAAGTAAATTGCCCTCCGTTTTATACTGTAAGTAATTCATGTCCCAATTCTCTGAGGTGAAAAATGTGACTATCCGGAGCAGGAAGACGTGCTTACTTCATTCTTCCACAGTGGAACAGCAGGCTCAGGTGAAAGAATGGGGCTGATGTTCCAGGCCTTTGCTACAGAAAAGCAGGAGAAGTTGGAGGGAGTGGAGGCTGATGGCTGTGTTAATCAAAAGACAAGATACCTTACAGATATCCTCTCATTTCACATTCACCTCAGGCCTATAAAGTATTATTCTCATTTCACAGGAGAGGAAATTGGGTCTGAGAGCTTCCTTGAAATCAGGTAGCTGGTTAGCAGTGGCCTGGCCTGCATGACTCTGAGACCTATTCCATACCCCAGGCCAAGAGCATTGTTTCATCAAGCTCAAGATATTTAGGTGAAAGCGTCCAGTGCCTTCATTAGCCTCATGAGAACTTATATGAATGCACCTTGGAAGGTCTTTATCTCTAGAAACAAGATACATATTCCCTCTTCTCTGCGCTGTCCAACACAGTAGCCACCAGCCACATGTGGCTATTAAAATTAAAATAAGTTAAACAATTCAGTTCCTCTGTCCAGTAACAGCACATCACTGCTCAGTAATCACATGTGGCCAGGGGCTTTCTTTTTGGACAGCACAATCTTCTAAAAGATTTTCATCTTTACAGAAAGTTTGGTAGACAGTGGTGGAAGATGGAACAGGCTGGTTGTTAATGGGACCTCCCCTTTTTGGCTGCACTTAGTGCTCTGGGCCTGGAGAACCCAGCTCATCCTGCACAGCAGGAAAATTACTTATTCCCATTCCTGGTTTCCACTGGGAGGAATTTTCTCTAAGCACATTTCTGACCTCTGTCTGCCTCTTTACTCATTCTGTTCCTGGGAGGTGGAGGTGCTTTACTGATAATCTGGGAAGAATAATTGGGAATGAGCGGCCTACTGGGAACACAAGTTCTGCTAGTATTCCCCGGGGGCTCTGTTATTATTGAAGAAAGTGGATCCAAGAGGCTGGGTGCTGAACCCTAGTGAGTGCTGTGGGGCACTGCTCAGATTGCCTTTGGGACAAAGGAGATCCTTCTCCAACCTTCTGAGAATGTTAGTGAGATGGTGACTTGTGCCTCTCAGCTTGAGGCCATCTCTAGGAACTACCTTCTGTTAAAGAGAGCCATTCACTAGGGGCAGCCCCCATCCAATGTGTGGTCAACACGAAGGCAGAAAGGCCCAACTTCCTTGCATTACTAGGACATCTGGGAAGATTCTTCCCAGTTTGGGGATCAACTGAAGCCTTTGTTGCAACTCCTTTGCAGTTTAACACCTCCCTCTGTGCAATCCCACTGAGAAGATCTCGGAGCTGTTTTCCTGGGGCACCAGTTTAAGACAGTGCCATCTTTACCTCAGGGTACTTCCCTGTCCACAGTTCTTGATGGAGTCTTCCTGAATGATCCTAATTTGAGTGTGCCCTCTGCATCCTGCTGGGACCCTCACTGGTACGGGCAGGAGCGGGGGGGCCCCCATCCCCACAACTGGTGGGTAAGTCTGCCGAGTTGTCCTGCCTTAGAACTGTGACCCCCTCCTCACAGATAGAATCCACATTCTCAAACCTACAGAAGTCAACTTGATAAAGATATTTTGGTCTCTACATTCATTCTGTATTTAAGTTATTCAGAGCATGAGTGGGGAAGCTGCTCATGGGTGGCTCCCTCAGAAACTCCAGTCTCATAGAGTGCAGCCTGTACCAGATTTGGACAGAACAGCCAAGTGTTTGGCTTGTTCAAGGGTGCCTTTTAGACACAGTGTGTGTGGTGGGGGAAGGCATGTAGCAAGCTCGGCCTCCTCTAACTAGGACAGCTATTTTCACTCCTACACGGGGGCCTTGATACGATAGGCAGGTTGACTGGATCTCTTTTATTCTCAAGGTTATTTAAGCCATTGCTGTATTCTGTGTCTAAAATCTCCTTTAAAAAACTTTTTTTTTCATTGTATAATTAATAAGTGAATTCATTCTTTTGGTTTAAAAAATAATTAAAACATTACCGATAAGGCTAAAATCCCCCTTGGCTGTCACACCAATCCTTTCCCCAGAAGACAAACTATTACCCTCCAGACCTTTTCCAAATTGGAATATCTGTTTAAATTAAAATTCTGCATTTTCTTTGATCTGGAAATTCCACGTTTTAGAAATTACACTTAAGAAAACTTCGTTTTGTGCACGAGAAAGAATGAACAAAGATATTTATTGAAGTATTGTTTATGATAGCAGTAAAGGTAAACAACTTAATAGGGGTCTAAATAAATTGTATATTTTTACAATGACACTGTGTGCTGTAGTAAAAACAGTGAGTGGATCCATAAGTGCTCAGATGAAAAAAATCTTCACAAGATATTGTTGAGTAGAAAGGGGGGTTGTGGAATGAGAAATGCACTGTGATTCTATTTTCTCAGGGCTATTTAGGAAAACGATCGGCTAACACAAATGACCTCACTTATGGAGAGAGCAGGAGTAGGGAGAATGATTCATCCTCTCCCCTCCTCTGCCTCATTCAGCCATTTCTCCCCATTTTTCTTTATCATTTCTGCCTTCCTTTTCACTCCACATTCTTTCCTGTCTTAATCAGTTCTTTTCATGGGTGAAAATTGAAGCCAAATTTCCATACTTTGAACTGTTTTTGTTTACTCTCAACAACCAGTTGAACTTAGTTGATTATCAATGTGACCAAGCCAAACTGGTAGTTAGAGTGTCAAAATAAATGGATCCCGGGACTCTGCTCCAGCTCACATGACCGAGTTGATGAATAATTAATTCAGCAGCAATTTGGTCTGTTATACGGAAGCCTGCCTGCTTTGGCTACTTACTGTAAAACATATATATATGTTACTCTCTCTATATATATGTATAGTAACTAACACACATATATATATATATATATATATATATATGTATATATATATATAGTAATTTTGTAAAATTATTGGTTTATCTTTGAGGCTTTTACAGTAAGTAAAATATATATATACATATATATAAAGAAACTTCAAGGATGCATTGAATAATAAAAGTCTAATTTTTGCCTTAAAGAAAGTGCATGTAGCCTTGTATTTTGTGCTACCAGAGCATGTCAGTTATTTGAATCAGAGAATTCGCCTCCAATGGCTTCCTTTTGTCTTGGAGAGAAAAGTGGCCCAAGGAAATGAGGTTGCAAAGCATGACTCTCGGTTCAGCTGTTTTCTGATGACACAGAAATATTTGTCCCCATCTCTGTCTGCTATGGTAGGATCCAAATGTGTCTTCTTGTACTCTTAGCTCTGATTTGGGGCACAGTTTTCATGGGATGGATGGAAATGGCTGACATAGTACTGAAGGGGTAAATGGCAGCAAGGACCAGCTCTGGGCCTCCCTGGAGCTCTGCATGATGGTTTAAGGATATCTCAATGCCAGAGGGTCTGAGAAATGGTCATAGGAACTGGACATTTTGAGCTAGAAGAAATCCAGGTATAGGGTTATCAGATAAATACAGGGCACCAGTTAAATTTGAATTTAAGATTAAAAAATGCATATGTTTTAAAAGTGTACTTATGCCCCAGATATTACATGGGACAAACTTATACTAACAAAATCATAACTTATCTGAAAGACAATTTTGATTGAGTCCCTGTATTTTTATTTGTTGAATCTGTCAAGCCTACCCAGGATACATGTTGCAGTATTAACTGGCCATGTCTTATAAACTTAACAGCACATTATTCCACATGTTTCTTTGTTTCACTAACTCTAAAATTATAAACCATGACCAATACTTTGAACTCAAAGAGTGTTAGATGTTACATCAATTCAAGGACACATTTGCTAATAACTGGAATATCCTAGAATGGAACAGCCTGTTTCAAAACTAGGGCGTCCCTGAGCCCAAGATGATACTATGTCAACATTTTTAATAGCAAAAAACTGGGAGGAACATAAAAGGTCATGAATAAGGGACGGTTTAAAAATATTAGAGACACATCCATGCAGTAGAATTTTCCACAGGTGGATATCTTTCTTTTACTCGCCTCCGAAGCGTCTAGCCACTGTTATGATAAGACTGTCACCACTCTCATAACATGACCAACCATTTTCCTAACAGACAAGCTGGTCTTCCTGAAATCCACAGGGACACTCGTCAGGTACTGTAAGATCGTTCTCTGTACATACATTGTGGGAAGATTTACAAGTTGATCTTCCAGTGAAAAATGCAGACAAACAGCATGCTTGGTAAGGTCTCATTTATGTAAAAATTTAAAAGTATAAACATAAGTACAGGTAAAAGCTTAACTTTTTTCTGGTCAAATATCTAAGAGTTTTTTTTTTTTTTTCTAAGAGTATTTCTTTTAGGGAAGGGAATCAGTTACTGAGGGTAGATAAGGAATATTTAGTATTTATTTTATACATTTATGGATGGATTTAAAAAAAAAAATCACTGCACATTAAAACAGGCTGGATATTTACCTTTTAGAAACACTGTAATTGCAGTCCCAGCAATGCGTTGGGATTTGTGCTAACAGGGGGCCATCTCACATTCCTTTCAAGGTAAAGATCCTATATACTTAAACACTTTCCAAAAAAGCCCATCAGTTAGTTTGGGTAACACTATTGATGCCTACGGGCGTTCGCAGTCTCCCCTGCCACTGATAAACTCAGGTAAGGGAAAGTTTCTCCCAGTACACCCATGGCCCATTGTACATCTGTTTGCTAATGTGTATATAGGCAGCCCATGAGGCTAAAGATTCTTTACTGGATGAGCCCAGGGTCCACAAAGCCACATGTAATTCTTGGCCTTAGGTTGAAGGCAGGCCCTGGCAGTTCAACAACCAGGAAAAACAAACCTTTTCATTCCCTTCTTAATACTAGCTCAAACCACATGAAATTGTTATTGCACAGGGGAAAAAAAAAAAAAAAGGCTGAATAGCAGCAATTTCATATAGGTCAACTAATACTACTTCTGAACATCCTTTTTTGCTTTCTCCTTGATCAATTATAAAAACAAATCAAAACAAGCAAAGTATGTATGTTTCCAGGCTTCTAAATCTGCCTTTGCTTTTATAGTACACGATCTATTATTTATGACACATATTAGTTACTGCTAAAACTTATATGACTGTTTGTATATGCCAGGTGTTTTAAATGCGTTAAATCTTTATACTCATTTAAACTTTACAATAAACCTATGAGATAATTATAATTATCCCATTTTGCAAATGAGGAACCTGAGACAGCAGAGTTTAAAGCACCTTCCCCGGGTTTGAGCAGGGACCTAACCCCGGCAGGTTTGGTTCGTCACCGTTACATCATGCTGCCTCTCCTTGGTTCTGGCCCCTGAGTTCCTGTTATTTATTTATTTATTTTAAATTGTTTTAAGTAGGATGCAGCTCACAGTGGCCCAAGCGGGGATCGAACCAGCAACCTTGGTGTTATCAGCACCACGTCTCTAACCAACTGAGCTAACCAGCCACCCCCTGAGTTCCTGTCATGATAGGCCTGTCACTTCCCTTATAATCTGACCAGCCAACGCGTTCCCCAGCAGACACGTTGGTCTTTCCAGATCCCACCCAGGCACACGTAAGGCACTGCAGGAGGGTCCCCTTGAAGCAGGGTGGGGGTTTGGGATGTAGGCCCTCGGGCAGGCAGCCTGATCTTCACTTCTGGTGCCAGGCTCACTACAAGGAGCCAGTACTTGATAAGATCATCAGTTTTCTCTTTAGCTGGTGCGCCTGAGGCCTCACCAGAGGCGCTGATTTACCATCCCCACAAACCTGCTCTCCACCCTATTCCCGCTGAACTCACTTTTGTGCTTCTGCTTTCTTTTCCTCTTTCCTGAAACAGCTGTGCTGTGGCTGCAGTAAGGCAGCGTGGCTGGTATGTGCTACTGATGGGACAGGGCCCGCCGCTGAGTCCCTATAGACATGTTATTTAACTTTTCTGAAAGTCATTTACTTCCCCTGTGGAAGGAGAACACTACTGTTCGCATTTTGGTGTGGCTGTGTGTCCCCTGGCTCGCGGATGTTACGACCCGGTACAACGTGGGGCATACCCTAAACATGAAAAGGCAGCATTGCTGCTGCACCGATTTCCGCGTGAGGCTGGGCCTGTGTCGTGGGCTAAACAGATTTCTCTGGCTTATAAAATGTCCTTTAAGCGATAACCACCTCATTAAAAGGCACCTTTTAATTTATTAGTTAGATCTTGGTATTTGTAACTGAGAACGTTTAGACCCTGCTTCTGATGTTTCCTTCGTTGAGGATGGAACTGCACTAGTTTTGACTGAACCTTGGCCCTCATTCCTTCCCCCGAGGTAAAGAGGAGTGTATGAAATGACCTCTTTGCTGAGTTCCCCCTTGCCTTTCTTCTTCTCGTGGGGCTTGTCAGCTACGCTGAGTACATGGTCTCTTCTGTTGTACCAGAGGCAGCTTCCCATCCTCCCTGGTTCAGAAGCTGGGCCGGGAAGACAAGGGTTAGATCACAATTTATGTTGGAGTTTTATGGTATAGGATTTTTCTGAGTAATGTATCGCAGAAAATTTATTAGAATTCAATTTCTCCTTTGCTCTCAGACCATGCTTTGGCTTTGCCAAAAATTTCAAATGCTAATTAAACACTTGCGTTGCATATATTCCGTATTTTAGTAGGCAACAGCTATCACATTAATGTGAGCGTTTGAGATTTGCTATTTGAGATATTTGAATAATTTAATACTAGGCATTTACTATAGGCATTCTTGCTGATTTTTAAGTATGTGAGGGTGTAATAGATTTTTCATTTAGTTTTGTGACTTTTTTTCTTTAGGCGTATACTCCATTTTGAAATGGAATTAACACAATATTCATATTAGTGTGATTGAACTTTTGGCTTACTGATGAAATGAAGGAGTCTGTTCCCTTAAAGGCACGTCACAGTTTGTTTTTTAAATGAAGTAAAATAAACACTCAGAAAAGTACATAATAATGATACCAGTACCAGAGGAAGAGAGAGCACATTACCAGCACTCTAGATTTCTCTGGCAGGGGCTCCCAGGCACAGCCCCCACCAAGCTAACTGTGACCTTGACCTCTCACATTATACATTACTTTTGCTGGTTTTTGAACTTCATAGAAATGTAACTGGATAGTATGCACTACAGTTTCTTGATTCTGCAAATAATGCTGTGATGATTTCCAAACCAATTCTTGGAAAGAAAAGGAAAGAGGCAGGGAGAGAAGGAAGGGTAGGAAAGAAGGTGAGAGGGAGAGTGCTTCTGTGGGTACCATTTGTCTGTAGCTACTCTGAAAGTAAGTAGGCTATGAAACATTGGAGAAGAACATAAATAAGTTCTATTAGCCAATCCGTGACTACCGTATACCGTATTTACATGAGAAAGTGAAGGAGATCTGAATGAAAATTTTGTTGAACCAGTTTGCTTTCTCTGTGCAGTGGGATGTGGACACATCCCCTATGAACATGCAGAGGACCCCAGGGGATTGACCCAGCGGGATTTGACAGCACTGCTTCTGAGTGTCCTTTGCTTTAAAGCTATAGTCTGATACCCCAACCGTCTGCGCAGGGTTAAAAGAAATCTCTGTTGGAACACGTTGCCTTCTAGCTTATCAATGTAGTCATAGATAATAAATGGATGAGAAGATAATGGTATCTTGGCTCCTTTACACCTTTTACATCCCCTCTGGAACACTAGGACATTTTGAAAATGAGTGGGTCACAGCCATATTCACACTACAGAGACAGGCTTAATGATGGAGGCAGGCCTGTTTGTCCTTCAGTGCCTCCCCAAATCCTTCAACTTCTGTTTCCAAGGGCACATCCTGAGCATTCTCTTTCACAATCTTCATGTTGCTCATGTTGCTTCATGGAGCCTTCATGTTGCTCGCCATTCCAGGTGGAGGAGGAAATTAGGTCATTTTCTTAGGCTACTGAGTAAAGAAATCTAGAATTTGAGTCTAGCTTTCTGATTTCCAGTCTGATGATTGTTCATTGTACTTCATTGCATGGACGAAACAGAGCAGTTCTCATTCACCGGTTTAATTGTTCAAATGAGGAAATGAAGATTGTGTACATTTTCCAAGACCTCGTACCCTTTCAACTTCACCACCCTGCCTCTGGTCTCCCTCACCTCATCGCCATCCCCAGCCCCTCTCATCTCTGTCCAACATCTCAGAATAAGTGTGTTTAGTTATTTGACTTCACTATCTGGATTAATAAGAATAAAGATAGGACTTGTAGGTCAGAGTGGAGGGGAGAGGAGTGCCTTGGTATTGTGGTGGGAAAGCTCCTTTGGGACAGGAGAACTTCTTGATGCACCTGAGATCATACCTTGTACGTTTTCTTCTCCATTTCTGTGTGGGTCTTGTCTTCACACTATCTATTCTTTCAAAAATTATCCATTGAGCACCTACTATGAGCCAGGCAGTATTCCGGGGGGAGGAGAAATCTGTGAACAAAACTCAAAAGTCTCTTGTGAGGTTTATATTCTAGTAGGGCATGATAGAGAATAAACAGCAGATATTATAAATGAGAAATAGGTAAATTCCATAGTTGGTTAGACAGGGAGGAAGATACAGAAAACAACAGCGTAGGATAAGAAGGATTAGGATCCTGGGGGGGGGCAGGGATAACAGAATGTTCATGGTGGACTCACTGAGAAGGTGGCGTTTGAATAAAGACTTCCAGGCAGTGGTGGAATAGCCATTCAGACATGTGGAAGAAGAGCAGTCTGCAAAGAGTGAGGAGCCAAGGCAAAAGCCTTAATGTGGGAACATGCCTGGAATGTTCAAAGTAAAGTGCAAGGTCAGTAAAGGAGAAGAACTATACAAGGGGAAGTCAGTGAAGTAACCAGAAGTCAGACCGTGTAGTGGTTTGTTGGCCATTGTTAGGACTCTGGCTTTCCCTCTGACTGAAATGGGAGGTATTGCAAACCTTTAACCAGACTACAGACATGATAAGGCTGGTCTTTCACTAAGTATTTTGGATGCAATGTTGAGAACAGGCAGTAGGAGGATGGGAGACAGAGAAGGAGACCAGCGAGGAGGCAATTTCACTAACCAAAGCAAGCGACGGTGATAGCTTGGAAGAGTGGAAAGAAGTGGTCATAGTCTGGATACAGGACCTCCTGAGGTAATGGGTGTGGAATAAAAGAAAGAGAAGTCAAGAATGACATCAGTGTTTTTGATATAAACAACTTGAAGATTGGAGTTGCCATCAGCCAAGAAGGGAAAGGCTGCAGGAGCAGGAGGCTGGGAGGGGGCCCCGAAGCTCCATTCTGTCCTGGTAGAGATGTTGAGTCTGGAGTTTGGGAGCAGTCCTGGGTGGAGTTGAATTGTGGGAGTTGCTTCCCTTGTGTCAATGGTATTTGAAGCTAAGAGACTGGAAACTTAAAAAAAACTGGGGGTAGGTAGAGAAGATCTTAAAGTCTGAGCCTGGAGCACTCAACATTGAGAGGTACAGAAGAAGAAGAGAAGGAATCAAGAAGAGAGACACAGAGCAGTGTCAGGGAGGTTTTGTGTGTGTGTGTGTGTGTGAAAGTGTGGTGTTTTGGAAACCAAGCAAAGAAAGTCTATGAAGGAGGAGAGAATAATCATCAAATGCTATGGATGGGTCAAGTGATACGGGGAATGAGAATTAGAAATTGGATTTAGTCCTGAGATGGTCCAAGGCGACCTTGATGAGAACAATTCTGATGGAGTAGTGAGGGTGAAAACCTTATTGAGATCAGTCTGAGAGAGTGTGAAGAGATGCAAGTGAAATAGCATAAAAATCTCTTTCAAGTAGTTTTTTTTTTTAATGAAGGAGAGAAAAAAATGGGCTTGTGGAAGAAGGATGGTCAAGAGAAGTATTTTTAAGAGGGAAGAAATAATAGCCTATTAATATGCTAGTGGGATGGTTGGTGTCTGGACTGCTGGGAGCAGCGTGGTTGGAGGGAGTCGGAAGCAGTGTCAGCAGAGGAACTGGCTTTGGGATGCGGCGTGGATGGTCCATGTGTGACAGCCAAGGGAAGATGGAGGGCCTGTATACAGAGTCTGGTGGATGAAGATGAGAAGGCAGGGGGTACTCTGTAGGGACTCTGAATTGCTTTGTCGTCTCAGAGAAGAGGATCGTCAATGGAAAATGAGGATGTAGGAGACGTTGGAGGTTGAGGAGAGAGGAGAAGGTGTGACACAGACATCTGGGAAAGTACAGCACAATTGCCAGGCAGATTTTAGGGCGTATTTGAGGTTCGTGGTCATGGATTTAAAATGAAACCTGTCAGTATGAGTGTGTGTTTTTCTCCAGGGATCTTCAGCTGCGCAGTTGATGTACATAAAAGGTGGAATATTGAATCTTTTCTCCTTGGGAAACTTAAACAAATGCAGCAGTTTGAATGTTTTGCGAATGTGTTACCTTACCCTGGCAGCATAGATCTGTCACTGTTCTGCTTTCACAGTTAGGGTGTTTGGTTTGCAAGTCACTGGGACTGACACTAGCCAATACAAGGGAGTGACAATAACAAGATGGCACTGATACGATCAACTGCAAGGGTATGGAAGTTTCCAGAATCAGAGGAGAAGCAGGCAGGGCAGACGAGGAAGGAGGAGCCCCAGAAACTTAGGGGGCATGAAGTCTTTCCCAGGTCCTCCCCCGGAGGCACGTGAGCTCTAGCTGTTCTCGGGTGTCATGCCCATCTGCCCACTGCTCACAGTCCCCTGAGGTTGTCTGGGCCCAGGGAGAGCGAGTCCCTTGGTGAAGCTTCAGGTCTGTGTCGTGGGGGGGGCTTCCCAATGTAAATCTGTACCTTTTACCATCGGAGGGATATGGAATTTAGGCAGTGCAGACAGCGGCGATCCACCCCTCCGCTGGTTCCGAGAGTCACCTAAACGGCCAGTAGCAGATTGAACCTCCTAGGGTGTTAGTACATTCATTCAATGCAAGTGTTTCTGTGAACCAGCGATATATTTTAAAACTCATCTTCATACCTACATGTTGGAAAGAGTTATGTTTTCAAACAGCTTTATATTCATTAGCTACTTCTTTACTTAAAAGAAAATTTTTCCTTAAAATCTCTACTTGATGAGGTGGATAGAACTAGGACTAGCATTGCCTCTTGTGAGGTGAAAACTGGGGGTCTTAGATATTTAAGGCGCTTGTTCCAGGTCACCCTGATGTCTTAAAAGCATCGTCACAGCTCCAGCTGAGTTTGACTTTCATCCGTCAATTCTCCCTCTTTCCTGTGGAGTGGTTTCCTTAAATTGCCACATCCCCTACCCCCATCCACAAAAGTCTCAGCATTTATTAGGAAGCTGCAGGACACACACAAAAAAACCCATAAAACAAGTGCTCTGGCAAGGTGAGCTTCAAGTCTTGGTTTTACCTCCTCCAATCTGCATCACAATTACAGTCTCTCTTACCTGAGTCCTACTGGCTGGTTCCCTCCAGGGATTGATAAGAGAATGAAACTGAGCAGTAACGTTATGGGGGCGGGGATGTTATAATGCAAAGTGTCAAGCAGTTATGAAGTAGTGTCCTTGACATATTCATGCTCTAAATCCT
Organism: Rhinolophus hipposideros; assembly: GCF_964194185.1. Taxonomy (NCBI): domain Eukaryota; kingdom Metazoa; phylum Chordata; class Mammalia; order Chiroptera; family Rhinolophidae; genus Rhinolophus; species Rhinolophus hipposideros. Next base: position 21,129,211 of record NC_138053.1, on the reverse strand, counting down.
TGTAAGTGTAGGCCTGTAGTGACTTTGTCATTGACGCTTACAGCCCCTGCTCCTTCAGCATGTGAGCAGGAGCAAGGCAAGGTGGGTGCTTTACCTGTGTAGACAGCATCTGTGGATTTGGTCCTGAAGACCTGAATCAAATTTTCTACAGTCTGCTTTTCTCACTCCCGGGTAAGCAGGCACTCGTAAAGATGTTTGATTTCCATAGAATAATTAAGCCAAGGACACTGTGTCCCAGCTTTCATGAAATGCAGATTTCACATTAAAATCAGTCTTTCATTTTTAAAGGTTGAACAGAATAGCATCTAAAAAAAACATTCCCACTGGCTAAATTTAGGCTGCTGGAAAAAAAAAAAAGGTGAATGTGAGATTATTCTTGGTAGCGAAACATTTTTACTTGGCTGTGAATTGGATACATGTTAAAAATCATTTTAGGCTCTTGCCTTTGGAATTGTGTATGATCAGAAGGATCATCAGACAAATGTCAACAGCACGTCGGATTCGGTGACACTGCTTCTCTCATTCTCACAAACTATTTCTCACGGTAATGCCATGTGAGGCGGGCTTTTGTGTGTTACACTTGCAGCGACAGATTGGTCAAGAAGGGCTGATAGCAATCTTACATGTGCTGGCTTCTCCATTTGCTTTTGGCTTACCCCAGTTCCTGGTCAGGCAGGAAACCTGTCTTGCTCATTCAAAATTATTAACCTCATCTATCTATACAGGTCTAGACAGGTGCTATGTAACAGATTTAGCCATTTCAAGATATATAGCAATTTATATTCTCTGTTGCAGATCTTATGCATATAATTATAATAGATGACATTTAATGAACTTGTTCTATGTACCAGGTGCTAGGCTAATTAGTTTACATATTGTTTTTAACTTCATTCTGTGAACACAGAAATTCTTGAGGAAGAAAAAAATGACTCACCTGGCCATGAAATAGTCCAGCCATTTGGCACATCTAAACTTGACCGTCACTGGCTGGGAAAGAAAAAAAAAAAAGAACATTGTGCATCTTTCCTTGAAATGTAGAGATTTTTGCTTTCTTGCTGCTTTACCAGAGAAAGACCTCTACACAAAAAAGAGAGATCATTCTTTTTCATCCTGTCCTGATGCATTTTCTCCCAGCTTGACGAAGAGAGTAAAGTCTCACACTTGCCCCAACACCTCAAACCCCATGTGCCCTAACAGACTCAGAAGAAGAAAAGTGATCGTACAGGAGAGCAGACCTCTTCCCCACCCCACACACTCCTATTAGACAGAGCTGTTGGCAAATGCCCATCAGGGCAGGCTGTGCTTTCTTCGAGACTCTTTCCTTCAGCCACTTGCAAAACCTGGTCACATTGTTAGCCTCAGAGGACATTTCTGTGAGGCCATAAAGCGATTGGGTTGCTTTCCCTGCTGTGGGAAACAACAGCTTCAGTCACGGGAACGATGACTGTTGATGAGAGAGTGGCTGAGTTATAATAATACCTGTCCTTCTACCTCAGAGGGGTGTCGTCAGTGTGACATGACATAATGGATACAAAGCCCTTTGAAAAGTATAAAAACGTAACTCAAAATAATACAAGAACAAAGAACATTATGATTCCCATTATGTCAGAGCATGTCACCCCAGGACAGAGCTGTCAAGGACAAGCCAAATTCTCTCTGTAGGCTGTAGGTTTTCACCCAAGTTTTTAGCAGATTTGTCGAAAATTAACCACTCTTGTAGGGAAAAAGAAGAATGGAAAAGAACAGTGAGCTCATATTTAGGGTCAGATACTAACCCATAATTTTCTCTCTTACACACACAGAATCACACCTACATGTACCCAAGACATACACGTAAGAAACACATACACGTAAGAAACACATGCATGCTCTATACGTTGAGAGGGAAAAAAGGATAATCCAGATATAGCTGGGGCTTCTATAGAGCTAGATCAGAGTACCTTGATCTCCAGTTCCACAGCAGGGATAGCACCAAGCACCCCAAATCTCCGCAAAATTTCTGCGAGTTCCCCAGGTTTCTTATGGTTACGCACGCTCTTATGGTTTCCATCCTTGGGTTTCTGTATCTTACAGGCAAGCTCTTAGCTGCATAATACAGGCAGCCCAGAGAAACTCGCTCCTCTCCGATCTCAACCGTCAACACTATCCATCCCAACCATACCAGCAGAAGGTGCCAGAATGGCTGAGAATGCAGTGGGGCTGCAGGGAGGACTGAATGCACGTGGCCACAGTGAACACAGCTTTGATCAGTTCAGGAGGTTGGATCCATAAACCATCCCTTTCCAGGGGAGATTTAGACCCTCCTTCCTAAGGCCTGTTCTTCCCCCTCCCCTCCTCACTCCTGACTGGCTTCTCACACCCCACATCCCTAACCCCTTCAGGGAGCTAGACTGCAGACTTCCCTTCCTTGTCACAAGCAGAGCAGCTCCCATCCCAGCCCTGATGGTGGTTGGGGTGCCTCCTCTTCCAACGCGTCTTTCAAGCAACGAAGGAGGCTTCCTAAGTGCATCCAGAGACTAAGTTGTCTTCGCTTCTGTCCAAAAGTGTGAAATTTTACATATTACCTGACTCCTGGTGCCCATGAGGGCTGAACACCGATAACAGAAGCATTCCAATACAATCTGACCATCACTCTAAATAGGTCACTTAGTAAAATCTATCAGGTAGACCCAACTGTCTTGAAGATCTAGCTGAACTCTAACATTGTATGTTTCTCTGCTATTGAGAGAAAGACACGGGAGAAAAAGATTTATTTCTGTCAGGGAAAAAAAAATGCTCTGTCTAAGAATGTAAGGAGAACACCTACTCTTCCTGTGCCTTCTCAAATGTCCTATCACATTGATCTTGGTGAGCCAGGAAGTCAGTGCATTCTTTAAAAAGTCCTACTGCTCAGGGAAAGAAAGACACCTTCTTTCACTTCCAATCAGCCAACCCATTACTCCTTTTGTCCGTTATTTGTCCATTTGCAGAGTAACTTAAAAGGCATGAGTCATGTTCTGAAAATCAAAATGCACATGCCGAGCACATGAAATGAACCGCGAAGAACGCAGGAATTAGAGACACAATGTGTCCCTTTGTGAAACATGACAACATCCCTGAAAACCACGGTTCCTGAGTGTTATTGAACGAAGGAGGGTAATGACAGGGCTCAGGGTTTGCCAGAGAGTGTGTCATAACATGGAGATTTTAGGAAAAGTGCAGCGTGCCTTTAATCAAGCCTGAGAGGAGCTTGCTAATGGTGTCCCGTCTGTCAGTTGTTTATGTGGTGGGTGGGCTGAAAGCAGAATGGTACCATTTTTTGTTATGAAAATTTATAGAGTGTTTATCTAATGTTTTTCTTCTCCAAGGAAACATTTGCAAAATGTTAATTATAGGGATTCTAGCTTTACCTTGCCTGAAACATCAACTCTGGAACATTACTGTTACTTGGAGTCACCTCTATTAACTGAGGACTTGAGTTTCAAGGACTTGGCATGTCACCCTAAGGCTATGTTAGTGCCTCCAGAGGGATCCCTGTGGGATGTACCACTTCATTGGGGCAGGGGGGTATCATTTTGGGCTGTGGATTCTGGCTGCTGTACAACACCTTGGGAGGCTCCCCACCACACACGAATGGAGGAATTTCTACTTGTTAAGTAAGCCTTCCAGTTTGCCAAGGTAGTTATTACCTTATTTCTGTGGTAATAGATGTTTATTCAATCATGAGTCTTATGGTTGAGCCTTTGATCTCATCTCCCCAAGTTAGTTGTAAAACTTTTGTATAATTGCCTGTATTCCTGGATTACAAAACAGCATCATCAGGCAATTCTTATTGTCATGGATAATTGCCATAGAGAGGGAAAATAGGATAGAGGGCTAGAATTAAAGAATGAAAGTAAACACTTATGGGGCACATTATGCCTTAGAAGAAGGCACTGCAATGTGATAGCATAATGATTCCAATCCCAGATTTATAGTGATTTAATGAAATAAGCAGCATGCATTGGCTCTAAACATATGTTGACAGAGGCAGATTGAATACTAGATATTTCTATTGTAAAGTAGTGATTTTTGTGTCCAAAATGTCATTATCTTTAAAAGATATACAGTCCTTTGAGGTCTGAAAATACCCATAGTTTGCTTTTAATGCTTTTTGAGCTTAGCACTTATTGTTTTATCTTGGAAAACACTTGCTATTTTCATGTGCAGGCATCGTAATAGGATTTACATTTCAGCAGTCAGCAGTCCCCAGACTGTTAGAAAGGCTGGGGCAGAATGAGAAGACTTCTTACTCTGACTGTCATAGATGATGATTGGGTTTACAAAGGACTTCAGATATAATGACAGGGAGAATTCATAACCCGATGCTTTCAAGTCAATTTCATGTTCTGCTTTTAATTAGAACTAGCCCCCTTCCCTCTTTTTCATTTGCCAAGTAACATACCTTTCTTTAATGTCTGGGGGGAGAAAACTCTGCCAAAACTGGATGAAAAACTGTTGATGTGGAATCATGTCATAAAATAGAAGTAAAGAAAAGAGTTGAATTGGCTGCAACAGCCTGAAACAGTTCCCCAGGATTCGTCCCATTGATTGTATTGTGGATGGCAGAGAAAGACAAAGCAAACACAAAATTGTGTCAATATGCTAACTAACCTGATCCTACCTGTGAATATCTGCCAAAGCTGGGATTCTTTTTTTTTTTTTAATTAATATTCTTAAATGTGTATCCACCTAATTTTTTTCCCCTCTGACACATTTTGAAATTTAGGGCCATTTCCACACTGGACTAGGAATCTTTTGGTTTGGTTTTCAATATAATGATCATCATATATCAATCTGCTGCTTCCTTTTACCCCTCATCTTTGGTCCATAACCTTCTTTTACAAGGCCTTGGTTTTCATGCATTATGGGGTATTTAGTGTTTTTAAATTTTACCTGTAGTTCTTACATGTCTTTGAGAGTGTAGACCCAGAAAATTGTTACCGAATGAACAGATTCAGCAGCTCCAATTTAATATTTTCCTCTCCATAGGTTTTGAATTCTTCTTATTCCAGTCTTCATTTCCCCCGGCACCAAGATGCAAGGTTTCAGAGGCCACTTTTTCCAATGAAATTCTCCCTGTTTTTTGACTTAAAGAAAAACTCTTCATTTTTCATTAAAGAATCCATCCAAATTTGAAGAAGGGGATTAGAAAGTTCAGATGTTATTCCAAAAGGATGTTAGAAAAAAATGGCAAACTGTCAGAAATGAAGGTAAATGTAGAACAGAATAAGAAGAAACATGCTTCCAATTTGAATAAACAAAATTCACTAGATTTTGTTTTCCCTTGGTTATCAGCCTTTTCAGGATTTAGAGTGCCTAGTTATTGAAAAGCTTTGCTCATATTCTATCGTGGTAACATATATAGATATTGTGGTAGCTAATTGCAATTATTCACCCAAACAAAGATCGAAAAAAAAGTCTTTCTTTTTCCAATTTCTTAGTTTGTGTGCAAAGTTGCTTTTCCAGATGGGGCCCATTATGTGATGTTGTATTTCAAAGGGAAACATTTCTTAAAGTTGCTGAAAAAAATGTCTATTAAGAAAATAAGAGCTGCTGAAGGAAAGGCGTGTGTTATCTATTTCTTCAATTAGTGGCAAAATCCTGGTTGTATTCCTAAAGAGCTGTGGGGGTTCTAATTGAAATATGTGAATGTCTCTCCTCTCCAACCCACCCAGTGCTATTGCAGAAAGAGAGAAGAATCATAGGATTCAATTCTGGGGAAAAACAATTTCTGATTTTGTAGTTATGAGAACAGAGTTGCACTATTTTGCTTAATGTATCGTTTATTAAAAGTTTTTCTCAGTAGGACAGCAAGCAATTATTTGAAACAGTTGGGTTACAAGAAGGACTGATCACGTGTTATTACACGCAGAGGAATTATGGATTATGCAAAAATGAACAATGTAATTATGCTCATGGAGTGTCACTTATTAATTTTTCAGGTGAGATTTGTAATAATACCATAATAACTATAAAAATAAGAGCAAATGTCTGGATTTCTCAATGTCTCCAAGGCTTAAAATTGGAACATGGCTTTAATTTTGTTAAAATGTGGTACAATGCCTGACAGTTTTCAATGTTTCAAGGGGAATGAAATTGTACAAATGCTGAAGACAAAAATCTAAAAGGTTTAACCTAAAATTCTCATTTCATTAACTTTCATTTATCACAACCCCATTCCCTTCCTGGGTTACCATAGAGATGGACTCAGAATATGGTAGCCCACAACTATCTTGCATTTCCTCTGAGTAATTACGCAAAAGTATAAAGATGCCAACATCTTGGAAATAATTGACTTCCGTGTTAATTAACACCTTTTCGGGCTCCACCACGGTAATTATCTGAGAAGCATCACCTTTGAGAAGCCCAACAATCACTCAAAAATCAGGGCCATCTTTCCCTTTCTAGAGGCTCTTCCCTAAACTGTTTTAAATAATTTCTGTCTACAGGCATACCTCATTTTATTGCGCTTGGCTTTATTGCGCTTCACAGATGTGGTATTTTTGACAAGTTGGAGACAAGACTCGCCACCAGCAAAAAGATTACAACTCAGTTCTAGTGCGATACTTGCTTCATTGTGGTGGCCTGGAACAGAACACACATCTCTGAGGTATGCCTGCACATTTGTTTCCATTGCCTCTTCCACTGTCTTTCTTCTAGTTTCTTGTTAACATTATGACTAATTAAGCAGCTTTTTTAAACAGGGTGAGGACAGTCTCTTTTGCAGGGTAAGTCAGTGAGTGGTATTTGCAGGAAGCAATCAAAATGCGCTTTAGTGAATTAAAAAAGAAAAGACTAATAATAATAATAATAATAATAATAATAATAATAATAATAGTAAAACAGCACCAACAAATGAGGGTGAAAAACTGAAGTGACCTAGAAATTAAGCTGTGAGGTGACCCAAAAATCGTGCCGGTGTAGGTAAGCTAGTGGCCTGCTCAGTGGCTCTGACCAGCTCATGTAAAATAAAAAATAGAAGAATACAGATCATCATCATCATCCTAAGCTGATATATTTTAAAAATTCCCGGGTGCTATACAATCATAGAGCTGTAATTTTTACCTTTTGAGTACTTTTTTCCCAAATGGTGAAACCTTTATTTTTTTTTAAGCCTCTAAATGCCATGCATGCTCACTATTAAACACTCAAATAGAGTAAAAGTCCCCAGTGAAAAACTCTGCTAATATTTAGTGTCTATCCTCCCAGCACTTTTTATATGACGCTAAATATAAATAAAAGACATGAATATATTTAAATACATTTTAAATAAAAACTCCTTTATTCAACATTATTTATTGAGCACCTATTATGTTTGAGGCAATGGGATACCAGGGTGAGAAAAATAGACACGGTCCCTCCCCTTGTGGAGTATAACAGTCTACTGCAGAAGAGAGAGATTAATTAAAGAATCATATAACTGAATATAATATTTATTATAAATGTGGCAAGTGCAGTAAAGGGGAGGCACATAGATTAAGTCTTTATATTAGGGGACAAGGGCTCAACCAGGATATCAAAGAAGATTTTCCTAAGGGAGTGATAGTACTGAGTTTAGATTTCAAGGAAAAGGCAGGGTATAGACGGTACCTAGAAAAAGATGGGGGAGAAGGGAAAGGAGGGGTCCAGAGCAGCTGAGTTTTCCAGGTGGCTTGTTTCAAGGTTTTGCAATAGGAGGGAGAAAATAAGCAAGGCTAATCCAGAGAATAAATTTGGCACATTGGGAAACAAGCCCAGCATGGTGGGTAGGGAGCCAAACTTTGTGGGGTCTTGTAGACCCTTGAAGGACTGGGGGCTTGGTTCTCAGCCCTAAGAATAATGAAAACAGTGATTGAGCCATGGAGGTGACATGTGTCTCATCAAGCTCAGCGTGGCTTCAGTGTGAGGACTGGTTAAAAGGGGCAAATTAGATGCAAGGAGATGAAATGGGAGACTCTCCTGGTAGAAGGGAGAGAAATGGTGGTAGCACGAACTAGAGTTGTAGTGGTGGAACTGGAGAGAAAAGAACTTGGTGATGAACTGTGTGTGAGGGTAAGAGCGGAGTCAAGGGAAATGCCTAGTTTCATCTGTGGTTGCCTTTCAAACCTTTGTCCATTTGACTATCATCTTCTCTCTTTTTAAATTGATTTGTAGGATCTTTTTATATATTGTGGATATTATTTCTTTTCTGTTACATGTTCCAAATCTTTTCTTCTGGTCTATTTCTTGTGTTCTAATTTTGTTTTCTAGTATTTTTGACAATCAAGAGTTTGTTTTACATAGTGATGTTTGTCAGCCTGTTCTTCTTTTCCATCTAGATTTTGCGTATGCAGTTCTAATGCTTTAAGGATAATGTTTAATTACTTTTTTATTCATTTAGAATTTATTTGGATATGTTATAAGGTAGAGATTGACCTTTTGTTTTCTCGATGGATAAAAATTATATAGATACCATTTGTTCTCCTTTCCCCACTAATTTGAAATAAATTCTCATACACATATATGCAAAACGTACATACAACATATATATGTACGTACGTATGTACGTACATACATTTATGGCAGATATGTAGTATATTATTCCAGTCTGTTGTTCTGGTGGAGTTTTCCTGTGCTAATCATGCAGTTTCAATTAGTATAGCTTCATTTAATTAATCAATTAATTAAAAAAAATATTGTTTATTCTTTTAGTACATGTTCTTTTCCACAGACAACCAGAGAATCATCTTGTCAGTTCCATGAGAGGGATTGTTGGGATTTTACTTGAGATTGCACTGTATTTATAGAATAATTTGGAAAGGATTGACATTTCTAAAATATTTGAGTCTTCCTATCTAGTAGTGTGGTGTGTCTCTCCATTTATTCAAGTTTTATGTCCTTCCGTAAAGTTTTATGATTTTATTCATATAGAAATTAAGGGAAAATTATTGTGTTTAATTTGAGTTATCTTATAGTTTCCTACTTCTTGACTTCAGTTAAGTGAGTATTGACAGACCCATCTTCTCTGTTGAAAACATCTAGCCTGGTTACTAGTATAAAGTTTGTATGCCTCAGATGATGTGTCCACTCTCTCTAAAGGGTTTGACATTTGTTCCAGGCAGGAGGCTGTGTGGAAGGTAAATTGTCCTTTTCGTGGAATAAGTATCTTTATGAAGAATTTCAAATCAATCTTTCTCTGCAAGTGTTGGCCTGCCTTCTCTAGTGCAAGTTTTGATGTGGGCAGAGTATCTGTGGCTATATATGTACGTCTTTAGAAACACACTCTATAATAATTTGGAAATATTTCAGCACAGTTACCCTGTCGGTACATGTTCAGGACCCAGCTGAAGAATCAATTACCCTTATCCCTGTCTGTTTATCTGCTTGCTGATCTTATCTCGCCTACTACGTCTTAGATTCATTTAAGGGTCGAGGGAATCTAGCCATAAGCCCTAAAGACTGACCCTGACGTTCATCTTCTATGCTTTTGAAAGACATTCTCTTCTTGGCCCTCCTGTTCAGGCAAAGGAAGAGTTATGACTAGATGTTGTGGTTGATAACGCACTCAGGGGCATGCACAGAAAGATCAAAGACTCCACACGTATTTATCTGTTTGATCTCTCCAGCACCCTTTGTTCATTCGGCTTTGTTCAGAACTGTTCAGTGTCCAAGCAAACCTTGTGTCTGGTAGAACAGACTTGATGTAACTCCATGGGAGAGCCCGCAAGGACAAAACTGCGTGTCCTCAACCTCTCCATCTCCTCTCTTGTTTTTGCCCTTAGCCTCTCCCAATTTGCTCGCTTGTGAAACTCCATCAGTGATACTTGTGTCTTCATTTTGTCGCCATAGCCTGGGCTCTGCAGTGGTGACGACTTGCACTTACTATCGGTTTCATTTCGATTTAACACTTTCCTTTTATACCCATTGTCTGGCTCTCACTCCCCTGCCTGGTACTGTAATATACTGCTTTCAATATTTGAATGAGATCGCATGGGTCTGCCATCACTAGCTGGCGTTTTAACAGGAAGCTAGAACAATAAAGGCCTTGAGAAAGCAAATGTGAGAGATGCATGATTCTGTCTAGGGACATTAGTGCAAACTGAAAACAGTACTGTCTTTTTTGCTTGCTTTTGCCACCCCATTTTCACCAGTGAAGAACTACAGCCCTTCTCCGCACCACAGGCATGAACAAAGAAAAATGGCGTTAGCATTTTGAGATATAAGATACCAGTTTCCTTGTAAACATGCAATTGGCACCTGTTGTCTACTTTCTTTCCTTCCACTTAATACTCAACTCTAGGCAAATTCTTTCTGGGTTCAAAGAGCATACCTTGATTAATAGTAAAAATAATAATAATACATGGCATTTTAAGGGAAAAATTCAAAAAGCCTAGTGGCAGGTAATTATTAATATTTCCTTCATGCATTAATTGAACCTAGGCAATAACAGAGTATAACTTCGTGGGGACCAGCTCCATGCAGAGGTGGCCTTTGAGGAAGGGACCGCTGGTTCTTTCCAGACCCAGTTAAGATTGCTGTCTTCAATCATGACAAGTTGGGGTGGCCGGTTAGCTCAGCTGGTTAGAGCGTGGTGCTGAGAACACCAAAGTTGCGGGATCGACTTCCGCATGGGCAACTGTGAGCTGAACCCTCCTTAAAAAAACAAAACAAAACAAAAAATACAAAAAAAGTATCATGACAAGTTAATGAGACATTAAACAGGATTTGGGGACTCCTAGGGAAAAACATTTAAGAAAGGATCATAAATATTTACTATTCTAAAGAGAAAATACTGAAAGTCAGAAATTATCTCTATTTTAGCTGTTTGACAATGTCAGATGTCTAGTTTCTAGCTTTCTTTAAAGGTTCCTTTTTGACCACCTTTTTGTCCACCAAGAACAACAGTTACCAGTTGTTCTTGTTGACTCCTCTCCTTCTTCTGGGTCTGCCTTCAAATTCCGTCTCTCCCCATTTTGTACTAGAAGGGAGAGGCATTTAGTTGTTTCCGATATCCCATTCTCTTCTTTCATAATAATGGGGTTTGGGCTTAACATGGTTGCCTACATAGAAACTCATTTCCTGGCTCCCTTGAAGCTAAGATTCTGGCTATAAATTAGTTTCCACCAATAGAAGCTCTCAAAGGAGACTTAGAAGAAGAGAGACTGGGCCTTCTTTTGGATTCTGGCTGTCTCCATTCACTAGCAAGATACTGGGTTTCCTGCCTTGGCTTCCAGTCTTCTCTAGTTTCCTGGTTGTCAAGAAGCAGTGGTGGTAGTGGCCACCTCTTGATCTGGTCTCTAATCTCTGAGCCCAACTTCTCATGTCCATGGGGCAGCAGGGGCCTCACACTAGTGCCTCTGGATTAGCAGCTCCTCTACTGGGCTGATTCGGGGTTGTTCCAGGAGTCATTCCAAGAAGCTCATCACTCACCCTTTCCAGTGATTTTTGTAAGCCCCTCAATCCCTGAATTAAATCCATTTTACTTAAAATACCTGTGGTAAATTCCGGCTCCTGTACTGTTCCCTACTTCCAATGACATTAATTATGTCCAGTGCCATGGGATTTGAGGGCAGGGACTGTCCTCATACGGTAGACCCTCACAGTTCCATGTGCAAGGCTTCATGGGAGGTACTATATATACATTCTTTCACTAATTCATGCCAACCACCCTGCAAGGTAGGTTTCACTGCTGTGTTATCGAGTTCCCTACCTAGAAAGTGAGGGTTAAGGAGATCAGTAGCTTGTCTAAGGCCACAGAGATGGGAATTAAAATCCCATTCCTCCTTTAAGCCTTCTCTGTCACCCCAGCTGTGAGCAAAACATGGTTAGCATGTCAGAAATAAATGTTGCCTGCTAAGATTTCAAGATAATTTCCTTCACTTTCAAATGGGAAAACTGAGACTGATAGAGGGATATGACCTCATTTCTGTGACTCTTCATCTTGTGAACTATATGCTCCTGCAATGCTGAATTAGACTAGTCTCCTGAATACACTGTGGAATTTTATGCCTCTGTGCGATGTGGGGAAGAAGAGACCCATTTGCTCATCACAGTCTCCCCCTCACCACCCTCCCTCTGCCCCAAGGAGGAGTAGGTGCTACGAATCAGTCCCTTATAAGGACTGCCAGTGGCTGAAGATTTCATTATACTCCATTTGAAAAACACATGAATAACAGCAGCAGGGCATGTATTGTGAGAATTTCAAAGGATCCCACAGGCAGGAGTAGAAATAAGGACTGAGGCCTCTCCCCTCAAGCATCCTGATTCTCTCTTGCTCTTTGGCTTCCATTTATTTGGCTGTTTTTTAAGGCCTGAGGCATCTTCCCTCAGGCGAGCCCCAAGCTCCTTCTTCATTGGCTGGCTCCCGTCACTGCACCCTCACTCTCTAACTGGCCTCTCACCCTAGCACCATGCTCTGGATTAGCTTTTCCTCATATCAGAGTGGTGAGACGTAGACTTTGGGTTTGGGTTTTGGGTAAAATAGAGCATGCTTTCAATGCTGTTAGGATTCTAGGGCATTTCAAACATCCCAGCTTAAAGAACAGCATTTTTCATGTGTCTAGCTTAGCTTCTCAGAATTCACTCTAGAGTTTTCTGGGGGGAGGCAGGGAACCTAAAAAGAAAATGGTAACTGACCTTGCTTGGTGCTTTTTTGTGCACGTATACCCCTTACTAGCTCTCTACATAACCATCCCCTGGAAAGCTTTCTCCCATCCACTGTCCTCCTCTCCCAACTCCTCAGTGCAACCTGTCTTCTGCCAAGACTCAGGCTCAGTGGTTACCACCTCTGTGAAGCCTCTTCAAACCTGGCTGGCAGAATTAATCCCTTTGTCTTTAGCAGCCCACAAGCTTTGTTGACACAATAGAAAAAGTACCAAAGCACTTAGCACAGTGCACTGTAATGAGCTGTTTACTTATCTGTGTTTCCCACTACCTATTGACCTCCTTAAGGAGAGTGACTACATCTTATTCATCTCTTAATCCTCCACAGCTAAATAAATATTTGTTAAATTGTATTGAATTCCCACCCCCAATTCGATGTACTCTGTCAGGTACAGAGATACCATACAGGGTTTCTTGATTTTTAAAGATCCCTTGATTGTAAGGTGCACCTTTGATTTCATAACTGTTTGGAATAGAATATACTCAATGTACATGCATGTTTGTCTTAAATGTACTGCCAATAAACATGGGTTCTGGAACCCAGTTTCCTAGTGTGAATACTGGTTCCCCACTGACAAATTCTTTGGCCCTAAGTAAGTGCCTTAACTACTCTGCCTCAGTTTCCTCATCTGTAAAATATGGTTGATGATAGTATTTACCTCAAAGAGTTGTACTAAAGGTTAACTAAATTAACATTTGTAGAGCATTAAGAATGTATCCTGGCATACAGTAAATGCTTTAAGTATTTGTTGTTGTTATTGTCCTGATATCCAATAAACCTTAAACTTATAAAAAATTTAATATTCTTAAAAACTGAGTTGATCATCTCTTAGTTCAAAACATTTTCTGCAACACTAGCTGCCTTCAGAACTGGCTTTTCTTTCTCTGGACACTTAAAGCACTACTCCTTGTCCCACCCAAAGGGACCGTGCCTATTTTTCTTGCATTTTCCTTTTTTTTCCTTGTCATCAATCTTATTTTCGCCTGAAAGGCCAGCCCAACATCTTGTATGCTTTAACATCAGCTGGCAGGGAATCTAACGAATAATAAGTATCTAATAAAATAGTGTATGAATAAATGAATCACCCACAGAACCCACACATAACACCTGGAATCAATGAATAGATACTGTATATTCAGATACTTGGACTTAGAATCAACAAATTAACAACACCCACCACCTTCCTTCTCTGATCTGACAGGCGCATGCTCATATTTGGGGGGCAGATCTAAATGGGCACATGGTTAGATATACATTTTGTGCCTGTTTCCTCTATTTACTTGCCTTTACCCTTTCTGTCGTCCAAGTTGGGGTGGAGACAATTTTCTCCATGCTTTTCTTCATTATTAATCCAATGGCACTTCTTGCTCTCTGTTTGCCATCTCACTGCCCTAAAACCCACTCTCCTACATGAGCCCTTAGTCTGTACATGTACAATGGTCTTATCATCTTCTATGTATCTAGAATTGTTCACTAGACTATACTCGTGATGCTGTCTTTCTTACTCATGTGCAGTGCTCTGTGAAGGCATGAGTTTGCCTATATTACTATCTCGCAGGACTCCTCCGGGTACTACAACTGGAAACCATTTAATAAATCTTTTGGTTTATAACGCTTTGGTACTGGTTTAGGTGACGTGTTATATTAGAGAAAAATAATATAGATGATATGGCCAGTATAATCATTCATTCTTTTATTTATTGAAAACCTATAAAGTCCATATGACAGGTATAGTGTCAGGTGTTGACAGTGTAACACAGAGATAAGATTTAAAAGATACCAAAATTCATTACTTGCAAAATTATTTGACACAGCACTCTAGATATTCAGTGAAGGGACCATCAACTGAGGAGGCCAGAGTGGTCACAGCCGATTTTCATGAAGACAGTGGAACTTGACTGATTTTAAAGGACTGAAAAATTCAAGCTAGTGTTGGGGAGGTATCAAAATATTCAAGAAGAGGACCATGGCAGAGGGGCAGGAATGAGCATGCCACTGTGTGGGAGCGAGACCCGTTTGACTGGAAGCTTTGAATGGTACGTCCAGTTATTTGATAGTTTCTGAGAGGGCGCTGATGTGATGGATTCAGTTAGGAGAAGACAATCTCATTACATTTTGAAAATAGTATTGAAAGACAAGGAGCCTAGCCTTGGGAAGGCCAGTTCAGAGCCCCATTTGAATGACCCAAGATGGCAGCATGGGAATGGAGAGAAAACGTGGACATGAAGACATTTGGAAAGAAAAGCAGAACCTGACAGGCCATCCTTCTTGCTATTTGGTCAGACTTCCAGCACATTTTTTTTTCTGACTGTGGAAGTCCTATATTTACTTTTAATTCCCATTTCTCTGCCCCTGTCTCACCTTACCCTTCCTTTTGAACTATACACATAGAGTACAACTATGTCATAGTGTGGTAGATGGCGTTAATTTTGCGTATTGATTTGCCTGTGACATAGGATACCCAGGGAGCAGGTTAAATATTATTTCTGGGTGTGTCTATCATGGTGATTCTGGATGAGATTCCCATTTAAGTCAACGGACTCAGTAAAGAAGATTGCTCTCCCCAGTGTGGTTGGCTATCATCCAGTCTTTTGAGAAGCTGAATACAACAAAAGGTGGAGGAAGGAGAAATTTGTCACTTTTTAATATTTTTTCCCCCTCACTGCTTGAGATCGGATGTCTCATTGTTTCTCAGGTCTTCCAACTCAGAATGAATTATGCCACCTGCTTTCCTGGGTCTCTAGCTTACAGATGGCAGATCATGGAGAGTTCTAAGCCTCTATGATCATTAGAGCTAATTCCTTATAATAAGTCAATCTCTGTATCTAGCTATCACAACAAAATTGATATGTCTGTATCTATATAGATAGATAGATAGATAGATAGATAGATAGATAGATAGATAGATAGATAGATAGAATCAATTTTTGGGTTTTTTGTTTTGGAGAACTCTGAGTACTACAATGGGTAAACATTCAATCATGTCAAACACAGGTTTCTGTTACTGAGTTGTGTGATCATGGTGATGGTGACTGGTGTTAGAGAAATGACCAGAAAGAATGCATAGCTGGCCAGCTGGCCCAGGACTTCAGTGAATAGTCCTTATTACAGCTGCAGTTTGCCATAATGAATGACAGCTGACACCCTTACCTACTCTGCCGCACACCAACCTACTTTTAGCAAGAAAATAAGAACTGAGGCTAAATAGAGGATAGGAGCCAACCAATCATCAATCCTCTCTCCCCCCACCCCCAATCCCTTTATGCTCATTGTCACTATATATCTTTGTGACATTGTTAATTCCCCAAAAGATAGCTTAATGAAGCTGCTCTGGTAAGGAGTCAGCTTTCTCAGCTACATTTAGGAACTTGATGAACATCATCACTGATATTTTTCCCTACTTCTCTGAACTTTAGAAAGTATTTTAGCCTGCCATAATGGTTAGCCCTCATAGAAGCTGCTAGTATTCTCTGCTGTTTTTTCCTGGTAATCAATTTTCTCTTGCCAATGAGGTTCAGCTTCCTTTGAGGACCTGCTATGTCTTGTACTTTTCTTTATGCCTGGCAGAGGTGCTCATGAAACAATGGTTGAAAGAAAGAAGAAATAAATGAATTCCCTGGAGTGCTAGTAGCAGTGAAGAACTCATAAAAGCAACATAACCTTTCTGATTTATTGTGATTTTTTAAGAACTGAATATAAGTGTATCCATAAGTATGCAGATAAAGTAATTTGTAATGTGAGGTTAAGCATCAAGTATGGTTATACGGACTTCAAGTTACAATAAATGGAGGGATGGCAAAGCTGGTATGTGTCCTGGTCTCAGAACTGGAGACTTTAGGGATTGTCTATGCAAATCCTCCCACTTTTAAACTGAGGGTTACAGGGAAGAAGTGACTTGTCCAACACACTATGTATTAAAGTCGTGCCTGAAATAAAGTGCAGAATGGCTATCCCTAAGTCTGTCCTCAGGCTGCTGTGTTTGGAGCCACACCCATCAGAGAATCCTCTGGGGGAGGTACATATGACACTAGAGCGTTCAATGCCAACTCGACTCCTGCTCCAAAGTCTTTGAACAACACCTCTTCCAGAGGTCTTGCCAGCTGATGAAGCAGAGAAACAGAAGTGCAACACGAGAAGAAAGATTGGGGATGGAAGAAAGAACGGGCCAGGAAATGTGGAATCGATAGAGCCCATATGACACTGGGACACTGGAGGTGTGTGTGTGGGTGGGAGGGAGTGGGCCTGAGGACCAAGGCAGTGGTGATTCTAGTTGTTATGGACTGAATGTTTGTGTCTTCCTAAAATTCATACGTTGATTCCCTAACCCCCAATGTGATGGTATTTGGAGTAGGAAATTTTGGGATTGAGCCCCCATGATGGAATTAGTGCCCTTAAAAGAAGATAAAGAGACCATCGTTGTCTCCTCCATATGAAGACATATAAGAAGGCAGCTCTTTATAAGCACAAAGAGAGCACTCACCAGGAAACAAATACACCGATACCTCGGCCTTGGACTTCCCAGCCTTAGAACTGTGAGAAATAAATGTCTGTTGTCTAAGCCACCCAGCCTACAGTGTTTTGTTATAGCAGCCTGAGCTGCCTAAGACAGTCTATGCTCTGAGAGTTTGGACAGCTCCTTTCTGCTGCTGGAGCAGAAAAAGAGATGTAAGTTTCCAGTGAGCCCGATATTCCAAAGAATATTTGCCAGCCTGTTCAGAGATATTTTTTTTCAGGGACATGTTTGAAGTGGAACAGTCTTGGCAGAGAAAACATTGAAAGGCAGAGAAAATGATCTTCAGAGAGAAGAAAGAAGCAACCTCACAGAGCAGAGCAAAAGCAAAAAGGGAACCCTCAGAGCTAGAGGGTGGAATATCCATTCTTGCCAGTTTTCCGGTTTAGGCCTCAGTCCCCAGGCTCCACCTACTTTACTTACACTAATTTAAATGAGTTTTGTTTCTTGTAATCAGATAGTCCCTGGCTACTATCTGGAGTCACGAATTGCAATTCTTCACCTTCCTTCTTCCACAAATCCAAGCACCTAATACAAGAATAAAAAGAAAAACAATTATGCAACAGCAATTAAGCACTTTTATGAAATTCTGGTTTCCATACTTATCTGCGAACTAGTCCCCACATCTGTCATTTATAATGGTATCTCGATATCAAAATGCACTTTGACTTCTTAACACCCAAGTTAATTTTTTAAACTTGTTTAAAAGTTAACTTCTGTGTATTTGTGTGAACTAACTTGGTCCATTTGTACATTAATGGTATAGTGTAAAGAGCATGGATGGGTTTTGGTCTCTGGTGTCTGAAACCACTAGTAGGTGTAGGACTCTGGACAAGTCATTTAAGTTCTCTGGACATCGGTTTCTTTCATCATTCTTAAAATGGGGACAGTAATACTCTCACCATTGGATGGTTATGAAGAGTAAATTCAAATTACTACTTGACACATAATATGCTTTCAGTGAATGGCACTTCCTTCTCCTTTTTTTATTTTATTTTTTATGTTTAAAGAATGGCCAGATGAGTTCTACCCATAGACATAAATGATATCCTCTTGTTATGCAAGAACTTGAAACACATCACTTACTTGGTGTATTTTTGCTAAGTTCAAAATAGAGGAAAGTTAACTTTTGCATTACTGATAACCCTCTTTTGAAGTATATTGTCTACATAATTGCAAAAAAAAAAACCCCTGGATTATTTATTCCTTGACCTTAAAAAGAGAAGAAAGTTTTTTGCCCCCAGTAAATAATTTCTATATGTTATTGAATGATGACTGTAGCATGGAAGAGTAAGATCTTTAGGAAAGCAAAAGGGATGGTACCTTGTTAGCTAAAGGGATCCTGATTTGATTTAGGTGTGATTTAGTTTGTAATTGGATGAAATTTTGCACTCCATTAAAAACCAATCAGCTGACTGGCCCTAAAGGAAGAAGACTTTTGCTTTTATGAAGAAGACTTTATTCCCCACCCTTTTTTTTCTTCTGGATGAGGTTTTTTTTGTTGTTGTTTTGTTTTGTGTTTTTTTTTTAACTTACAGCTTTCCTGGGTTTCCCTTATTGGTGTCTGCATCTTTTAATTTGAATAAGGACATGAGTAAATTATAGAATCCCTGTTGGCTATGGTTTTGTTCGTTGGAGTGGAGATGAGTTTCTCAAAATTCTTTTCATCACTTATCTTGTGAATTCTATCACTGAAGAAGTTGAGAATTACTATGCAGAGTATAAGAGCCTAGGTTTAAGAAGAGATTGGAATATGTTATAATAGCAGATGTAAAATAATCATCATGCAGAATGTTAGGAGAAAGAGCTTAGTGACTCAAATGGGACATGATTGTTTCTGAGGGTATAAAGCCATACCCTGTTTTTTCTGTACCTATCGTAGACCTTTACACATGGATGCTTTTTAATAACAAATATGCTTTTTAATAACATTGCCTCTAAATGTGTGGACAATAGTCAAACTTTTACATATGATTATGCCACTGGGCATTCATTCTAGCAAGTCAGATCTCATCGTTTTGCAATAATAATCATATCAATAACAGAAATGAGACTACAAAACGATGATAAAAATAATGAGGATCAACAAACAGTTCCTGAGCATTTCCTGTGTGTCCGGCACTGTGGCAAGCATGTGATGTGCTCACTGCCTGTTTTTTAATACTCAGAGCCACCTTATGAAATAGGTTTTTTTTTTTGGTTTTTTTTTATCTCCTCTTTACCATTGCTGAAATCAGATTAAATTACTTGCCCAGGAAGACGTAGCTAGCATTGGTATAGTTAGGTTGAGACCCAGGCTGTTCAATTCTCCTGGGTAATATGTACTTGGTGTCCAATTCGACAGAAGAGTATTAGTTTAGCAAAGTCAGATTGAACTTATTAGCGATGTGGGAACTATTTAGCAGATAGGGAATTTAGAGCAGTTGGAAATATCTCAGTTAGTGACAGATGTTGTTGAATACAAAAGTTCTTATAGACTGCTTGCTTCACTGGTCAAGCTCAATTTTATAAAGGTACTGATTCACCAACACAGTTGTTTTGCGTTATGGCCAGATGTTTATTGAATACTTGAGAATGTTTCCTCTTGATTCAGTCTAATGGGAAATTAACAAGAGACTTTTGGGGAAAGCAAAAAATATGAAAGGGCTGGGGTAGGGCACAGATAATAATCTTGTTCATAAAGGAACTGCCACCCCCCACCCCCACCCCCAGCTGCCCCATTCCTCTGCTGAAGGCGTCCCAGCCATCATCAGTTGCTTTGTCTGGGTTGACACAAAACTCTGTTGTTTGTCCAACTGTTGCCAAGTGATACTTTGACATTTGCATAGCCAGGAAGTGCTGGAAAATAGGGCTCCGACTTTTCCCTGTATTTTTTTATAGTAATTAGGAGTAAAAGTTATTTTTAGATTTCTGGCAGTAATTATTTATTGCGGCTTCTATTTTAACTTTGTAAATAGAGTTCTATTTCCTGGTTGCCTGGAATGAGAGGTTTATGACATATACTATCTCATGGAAGACTAAGTAATTTCACGGATTTTGTGAGGCAGATTCCAGGATTGAGTAGCAATTAATTCTTCATGGCAAAACATTTTCAGTGGGAACATATATGGAAAGAATTACTCACTATTACCCATTATTACATACAAAAGTATAACACTTTTCTTATTTTAATTGTTTAAAATGTATGAAGATTAGTCATTTCTATGTAATCAGAAAAATTCCTACTTTGTTCTGGTGGATTAATCAAGTGAAAGAGAATATATGTTGCTTTGGCTCTACATCTTTCTTGGTTTAAAATTAGTTCTTGCTTTACTTTAGTGTACTGAGTATATTTCATCTCTGAATCAAACAAGAGTTCTTTAGGAGTGTGTGACAATGTGTGTACGTATTACTTCTCTTGTGTGTTGGAATGTAACTAATTTTTCATCTCACTGTCTATAGTTCTACTTCACGGGATCTCATTAGGTTTTGCCTGGGAAGAAAGGGCTTGGTGAAAATCAAACCATTTGATATGTCTAGTGGACACTTGCATTGTGATCAACACTGTGAGAGGGATTCAGAAATGAATTAGATGTAGTCTGTTCCCTCCAGAATATGGTAGCAGAAAAGTCACCAATGAGAGTCCTACATGGGAAGGAGAAGAAAGAATGAAAAAGAAAAGGGCAGCCTAAAATACGCGTAGTCACTTGGAAATCCACTCTGCTTCTTTCCAAAGTTTGGGGTTGGAAATGACTTTTTGTTGATAGAATCAGCACCAGAAATATCAGTGAATTAGCAGCTATTGACCTCCACCTTGGGAACTTTCAGAATTGAATGTTTCATATTTACTCCCTTGGTAGGTTAAAAAATGCTTTTCTTACTTGACATATTGCATAAGTTAACAGTTTCTGAAAAACCACTAATAGACTTATCAGAAACAATCTCTAAATGCACAGCAAGTGCAAAGTCATATTCAAAGAAATCTACCGTAAGAAATTCAGTACAGTGTGATTTAAACATGCCTCTAAAATGTGGATCTTGAGTTTGTAGATTTCTTCTGGATTAGGAAGACATGATGAAGGTGAAGCTGAAATAGAATAGAAACACTGATAGTTTTGTTTATACTCTACCTCATTCTCATGGCCTCTAAGTGAACTTGTTGTATTTTGGTCGAACAAGGGAGATGATTATTTCTTCAGCATGTGACCCTCTCAGTGTCAAATGTATACACAGGCTTTTCTCATATCTATGAGGTCATAGAGACATGCCCTCTACCAGTAGGTTACTGAAATTTAGACTTGGTCTTGGGGGTAGGGAGGATCTACCAGTCAGATCTCCATCCACTCAGGTGGATGTTGGCAGGCCTCAGTTCCTTACTGGCTGCTTTAGTGTTCCCACCACATGCACTGCTCCATAGGGCTACTCCCAACATGGCAGTTTGCTTCCCTTAGAGGACGCGAGGGGGTGGAGGGGGTGGAGGAGGGAGGTGGGGCAAAGAGCGATAGAATGAACAAGAAAATCTGTAAAGAAGCCACAGCCTTTTATAACCTAATCTCAAAAGTGACATATCATCACTTCCACCATATTCTATTGGCCACACTGACCCAACCTGATGCAAGGTAGAAGGAGACTAGACAGGTGTGAATCCCAGGAGGCAGGGATTGTTGGTGGCATCTTGAAGACTGGCTATCATAGGATGCTGTTGGTGGTTTGGACAACTCTCTGGTAAAACTTTACCATTTACGTTGTGTTGGGAAAGGATAGGGTAGAATAGTATGTTAGTGGTGTTCACATTTAGTGTTGTCTTTATTTGTGGACATTTGAAATCATGGAACTATGTTTTATTGTGCTTGTGGTCTGATGCTTTTGAACACAAGATTAAATTTTACTCAAGGAATAGCTGACAACACATTTCTGAGAACATGGGTTTATGACTGGTTGCCGACACGTGTAACATCAATGGTATGAAGTATCCATATAATGCATGTACACTTAAAAGTATCTTCGTATACCCAGAAACTTTTTGTCAGTTTTAATATGTGGGATTTAAACTTGCCTATTCTTTACTCTTTCAAAGTGATTAGAATTTTTTCTTTTGAATTGTCTCCAGTTTGCTATAAGTCTGTGTAAGAGTGATATGCAAATAGCCTGCCTGCCTATACTGAAAATACTTTACTTTAACCCATTTGATGGACTTAAACTGCTTGAGACCTCAGTGTCCAAAATATGCTTTGTACAGCAGAAGGAAATTATGTGATAATAGATCCTAATACCATACTGCATTCTATCAGCTTTTTTCTTTTATTGATTAACAGCCTTTGGAGTATTATTTATAGATGGACTGCAAAAGAAGTAGAGAGGTTGAGAAAGAATACAATCATGTTAGGACACTAATCAAAGCCTTGTGTTTGTGCAAGAGAATACTCAAGAGCTTTAAGGAATGAAAGAATGTTCTAGTGACGAAGTAAATCATATGGAGCTTGTTTTCATTTCACATTTTATGTTGGAATGTCTGAGGAGCTTGATATCCTAGAAGAGCCCAAACATGGATTTGAGATGATAAGGAGGGCTTCTAGATTTGAGCCTCGATACCTTGAAGTTTAATGATAGTAGGAGTTTAACCAAGTGTATGTGGTAGATTATCACAGCTTCTTCAACGGGCTGCTCTGTCCAGCCCTAGAAGGGTGACAGCGGTGGGGGAAGGAACATGGGACCTGATTTCCGAACCTAGCAGGAAGTTAGCTCTCCTTTAAGGGTACTCTGTCCTTCCTTTGAAGAGGTGCTTAGAGGGAACAATCTTGTTTAGAATCCAGTGGTGAGCTGATCAGGGAGGGGTGGTCGGAGCACGTGTCTCAGGAGGCTCCATCAGAATCTCTCACAGTGTTGATCACATACCTCTTTCAGTGTCTGGAATCTCAGGTTCCAGGAAGTTTTAGTACACTAACCCTTTGCCTGTAGTCTCTGAATCTATCTGGTTAACTTCTTAGACACCACCATGAATCATTGGCAGGGATGAATCCAGGCTTTCAGGGCTCTTTAGGGAAAACAGTACACAACTACAAATATAAGAATGAGAAAAGAAATCACAATAACTTATACATTTAAAAAAGCTATCTGATACCACAAATAATCACAAATCCGTGGGAAAAAAAAGCCAGAATAGCTTCTGGTTCCAGGCATTGCAAAACTTTTTTCTCTCTTACCACCCACAAACTTTGGGACAAAGTGACCCATTCAGGATCTGTGCAGAGTGAGGGGTCCTGAAGCTAAGTGTCATTACCATCACTGGAAATCCACCTGTGCTGCTCAGACTTAAAAGCATCATTCTGAAACGTGTTGACTGGCACAGATGGACCGATCACAGTTTGCCTTGACCTTGGGTCCTATCCCTTTGTGACCTGATTGACAACCTTAGAGCTGTGAGTACTTTAGCTGTCCTGTCCTTGGTCAGCTGACCCAAATTCAATGTACTTTTCTCTGTTGAATTCAGTCTTTAGGCCGTGTGTTTTGGAAAATGAAATGATGATATTGAAAGAACATAGCCAGGATTGGCTATAACATCATTTTCTTTCTTTCTGCCTCTTTTTCCAAGGGAACATTACCCCCTGAAAGGGGTGAGGAATGCTAATTTAGGGGTTGCTGGCTATCATTTTACACCCAGGAAGATGACTTAATGGTATTTTCATTCTCTGGAGACAGGATTGAAACAACTGTCTTTTTTCTAATGTAGATAGGAACTAACCATGATCAGAAAGTAAAATCATTAGCTCTCTAGACCTTGGGTAACACAAGCATTAACCTTATGAATTTTAAAAAGCAGGCTCTATTAATCTCTGCCTCCCACCATAAATATTTTCTACCCGGTCCACGTGTATTAAGCATGCATCTTGCAACGCAATGGATATCCCACATTAGATTTTCGTTTAATCTATCAAACATGTCCATAAGCATAAGGAATTTTGTGTTGCACCCACTCTGGGGAAAATTGTGCAAGGATCAGCCAGTCATGACAGGACAAGTAGAGCTCTGGGAAGTCTGAATTTTCAGGCCATCACATTCCTGTCTTGCTTTCCATTTTCCTAATTTTAACTAATTATCATCCTCACTAATCTAACACATAGCACAAAAGCTTAGCCATCCCTTCAGATCTGTGGTTCAGATTTCCTCCTGGTTTTTATTTCAGTTACCTCCTCCTTTCTTTTATTAATCAATTTTGAGGTGAACAGAAGTCTAATCTTTCTGGTCCAGTTCTGAATTTTCACTCTGTGTTGGCAAGATTTTCTTATCTATCCTGGTGGGAGACTTGGACAAAAGTCAAACCTCCTGCTGTATAAAACACCTGGCTGAACTTGGAAGGTAAAGTAGGGAACACGTGACCCATTTAACCAGTAGGCTAGGTGATGTTTTTGTTTTCCTTTCCTCTTATCTTCTTTCAAGCTCTCATGTACTATATAACCCAAAATAACATCATGCACAACTTATGTATGTGTTTAATTCAAAAGCATTCTGTGTAAAGATAAAACTGAAATTTCATTTAAATAGATCTATTCACTCAGTGCTTTTGGAAGCCAGCCAGGAATGAACTCCAAATGTGAGACGCTGCAACAGCAGCCAAAGGCACATGCTCCATGTGACTTAAACCTACATTTTCAAATGGCCAATGGAATAAGCTTCTATGCTCTCAAGCTGCAATGGGGCTCATATGGAGAGATAAACAGAGGCCCCAAACTGCGCACTGAATATATATCATCAAAGCGATTTTTTAAATCAATTCAACATTTGACAAGGAGCCAATACAGCTCCCTTGTGATTACAATGACACGCTTGGGCTACTACTATGGGTAGATTTGAACAGCAGTGTTTTGTACGTGCTGGAACCTATGTATGACCACCCCTCCTCGACTCCCCCCTCCAGGGAAACTCATAATGAAGCATCACAATGATGTCTCTGTGAGATCACGAACACATGGGTGCCATTTGATTGTGTGAGGGCATTGATGAAATTCTAGTGACTGGGCCAAAGAGCGCCAGACCCGTGTGTAGGATACGGCCCCCACCACATTTATAACAAGCGAAAGGAACGATCATGTCTGAATCTAGAGATAATTGAAAACAGGCATCTTCTAAGGATGGGGAATTTATTTTTTGTTTTGGGAGAGAGGGTCAGGACAGAGGGATAAAGGCAGTAACAAAAACACCATTGCAGGCCCTCCTATTTTTAATCTTTATAAGAGAAAACAGAACTTGCTAACCAGGGGACCATTTGCCATTGATTTTTTTCGTCTTTATGTGAGTTCCACTTCTAAGTTTCTTTTTTCTTAAGCTAAAAAGTTATCTTGGCTTTTCAAAGTGTTGAGAAGACCTGGTGTGAAAATGGGGTGGAGGAAAATGGAGGGGTTCTCCTTACATCTAGCTTCTTTTCATAGTTGAAGTTCTTGCTTTGGTTACTTCACTTTTTGGAACTTCAGAACTAATGGCCTCTGTTTCTTCGTGGGGAAACCAGAAAAGACAAGTGCCCCACAGCTGTGATTTGGATGCTGAACTACTATCTCATCCTAAAAGGCTCAAAGCTGAATTTTCTCCTTGGCCTTCATTTCCCCTTTCAAACTCAAATCATCAACTGTTGCTTTTGCTCTCTTGCCGCCATCTGACATTGCCAGTGCACCAGCCTCCTTCTCTCCCCTTCCATCTCCAGACAGTGTTCCAGTCACAATAAACCTGTTGGCTGTGTCCTGGGCCACCACCATGTGCCCTGTCCTCATGCCCCAAGGAGAGACAGGTAACAGAGGTAAAGGCTGAATACACAGCCCACACACAATAGAAACTTTGTTCCATGTTGGTCCCAGCTTCTCCCCTCACCCCTTGCGCCCTGTTGGACCCAATGCTGTGCACATTCCTGTACTTGGATAAATAACACACACTATTGCTAAAGATGTTGGAGCAAAGCCCAGGTGAAATTTTACTCAATGAAGGTCACAAATATGAATTGGCTGGCTCCCGATGGATCGTTCCCAGGGAAGGCGCAGTCATGGAAGACTGCTCTGCTTTTCTCTAAGGATACGACGAACTGGCTTGTAACAACCTCTAAGGGGTTGGAAAATATATATATCTTCATGCCACTATCCTGCTAAACATGCAAACTCTTTTTCAGGACCTCGTGAATGTCCCACCTTTCTGAGCTCATCACCAGGCAGTTTCTTTTCCTCCCTTTTAAGTCCCAGGCACCCAAGCTATCTGTATTTTGCTCTTCCCTCTGCCTAAAATACACTTCTCACATAGCTTTGCTGCCTTCTTGTCATCCAGTTTGTAGCTTAATTATTACTTCCTTGGTTGGTTGTTTTTACTTCTCACTCCATTTTTTCCCTTTGTAATTACACCTATGTGAATCGGCATTTTAATTGTATTGGTTTACTTATTTTTGTCTGCTTCTGATAGAATAAGCTCTGTGAAGGCAGGAAGCTTATTGTCTTGTTTGCCTCTCTATCCTCAACACCTAAAACAATGCCTGGCATGTGAGAGACACCCAGTAAATAGTTGTGGAATGAAAAATGGGTGGGTGAACATGGAATGACCCAACTGTAGGCCTTTCTCAAAGTGATCTTACCATATTTGTATCCCTTGGGGGGGGGGGAAGTGCTCTATTTGACATTATCATAAATTAAACTTCCCTACCAAAAATTAGGTGTTTGGACAAATTTAGCATAAGCTTATTTAGACCCTACTTGTGCAAGACACTATTGAAAGCAACTTTGGAGGACCAAGCTGTTGGAGAGACTGTACCTGTTTTCCAGGACTTCAAGTTTCGTTGAGGGCAGTGCTATCTTTTCAGAGGTATTTTGTACAAAACAAGACAAAGTAAAGTAAAGCTAATAGAGACCGAGCATTTATCCTTCTTTCTCTCTGTTCACATTCAAGTTCACTGTTTGCCGCTCCTACTTTCTTAATGTTTTTTGAGTTTATTCACCAATCTTTGGACCCACTGCATATCCATAGTTTTGCTGTAGCCTCATCACAAGTCTCCCAGTCTCTACGCCAAACTGGCTTTCATCTATTCTCCTCACTACCACTGAAATGGTATTTCTAAGCTCACAATCTCAGCATGTCACTTTAAGCATGTGAGTTTAAGCAGGGGCTTAAACTCTTCAAGGACTCCCCTAACTCCAAAGCACAGCCTTCAAGGTCTTATCTGAACTGTCCTTGGCCCGTCTTTCAGCTTGGTCTCTGTCATGCCCCATTCTCATGCTACAAAGCAGCCACAAAGTTACATATTTATTTCTCTAAATGGCCTGTGATCTCACTTGTCATATGGCTTTTTCACAGATAACGGCCTCTGCCTGGAGCTCCCACTCACATCAGGACTCGGTTGTAATGTCCTGGGCTCCATGAAATATTTCTTGACCCCAAAGTCTGTCTGTTTAGACACACCATCTCTCTTTAGAGCACTCATGATTCTGTTTTCTCTGCTTGTTTATTTTTCTCATTAGATTGGAACCTCCTTGAATATAGGGCAGAGACCTAGTCTTGTTGAAAGGGGGGGAAAGAGAGAGAGAGGGAGAAGGAAAGGGAGAGGGAGAGAGAGAGAGAGAGAGAGAGAGAGAGAGAGAGAGAGAGAGAGAGAGAGAGAGAAATATAAATGAATGATACAACATGGAAATACAGCTAATATGCCATAAGATTTCCAAGGGTGTCTTCATTGCCTTCGTGGAGAAAATACATTTATTCTGGGCTTGGAAGGATGATCAAAAAGCTTTTTACAACCAGGGAGGAAGTGTGAAATATCTGAGGCTGAGGGACATGACGAGGGGTCTGGCTTACTGGAAGGGTGTAGAGGACAATGGGGCCATGAAAATAGCTTAAATCAGGATCACTGAGAGCTTCAGATTCTATAGCACAGAGTTAAGACTTATTCTGAAGGGAGTTGTGATTTGTTTCTATATAAGGGTGTGATGTCAATTGATTTATGGATTAGAAGGAATCATCTGGCGATGGGGTGAAAGATGGACTGCAGAGGTGAGAAGCTAGAGGTAGATAAACCATTGAAGACTATTTCAGTAATCCTAGGCTGAGGCAGGGGTGGGTGGGGGAAGTTATGGGAGATGTTGTGGAGGGAGAACAGACAGTATTTACTGTGGGAGAAGAGGAGGGAGGGTTGGTCAGCTGGGAGAATGGTAAGGCAGACGTGCAATAGAGTTGCCTAGCTGTGTCTCCCAAACAATAGTCCAGTGTACTGGACACTGCTCAGCGCGTGTTGGGAGGAGGGGTGTTCCATGCTGTGCATTGCAATTTAAAAGGACATTAAAAAATGTAGCAGATTCCAGGCAGGACAAGGAAGGGGCCTGGAAACTTTGATTAATGAGAAGTAGACTGAAGAAACGAAAGTTATTGGTTTGGCACACACACACACACACACACACACACACACACACACACACACAGCAAGAGGAGATGTGAGGGCTGCTTTTGTGTATTTGAAGACTGGCCTGTAGAAGAGATATTGTGCATGTCCACAGGGCAAAACTCTGGCCAAGAGTGAGCTGAAACTTGAAGCGAAAGCACATTTGGCTCCATACAGCGGGGAGATTTCTCACATGTAGATCTGTAAGCTACCTTGTCACCTAAGGAGCTTATTTAGACAAATGGCCAAGCAGAGAGTAAAAGAGCCTGTTGGGAAATATAAGAAAAGTGTTTTGGGGGTTAGGTAAGAGATTGGATTAAGGTCCTTCAACCTCAGAGACTTTGTTTCCCTTCATTGATGTCCTAATTCACACTTTGTTTTTATCACATAATTTTGAGAACAGGTACCGTAACTAGGAAATCTTGACAGGGAAGAGGGAAACGTAATATGAGGACCCCTCTGCTGTCCAGGGAAGAGGAGCTTGGGTTATACGTACTTGCAGAACCTCTGTTCTCCTTGCTCACTTCCTTCTTTCTCTTCTCCATACACGGAATTGTACTCTGAGCTAATGGGTCCAGACGGGCTCTGCTTGTTTTGGTCCCTAAGTACCAGCGATATGGCAGTCAGGAAATGTCTCCACTTATTAAACCCTGAATTCATCCATTTTTCAGTGTTTTCAAACATAGAACAGGACAAATTCAATGTCTGGGCCTCTTTCTGCAGGGAATCCCTGTTTCCTTATGCTGGAGTTCTAGTTCCCATTTACACTTTATCTGTCCCTACTCAACTAACTCTCTCTCTCTCTCTCTCTCTCTCGCTCTCTCTCTCTCTCTCTCTCTCTCTCACATGTTAGGGCTTTGTCAGCCATTGAGAAATTAGAAATCATCCTTTTCAGGGATCTGAAGATGAGAGAATATGCCAAATTCTTAGTAAAAATATCAGTGATAAACATTTCATAATTTGTACAATTATGGCTAATATTTCTCTATGCTTTTGAGGGCCAGATCTCAAAACAGCCCCATGAGATCAGCAAACTGAAGCTTGGAGAAGTTATGTAAATTGCCCAGAATCACACTGCTAGTAAGGGGTAGGGCAGAGGTCTGACTTCAGAGCCTTGGCCTCTAATCACTAAAATATACCACCTCTTGTTTTTTTCTGGAACAAGCTTTCAGATAACTCTAACTAATGGGCAGATGGTCTTC
The DNA here is from genome assembly GCF_964194185.1 of Rhinolophus hipposideros. Lineage (NCBI taxonomy): Eukaryota > Metazoa > Chordata > Mammalia > Chiroptera > Rhinolophidae > Rhinolophus > Rhinolophus hipposideros. The sequence continues at coordinate 21,099,482 of NC_138053.1, read as the reverse complement.
AGACTTCCACTGTCCCTTCAGACTGAAAAAAACTCCCTGGGAACAGGGAATCCTCTCTCCACTAGGCTAAGAGCTTCAATAACTGCATTGTCCGATACGTAGTATGGACAAATTAATGAATTTGAATATTGTTAATACGTTGACATGATGCTGTTTTGGATATATTGGATAAAAAGATGTTACATTTAAATTCACCTCGTTCTTTTTACTATTTAAAATTGGGTTATTAGAAAACTTAAAATTGCATTCTGTGGCTATTATTAATTTCTTTTGGACAGCGCTGCTTTAGAAGATGGAGCCCATGACTTTTCTCTGAGACCAACTCAAGTGTGTGAGCTTACAAAGGGAGGGAACCAGAGAGCAAACTAAATCCTTGTAAATTCTATGAATGACATTCATTATGACTGAAGCTGGTGCTTCACATTCTCCATCCCTTTCATCCCTAGACTCTTAAAATGTTTGTTTTGCTTTGTTTTAGAAAATGGCCTCATGCTGACAGGACAGGTCTCTCTAGCCTGCCCTCCTTACCAGAAAGCCTGCCCCAAGGCTTAGGGCACAGCTGCCCTCCCAACCCTCTGCTCTGTCTTTCCACCTGGTTCCCATTCTGCACTACTTAGGGCTGCATTACTGTCTGGGGATTGATGTAAAAAAGGCAAAAAAAAAAATCCCTGGAAATATAATGAGATGGGGAAATTCATATCGACTAGAATTCCTTTCTGGATGAGAATTGTTTTGGTTGAATAGTTGGAATAGTTTGGTGTAGTGCTCTAAGTGGAGGAGGGGTATAGAACCCAAGGACCTTATGTGGGTCCTCAAGTTACTAAATTGCCTCCTAAAGAGCGTAGATTTGGTTAATTGCTGGGCTTTTGTTCTGCTGAGGTAGGTGTGCAAGTCTGAGGCAAGAGGTGAATTGGGGCAGCAGAGAGGTGGAAAGCTGCCATGGGGATTCTGTTCCCCTATTAATTCATCCCGCAGGTGTTCTTTGGTCAATATTTTAATGAATATCCATTGGCTGAGAAAGCAAGTTATTAGTGTCTGGGACCCCCTACGTGTCTTAGCCTGGCCCTGGCATACTGTGGTCAGAAGCATTTTCCTTGGAACTGCTTTTACTGTCTCACCTGGTTTGGTTAGGATTCCATGTGTCCGCTCATGGTCAAAGAAATGACCAAGCTGTGTGTGTGAGCACGATGCAGCCCCACACGTTCAGAGACTATCTCTAGGAAAGCAAGGCAGAGGCCACATCTTCTGCTAGACTATTGATTTCTAGGATTTAGTAAATAGACCTGCTGCATTAGTGAGACACGCAAACAAATGCATCCTCAAATGAGGCCACAGTAACAATGCAAGAGGGGGAGGGGAACACAAGTACGTATTTGCTCAAACTATAATCCATCCAGTCAATATGAATGGAAGGGGGGGACAAAAGAACCTTTCATCAGTCTGCTCTCTATCCGCTTCCACCCCAAGAACCATAAGTAGATCTTGTGCGTTTCTATAACCCAAGAGCCACACCATCTTTAACTCCTTTCTAATAGTCCCTCCTCACCCTCCCCACATATTTCAGCTGGCATTCTGCATCTGCTGGATACTGGCTACAGAAAGATAAGGGACCGAAAAGAAACTTCTTGGCAGGGCCTTCGCGGTGAGGGTGCCTTCACAGTCATTCCTAGTCAGCCTGGACCCCCAGGACTGATTAGGAGATGCTCTCTGTCTAGAAGCCAAGAGTGACTGGAACAGGCCTGTGGCCATCTGCCATTTGCAGAGCCTACGACTGCAGTACCTGGTCCACCACGTGATCCAGGCAGCAGCAGGCGGTCTGAGCAGTGGGACCTGGCTCTTTGGGTTGTGCCTGAAGAGTGTGTGAGACACAGCAGCTCTGCCCCTGCGGGCCGCTGGATTCCCAAAGCAGATGTGGGAGGATGGGTTTGCAGAGCCACAGGGAGTTGTTCTAGACTTTCTTAAGAGATCTGAAGGACACAGAGTCACACTTCTCCCGAGGGCACCTGGGCACCAGCCCAGTAGTCTGACAGTGACTCATCATCTCCACACCCTTTGTGTGGTCTGCTCTGCAGAGTTGCCATTCCCATAATCTCCATGTAGGAAGTGAGAAGAGTCCCGAGAGAGATGCACTCCTTCCAAAAATAAAGTCACAGATCAGTGTGTTCTTCTGAGCATGGTAGCAATAATTGCTAGTGATATTAGCAGATACTTATATGGGGCTTGTGTGTGCCAGGTACCATTCTAGACACTTTACAGATACCAAGTTATTTAATCTTCATAATGATTTCTCAGAATTAGGTACTATTATTATCATCCCCCTTTTATAGATGTGGAAACTGAGGTACAGAGAGGTGAAGTCATTTGGTTCAAATTACATATTCGATAAACAGAAGAATCTGAATTCAACCAGAATCTGGGCTCTTAATCATTATACTAGATCGTCTTTCACTATGCATTTACTCACAGGTACATTCGTTTGTTTGTTTGTTTGCTCCTATCACGGCGGGAGAACTATATGGCAGTATTTAGCAGTCACAGGCAAATGTATCTTGCAGAACAAAGAGAGGTTCAGCCCAAGGCACAAGCTTCCATACCTCTGCACAGAGCTTGCTAATGCTTTGTAGACATTGTCTCTGAAAGGCTGACTGATGTGAAGTGCGTATGCCCGCCTTGGTGGTATGTATGTGATGGTAAATTGAGCGGACCGCATTTCCATAGTCTGATTGGCTTGGCCCTGGTGTGTACTTGTGGCCTCTGACACAGGGTCTGTGTAACTCCATCTAAATGCAAATTCCAAAGTTTGAATTTTGAGAAAAGAAAGGAGCCTTAAAACATACTGAACTTGAAATCCCATGATAGTCCTATGTAGACTGTACAGGCCCAACAAGGCCGGCCCGACAAGGCCAGCGGAGGGAGAAGGAAAGAGGTGAAGAGGTGAAGAGGTGAACAGAAGTAACAAATTGTTGCCCAAGCAAGAAGCAGCAATTCCTTAGCAGGTAATCCCAATCTCCTTTCTAAAAGAGAGAGAAAATAAATTCAGGGAACTGCTTTATGGTAGAAAGATTATTAAGAAAGTTTGCCCATTCCAAGTATGTTACAAAAATAACGTGGTTTGTCATTTGTGAGAGTGAGCAATGCAGACCTAATACTTTATTTAGATTTAGCATTAAAATACGGATGATGTGTGTGTGTGTGTGTGTGTGTGTGTGTGTCTGTGAGTGTGAGTGTGTGTGTGTGTGTGTGTGTGTGTGAAAGAGAGAGAGAGAGAGAGAGAGAGAGAGAGAGAGAGAGAGAGAGAGAGAGAGAGAGAGAGATTAAAAAAATGTTTGCAAGACTGGGAATTAGGCCAAAGGGATGAATTCACTTCTTTCCCTCCCACCCTCTTTATCCCCTCAAGTCCTTAGAATGAACAAAACAGAATTTTAAATATACGTAAAGAGAAGGGATGGCGTCATTAGATCAGAATTTATGAGGAATCTCTGAAAATTAGAGTTTAGATGAGATTAGATTGCAAGAGGCATCCATAGCCCAAAGCAGATGCAGGAGGGGTTGAAGATGGCCCCAGGGAGCGCTGGGCTGAGAGGCTGTGGGTACGGACAGGATGGGCCTGGATGGGAGCTGCTGTGAAAGCATCCTAGAGGTGGGCTGCTTCTAGGTAATAGCTGCAAGTCTGGGAGGCAGGGCAGTGTCCCGGCTGGGTGCTGAAGCCCTGCAAGGAGTGAGGAGCCCTGGGCCCAGGACTCCACTTTAGTCACTGGAGTCAAGCTGTAGTCACAGACAGGCTGAAAGGAAAGGGCTACTACATGACGCCCTCACAACCCCAAATCAGGATGTTAGAGGACAGCAACCATCATGAAAGGCAGGCATTACATTTTACAAAAACAGAAATATCTGAAGATACATAATTAATAGAGCAACCAAGAAAAGACTTCATAATGTGTATAATTAGTATTTGCAGAAAGCTGTGAGACAATAGCATTCTGTACCATATCAACCTGTCGTTCAAGTATTAAGGAAAAATAGGACATTTTAAACAACAAAACTCTCAAAAATATATTACTTGTGAACTTTACATGGAATAATTAATAGAGAACATACTTCAGGAATATTAAAAGTGAACTCAAAAGGAAGATAGGGAAGCAATACTGAGCAAAAATATAGGCATAATTTATAATTGAGTATTAATTAAAGTATTTATTATTTGATATATAAAATTTAGAACTAAAATCCCACATAATTTCAACATCATGAGAGCTCAGGGAAATGGAGAGAGGTCAAGATGTTGTAAGTATTGATTAAAGCTAGACTTCAATAGATACACATAAGTTTTATACAAATTTCACATATGTTTAAATCTACGTGTTAAAAATTTGAGTAAAACTGCTAGAGTAGCAGAATAGGAGGTATAGCTTCCAACGAATTAAAGGAAAAACAGAGAATAAAAACAACATGTAAAACATATATAATCAATTCAATAAATGTATCAAAGAATAAATAAAGCACAGTAAACATAAAGCACAGTATACATAATCCACACAAAATATGATGATTAGGATAAATAGAAAGTATAAGAAATAAATGTAAATGGTTCAAAAACACAGAGCACTACAACTTGGAAAAATTATTATCCAGCTATGTTTTTTATGAGAGATATAATGAAATGACCCAAGAAAGATGAAAATATATGGATGAGGGAAGATATTCCAAGCAAATGCTAATAACAACAATCCTGGTAACAAAGACTGCTGTAACATATTAATATTAGACAAAATAGAATTCAAGACAAACTATTTGAAAGGAAAAAGCAATATATATATCATGTTGATAAAAGGTTCAAACCAACAAGAAATTTACCCGTAAGTTTTTATGACCACCAGTGTCAAATTACATAAGGCAGAAGTCACTAAAAATATGAGAAAAATGCACATTAACATTGTTTTAGAGACTGATAAAGTAAGCAGAATTTAAAATAAACTATAGGGAATTTGACTGACAATGATCAAACTTGATGGCCTTGAACTATCAGGATCACGAGTTGATTACTTGCGGCTATACGAGTATACAGCAAAAAATATATTTATTCCTGTATCATAATTTATACTGTCACAGAGTCCCTTCCTTTCTCCCTTCTTCCTCCTGTTTCCTCTATCCCTTTTCCTCCCTTCCTTCTCTTCTTTCCCTCCTTCATTCCTTCCTCCCTCTTTCCTTCCCTCCCTCCCTTCCTTTCTTCTTAATTCTTCTTAATTAATAGAGAACATACTTCAGGAATATTAAAAGTGAACTCAAAAGGAAGATAGGAAAGCAATACTGAGCAAAAATATAAACATAATTTATAATTGAGTATGAAAGTATTTATTGTTTGATATATAAAATTTAGAACTAAAATCCCACAGAATTTCAACATCATGAGAGCTCTTTTCTTCCTTCCTTCTTTCCTTCCTTCCTATCTATCCATCTGCCACCTTTCCCTGTTTTAATTGACAGTAATTGACTCAGCAGTACAAAAGAGAGGATAGGATAAAGTCTCTCTTCCCCCATCCCTCAGTCTTTCAGTTCACCAATCCAGATGCAACTTCTATTTTCAATTTATGTATCACTTAGGATAACCTATGCAAATACAAGTTTACACTCGTATGTACGTATATCTCTATATTTAGGTATATATTTCTGCTTTTTAAAAATGCATGCATTTCCTTATGTTAATAAATATTTTTCCACAGCATTATTTTAAAGTTCTAAATAATTTTCTGTTGTACGAGTATGATTTATTGTAACTATTATGAATAATGTCACTATGATCATTCTTATATATGTTTTGGTGATCAATTTCTAAAAGTGGAATCAAAAGGAGACCAATGGAAAGAAACATTCTTCAGACTTTTGAATATGTGTTGCCAAGTTGTTTTCTAGAATGTTTTTTTTAATTTTTGTTATAGTTCAATATAGGTTACCCAGTTATTAGTGCAAATTTATATTAACAAGTGAGTAAAATCTTAGCTAAGAAATTTGTTAGTGATGAACTGAGGGTTGAGGGTTGCTATACTGCTTTCAAGTTGAAGACACAAGCCTGTTTTATGTATTCAAATGTATCAAACCAAATTTGCTCTAGCCCGGCTCAAACTTTATTCAGGGCGTATTTTTCACTCTAAACTTGAGGGTAGAAAGTAGGTGGGAGATGAATGAAAGAAGTATACCTTGGTTTCTCTGAAGTTTAGCCTTAAATGTATTCTGTAACTTTCTAATAGTATGAAGAAAGAGAAATATTCATTAGAGGGAGTGACAACATGGCAAAGTTTTGTTTTAGAGTATTATACAACACTCTTAAGTGAATAAAGCAAGAAGCAATAAACTTGTTTCATAGCATAAAGCACCAAATAGAGATTTGAACACAGGGTTCTGTCAGAGGTTCCAAAAGAACAGCTGTCCTTTAATATACCCTAATATATCACCACCAAACAGATTTCTTAGAGAAATGAACTGGAAACTTGAAAATACTACTTATTATTACATCAAATATCTTGAAGATTCATAGTTTGCATTAGCATATTAACGGCTCTGAGAAGTCCAATAAGAAAACTTCCCTAACTTCATTTCCTCAACATTTTTGAAGCTTATTTAATCAATAACCTATACCTCTTTTAGAAACATGTGATGCCTATTAAATGCCCTCTGAATTAGTGTTCTGGAGAGCATATTTTTAATAATGCTGGTCCGTAATATGGTGGATTCATTGAGATAATACCACATTTTTTGATACAATTTCCTAGTAGCTGTCTTAAAACTGCTGAATGGCAAGACTGATATTTTGGGATCTGTCAGTCAGCTGAGTCATAGAAATGAATCATGTTGAATTAGATGGCTTTAATTTCTTGTGTCTCTGCTGACTACATCTTAATATAATTACCTCGTCCCTCTAATTATAACAGACATTACAGAAGTTTTATCATTTTCTTCATACACCTGTGCACAGGTATAAGATACCTGTGGACTTGTCATGTCTACCTCTACTCTGATCAATGTTTTTCAATATTTACTTATTCTCGAAAAGATAAGTTCAAGCAGGTGGGAAGATGAAGCCATCAGAGAATAAAGCCTACCTCCTGCAGATTATGTGTTAGTCTGACATCAGGTTTTATTACCTGATCAATAATGGTTGACAGCGATCCCTTCATTCTGCCTGCCAGTAATTAACATCCAATACCTTCTTATACACCACTATTTAAAAAATTATAAATAGCATAGCCTAATCTTCTTTTCACTTCACTTACTACTTATGTGTAGACGAAAAAGGGGCCACATACTAAACTTGACAAACTCAGGGGAGGCCCTCATGGTGGACCTTACAAACCCAGAGACCGAAGTAACCACACAGGGTGGTCTGAATGTCAAAATTCCTAACTAAAAGCAGGTCATGGAGGGTAGTCAGGTCCTAGGGCTGTAGCTTCCTTGAAAAAGGTCAGTCGTTACGTTTGAAATTGTCTGTTGTCTTTGTGCATCTAAGATAACATGCCTTTAAATATCAGAGTGATTTTCCTTTCTAAACCCTTTGAAGGCACACCGCAGGTACAAGAGAATGTGAGACATGTTATCTTATTGCTCACGTACCATCTCTATGTGCTGTAAATATTTACTACCCAGTACCCACTAATGTAAAAGAAGTATGTGCCTCTATGTTTTACTTTTTATCAGAGGTTTCCCCACTTTGTTTACTCCCACCTCCCTAATCTACCACGGGTGAATTTCATGTAACTCTCCTTACGTCTCCTTCTTTGGTTCTAAGGTATAAAATAAACTGCAAAACTGCCATTCTCTGGAGCATTTTCTCAATCCATTGAGATTTTGCTTCCTGACCATTGTCTTCAGTTTGGCGCAAATAAACTCTTACAAGACTTTTTCTAAGGCTGGACCTTCTTTTGCTGAGATATTTCTTTCTTCAATTCTTTACCATGCTACAAATTACTTTTGTTATAAAGATTTAAAGTTAAGCTTGTATTTTATTTTATGAATTTTACATTTTTATTGCTTGCCTTTGATTGCAAGTTGACAGATTTTATGACTGCTTAGTAGTCCAGTATATGTATATGTCAAATTTTATTTTACCAACCCCTCAATATATGGATAATTATATTATTGTACGTTTTTTTCTTTACAAACAATGCAGAGTGAACATCATTTAACTTGCATCTTCTTATAAGTCAACATGCAAGGCAATAATTCCTAGGAATGAAATTAAGTTGTAAATTTATTAAATAACAGTACTTGGTTTACCATGTGTGATATTGGGATTTGCAATAAATATAATATATATTTGGTCTTCATCCTGTTTCTGGCATAGCGCTTCTAAAACCCTTGGAATTTCATAAGTGAAGAGCGAAATAAATTTTTTTTTTTTTTAATGTGAATCAGGAGACTTTTGGAAGCACCTATGGATGGGGGCTGATTGCCAGGAGAACCAACCTTGTGCTAAAATGGTTGGAATTTTCAATCCCATCTCCCAACCTCCAGGGGTGGGACAGGAACTGGAGATTGAGATCACTTACGGATAGATAATGATTTAATCAGTTGTGCCTATGTAATGAAACCTCCATAAAAATGAAAAAAAAAGGAGAAGGTTCAGAGAGTTTTCAGGTTGGTACACACGTGAAGATTTGAGGAGAGTGGTGTTCTGGGACAGAAGCTCTACACTCTTCTCCATCCTTTGCCCTATACATTTCTGCCATTTGGCTGTTCCTGAATTAAATCTTTTTATAATGAATGGGTAATCTAGTAAAGAACACATTTCTCTAAGTTCTGTGAGCTGTTCTAGCAAATTAATTAAACTTGAGGAAGGGGTCATGGAAACTTCCAGGCCTTAACTGTTCAATCAGAAGCACAGATGACAACCTGGACTTGCGACTGGTGTCATAAGTTGAGGGAGAAGGGTGAGCAGTCTTGTAGGATTGAGCCCTTCATCTGTGGAATCTGATGCTATCTCCAGGTAGATAGTGTCACAATTGAGTTGGACTCTTGGACACGCTGCTGGTATCCAAGAATTGCTTGTTGAAGGTGTGAGAGGAACAACCCCCCCCAACAGTGGAATTGGGTACAGAATAGCTTTATTCTATGGGTAGTACAAACCTGCACAGCCATACACATGCAGAAATGTATAATACATACAGAAATGTATAGTAGGTAATATGTTCATATGCAATATATAATGTACAGTGTTTTAATTATATAAATAAGAAATGTGTGGCTGAATTCCTCCACGTGTGGAGATTTTATGATACATGTGTCTTTGTATACCTGTACAAGAACTCGAGATTGCCTACACAATTTTCCAGCCAGAATAATTTTTATGAAGATGTAAATTTAATTATGTCACTTCCCTGCCTAAAACTCTTCGATGGCAAAAATGAACTTAGACAATATCCCCAATCTCTAACATGCTCCATCCACATGGCTCTGCTGTATTCACCCCTGCGGACTTCTTCAGTCTCATCTGTGACACTCTCCCCATCACTGCCTGGTCTGGGGCCACCCTGTCTCATTCAGTTTATTGACCATGCTTAGCTTCTAAATATGCAGTTCTTCTTCACTTTGCCTGGAAGATTCTTCTTTCCACTGATCCTTGGATACTCCCCCATGACTGCCAACCACTAATGTACAGTTGGTACTGTGCGGAGAGGATTGAACTTTCCTCCACCCTCAAGGTTCTCCTGGTTGGTCTAATAATCAAGTAGACACGAGATACATTAGCAAGAGAAAATAACCAAATTTAACATGTGCATGTGTACGGGAACTCTGTATACATGAGAGAGTCAGAGACCCCACGTGCATGAGAGGTTCAGAAATAGAAAGGGAATATGGGCATATAAGACATTCTGAGCTAGGGAAGAAGTGAGGTGCCTTGAGGGCTTTGAAAGATCATTCCAGGATGAGAAGAGGGGCAGACCTTTAGTAAATAGAAGTTTGCCCTGCCCTATAGACAGGTCAGAAGTAGTTATCTCTGATAATCCCTTATGGGCAAGGTCTCTAAATCATAGTCTTCTAGGTAGTTAAGGGAAGAGGGGCAGAAATTTCTCTTGAGCCTGCATCTAAAGTTGCCCTTAGCTCAAAACAATCCCCATACACAGTGGCACGTATTGGGGTAACTTGTTCTGCACCATCAAAGTACCTCCTTTATTCTCATATTAACCACAGTTTTTCTATTAGGATATTTATCATAATTTTAAGAATGTATGTATTTGTTGATTTAATCAACCTATATAATTTCTTCCATTAGAATCTAAGCTTCATGCAGTTTTCACCACTACATCCTCAGCCCCTAGCCCATAATAGGTGCTCAAAAGATAGTGATACTAATAATAAAACAAACTCTTGGAAAGCACTTCACAAAGTGTTGCTCTAAGTGTGCTACCTGTGAATACATTTCATCCTCACTACATTCCTAAATTGGCAATACTGACATCCCCATTTTACAGATAAGAAAACTGAAGCATAGGAATGGGTAAGCTACCTGCCCAAAGTCATATAGTGGGTAAGTGGCAGAACTGGGACTTGAATATAAGTAATCTGGCTCCAGCATCTGTGCTCTTAACCACTACGAGCCATGTCTTAGTATTTTTAGTACGAGGGTTTTAATACATGTTAATAAAAAACACCCCAGAACAAAACACAGCAAGTGCCAATAAGTTACTTACTAGTGTAAGACATATTTGCTCTATTTAGGTTTATTTTTAAAAATATTTTATCACTGATCATTAACTTCATGTTTGAAAATGTGTAACAGTAAAAATGTTAAAAAGTAATATGGATCTATTTATTATGGGAAAAAGTTTGAGTTAAGAAAATTAAAAGATCTAAGAAAATGATGATTATTTGTAGCATCACTTTGGACTGCCAAATTTCCCTCCAAAAAGATTACATTGATTTTTTTATTCTTCATAGTGTATAAAAATGCCCTTTTCTACGCTCACCCAATCTGGTAAGTAACATGTGCATTTTTGTCTTTTGCATTTTGCATTTTAATCACCCTGATGTGTGTTGCAAAGGGAGATGATAGTCTGTGGTTAAATAAAAATTGAGCACATGTGTGCACTTGGTAAGTGCTCTTTTACTAAGAGCTTATTATTTAACAAACTTTGCATAAATCATCTCATTCAGCCTTCACAATCTTTTGTGTGTATGTGTGGGTGGGTGAGGGGGTGGCATGTTGAGCAATTCTAGGGTTCTCTTCACCCAGTACTTACTATGTTCTTAGCTATGTGTTAGCTGCAGTGTTTGATATAAAAAAGTATACCACTTGGTTTCTGCCTTTAAGGAACATGTAATTCAGTTAAATATGCTAGAATAGCACTTACGACTTAAAGGTGAACAGTGTAAAACAACAAATGATTCAGTACGAAGTTGTACTACGGACCACAAATGACACATCATCAAAGATATGGCCATTATATGCAGGCCATTAAGAAAGGCGTTGAGGGGAACCTAGAGAGGAGAGGTAAGATGTATGTAATCAGGAAAGCCATAGGCAGATAGAGGGCAGTGATGGCTGCAGATGAAAAATCTGATGAGACTTTGCAAAATGATTAGAATTTAAGTAGATTGAGGTGTGGTTCTTCCAACAAGGGTCAGAACAAGAGGGAAAGTATAAGGTTAAGAATGAATGGGACCTAGTTTGAGACTGATACATTCTTTCATTATGAAAAATGATCCCACAAATAAAATCACCTTGCTCTATCAGAAAATTTAATAGATAGCTGGAAGTAATTAATGAAACACGATGTGATCGCTATGTGGTAGAGCAATCAGGACTCATACAGCAATATTCACTCATAAGGTAATTTAAACTCATTTTCAAGGATGAGAAGAACTGAACTATGAAGGTCTTCTTGATATGATTCCACTTGGCCTTGACAACATCCTGAGTGTTCTGCTACCCCAAGGCCTGTGATGTATACTTATACAGCTCCATACGAGTGCTTACCTAAATTAAGCCTATACATTTGCCTTTAAGAAAGTAAAATAAGCAATTTGCTCTGAAAACCAAAGTTTTCTAAACCCTACCTCTGTGTGTGTAGTTAGCTACCACAAACACGGAATCCTGAAAGATGAATTCTGTAAACAGAAAAGAGCTAACAAGTCTTTAACAAGTTGATTTTTTCAGGACTTGAGTAAAACACACAGTGCACAGTTTAGAACCCACAATCTTCAGTCTTGCGTATTTATTACAATATGTCAGTAGACATCCCTGGATATTCCCTTTTGGCTAGTTTTGGAGATGAGGTGATCCTCCTTTTAAAAACTTCCTATCTAAATGGTGGCCCAATTTTCTTAACCTCTTATGTAAAATGAGGATAATAATACAATATATCCCATAGAGTTGTACAAATTAGAGAGTATGTAATGTACAGTGATTTTTCCACACTGACCACATATACGAGACACCAACTGAAAGATATTTATTGTTGTTACTATTTTTCTTTTCAGACTGGATTAAATAAATTTGAGAGAACAAGGTAAACCTACACCAAAAAAGGAAGACACCTAACATTTTTTCGGCGCCTATTACATGCTCAGTGTCTTAAGTGGTTAACAGATAGCCTCTCACTTTTTGGATGAAAAGTAGGGTTTCACCATATGTCAAGGCTGAGCCTATGTATTCCTTATAAAAGCTAAAGGATTTTTAATAAGATAGGATATCTTGTTAATGTTAAAACATTACACCTTGATTTCTGCTATCATTTCAACCCTAATTTGAAATAATAGGCTTTGACATGGTATTACAGATTGAAGAGAGTAATAGAAAACTCTAATTTTTTTTCAAATATCCTTGGCTGGTGACAAACTCTAAGATCAAGTTGTTATCGTGACCTTTGCTTAGGTAAATATAGACAAGTTATTTGGGAAATCTCTAAAATGGTGTTAATTAAGCAAATCTGTAGGCTGTTGTCCTTGAGGGAGGGATTTGGTTTTTGCTTCTATTGGAATTATAGTTCTCTGATGGTTTTCTGTGATTAGCACTTGTTAGACACATTGGATCTCCTGCATTTTGTGTCTTCAAATGAATGGCCACCTGAGAAAGCATTTAGCAGAAACACTTGATAACGGATTGTTTTCTTATCCTGGGTTTATCTAATGCAACAATAATCACATATATTTCCAAAGTGCTTTTTATCCCCAAATACAACAGAGCTCTTTACAAAGTAAATGTAATCACTTGCCCCATCTCAACTATGCACCCCTCTGTGGTGTAGAACATCATGGAAAAGTAGGAATTCTGAGAGGGCTCCCGGAAGAGGCAAGGCTGGGAGGGCCAAGGAATTGTTTCCTGTTGGAAATGCTAACTGCTTGGCCTGCAGGCTCAATGAAAATAAGTACTCCAGGAGTAAACCATTCTGCTCTGGGCCACAGTTCCTACTTGACTGCCACTCTCTTTTGTTCCACATTCATGGAGATCAAGTCAGGAGACAGTTTTAGTTATGGAGAGAAGTGTTAAAATAGAGATGACGAAAAATCAGTGGAATTAGTTGCTTGGATATAGAAACATAAATATTACTTCATTGTTTTCCTCTTCTCTTGATTTCCAAGACCATAAATTAATTTTGCCTGTTTTTAAAGTTTGTAAAAATGGAATCGCATACTACGCACTATTTTGCACCAGCTTCTTTTGCTTATAATTATGTTTGAGATTCATCCAGTTTATGGATATAGTGGTAGTTCATTCATTCATACTTGTTAATAATAACATTATATTGTATGACTATTTATTTATTTTACACACACACACAATAAACATACACCTTTCTGTTTACCTAAAGGTGTTATCGGAGAGTGGGCCCTCCTTGGCATGGTGTCCAGGTTCTTGACATCTCAAGCAAAGAATTGAACGAGATACTAAGGTAAAGTAGTGGAAAAGCAGTTTATTAGAAGACATACTACACTCCAAGGAAATAGGAGTGGGCCAGAGCAGTAGAGAATAGCTCGAGGGCCCAAGGTGGCATTATTAGGAGAAATAGTACTCTCCAAAGCGTTTGGAGTGGGCCCGAGCAAAGGCAAGGCTCAAAGGCTCAAAAGGACTGACTGGCGAGCACTTGGAGTTTTTATCCTTTTTTTCTGTAGAGTGGGCTGTTCCTTTCCGGGCAAGGGACCAATTGATTGACACCTATGATTGACAAGAGGCTATTACCTTTTCTTTTATCTTTTTAGACTGTGCATGTTCCTTCCCAGAATTCAGTCTGTTATAATGATATTAATGAACTTACGGGCATATATATGATATAATAATGATGGCATAATGAGGCCCAGGTGAAATGAAGGTGGTTGTGGCCTTTACTGCACAGGTGTAAGTGACTGGTTTAATCTAGTCGGGTATTTTGTACCCATTTGTTTCCTCATAGGATTAGATAATTACAGTGAGAAGGGAAAGTTTTGGGCAGAGAGGGGAGGTCTTTTGGGCAGTCGCATTCTGTGGGTTGTGTTGGACATGTAGGAATGCAGAGACCTTATGCCTATCTCTAACTGTCTGCCTTCTTTTCCCCTTTGAGAGACATGATCCCCATAAAATCTCTATGGGAAGTTGAGGGATAGGAGGTCTTTTCTTCCGTATCTGCTTCCTGCTGGGCAGGGGTATAGAGTTGCCCTACCTATTGGGGGATTCATGGAACTCTTGCCCTATCTGGTCTTAGATGAGAGAAAGGGGTCTTGAGATCCGCCTGGAAGACCGAGTTGGCTTCTCTGGTTGTGACTGGCAATCTTGTTGGGGTATCCTCTGTATCCCCAAGGCACCTAAATGAGGAAAAGTGGATTTTAATTAATTAATCTGTTAGCTCTGTAGAGATTGCCACTAGTCATTCAGGTGGCATCAATTGTTCAGGAGCTGGGACCAGAATGGGGTGGAAAGGTCATTAGACTTCAATGATTACAGTGAACAAATATGCTGGCCAGGGGGGAATGTTAAAAATTATTTGGTCTCTGGTGGCTGATGGCTTAGTCGGTTAGAGCGTGAGCTCTCAACAACAAGGTTGCCGCTTTAATTCCCCACATGGAGTGGTGGGCTGCGCCCCTTGCAACTAAAGACTGAAAACGGCAACTGGACTTGGAGCTTAGTTGCGCCATCTACAACTAGATTGAAGGACAACAACTTGGGCCCTGGAGAAACACACTGTTCCCCAATAAAATTTAAAAACAAAACAAATCATAAAACCTATTTGGTCTCTGGGATGGAATTATCTAAGAGTTAGGTCCAGAATGGCTTGAGGGATGTTGGGAGGCCACAGGCTTTTAAGTAGTTATCTGAAGCAGGGGTGAGAGACAACCTGTGATTCAGGCTGGGAGCAATCTTTAGTCTAGGATTCAGAAACTGATTAGAAAAGTAATCAAATCCAGGGGCTAAGGAGCTAAGAAACTAGGGAAAAGGAGATTTAAAATTTCTGTAGTGAGGGGGCTCTCCCATCTCAAGGCTGTATGTAACTACAATGGCATTTAACTTAAAACAATTTTCATGTTAACCAAAAGATGCTAAAGTTAACTCTAATTTTTAAAATGCATGTCATAGATTGCAGAATATCTGCAAACTTGGGTACTTAATCAGATTGGGCAGGGGATTCTATCAGAAAGGATTTTTCTTTCCATGTTAGATTTTATGGTGTAGAAGAAAAGATACAGAGGAGTTAGGTTGCCAACAGGTAAAAATCCAACAGTGCCTCTGTTTCTTATATATAACTACTTCACATAAGCTGTCCCTCATTTTTCCTATACAGCTCACCTGTATACTCATATGCAAAGTATGCGAGATGTCTAATACATGTTAAAAATAGCAAAAACACAGAAATAGCAAAATAATATACCCCAAGCAACTATTTGTCTTGGGAACAAAGCGGTAAACAAGCTACTAATTTATCACAGATATGATTCAAAAAACATTGAAAATACTAAATAGCAACATCATTTGACTGAGAAATGTCAGCAAAACAACAACAACAACAACAACAGAACTACCAAGTGTATCTTGAGTAGTTAAGGTATAGTTTTCATTTAGAAACATATTTTTTATATTCAATGTGACTTTCCATGATTTAGTTTAAAGAAACTTTATTTTATTTTCCACACTGCTAAACCGTTGTCATTTGTCCATTTTGCTTCTATAGTTATCTTCTGAATGTTCATTTTAATTTGGTCAATGCTTATTCAGTCAGGAAAATGGGTATGCTGAGCTCTACACAGGCTAATAAAATGAAAGGATGAATGAGGTATACAGCTATTTTTGAACAAAATTTCTAATGTAAATAAAAACGCATATTAAAAATGTATAAATCATAAGTGTATAAGTCAATAGGTTATCACTATGGACACATCTGTGTAACTACAAATGCAGTCAAGAAGTAGAATATTACTAGCCCCCCAAAAGCCTCTCTCATGCCCTCTCCCCCAAGTCATTCCCTTTCCTGTTCCTCTTCTGATTGCCAACAATATAAGTTAATTTTGCCAGTTTTTACATTTTTATAAAAATGGAGTCTTGTACTGTGTATTATTTTGAATCAGCTTCCAGGTTTTGGGTAGAGTTGTAGTTCATTCGCTTACACTGGTGAATAGCTTACATGATATGAATATATCCGCTTATTTACCTCTCCTACTATTGATAGATATTTGGCTTGTTTCCACTTTTTGCTATTACAAATATTGTTAGTACAAACATTTCTTGTACCCATCTTTTGATATACATATAGCTGTACTCCTCTTGGTTATATAACTTACAATAGAGTTGTTGGACTTAGAGGTTTCTTTTTCTTTCTTTCTTTCATTTTTTTTAAAACCAATTTTAGCTTTAAATAGATACTGCTAAGTAGTTTCCCATATTAATTACACCAATTTACACTTCACCAGTAGTGTGTGAGACTCCCCATTGTTCTCCATAATGACAAACACTTGGTATTGTGAGGTGTGTTTTTGTTTTTCTAATTTGAGTTCTTTCAGGGGGATAATGTTTCTTATTATGGTTTTATTTACATTTCCGCATTACTAATGAGGTCGCATGTTTTCATGTACTTATGGGTCATATGCATATTGAGAACGATACATTTTCACTTATTTATCTTTTGGTTGTTGGAGTCAATTTTCTTGCCTGCATTGCTGAACTCTCCGCTATGCTTTCGTCCATGCACACATAGACACGTGGAACATTCGCGAATCCTTACTCTTCTGTACCCATCTTACAGGTGTATGATTAGGAAGCGGCTATGTTACTGGACCAAAGCAGGTCTCATTATTCAGGAGTTGCCAGCCAAAAGACAACTCCAAGATGATTTTATGAGAAGGCACGAACTTTATTGTGAACTGGTGAGCAAGTTCACAGCAGGGGCTAGAGGGGGTGGGTCAGTTCCCAAAGAGCTAGGTCCCTGAACAAAGGATCAGATTTGTCTTTATTCGGGGAAATTATGTATAAACAGCAACATGAGCTTTGTCATCGAATGTACACGTGGGGACATATCTGCACATGTGTAGTTAGAAAACATGCCTATGCATGCACTCCATGTTCTAAAATGGTGGAAAATCTACACGTACTGGGAGGAGATTTTAGCATTATAATGAGCATATTATGAGAGTAGTTCATGAAGAGGTCATTATGGAGTCCTCCAGGCTGCTTCAGTCAGCCCCAGGTGGTTTGAACTGGGTTAGCCCCTTGGTGCAGCAAATCATCCTGAGCTTGTTTCTGAAAAAAAGAACAGCTCTGGCAATCGTCAGTGTCAGGGAATGGCATAGGTATGGAAGAAAGTTTAACTAATTCTCAGTCCTGTTAAACTCTTAGCAAATTACAGGATGTGGTTACACAAACCTTATAACATCTAGAGTGACCTAAGTGGGTTTACAGGCTAATCTAAATATAGGTATGGATTCTATATAAAAGTTAGTCTAGCTACCTGCAAGGCTCTGTGTGTGTGAGCGTGTGTGTGTGTGTGTGTGTGTGTGTGTGTGTGTGTTTACAGCTACACCACAAGCCACATTGTCAAAGTACTACTTACTTAATTAGTCTCTCCCCTTCTGATAAGTGCTATAAAGAAAAATAAGTTTGCTCTTTAAAAAGATAGAGATGGGGTGACTATTTTAGATGGGTTTGCTATCATTTGAGAGGGTATCATTTGAACAACAGATTTGATATTGTGAGGGAATTCACCAAATGAAAATGGATAGTTTGGATTATATTCTGAGTGTGATAGGATGAGATTGGAGCATTACGAATAGGAAAGTAATGTGATGAGACTTAATGTTTTTAAAATATGACTCTGGTTTCTGGATGAAGAACAGACCTTAGGAGATGAAAGTGAAAGAGCAGGGACATCACTTAGGAAAGAATGACAGGTGAATGATGATGATGGCTTGACAGGGTGGTAGTGCAGAGGATGAAATGGGGCCAAGTTCTAGATACACCTGAAGATAGACTCCAAGTACTTACCGAGGGACGTGACGCAGGGTTTGAAGGAAAGGGAAAAGCCAAGAATAACTTTTATATTTTCAGCCTGGGCAAGTGGGTGACTAAGACTCTGATTTCCTGACATGGGGAAAAACGGGGAAAAGAAATTCTGGAGTGGGAAGGTCAAGAGTTTTCTTTTGAAAATATTAGGTTTAAGGTAACTGTTAGACATCAAAGTGGAAGTGTTGAGTAGGCAGATATATATATATATATATATATATATATATATATATATATATATATATATATATATATATATATAAGTCAAGAGGTCAGGGCTAAGATGTAAATGTGGGAATCATTTATAATTTGATTAAAGTCATGGAATCTAATAAAAATATGTATGGATGAGTAAACAAAAAAGAGGCGAAGAAAGGAGACTAAGGATTGAACCCTGGGACACTCCCATATTTAGATGTTAGAAGGGGAAACATCAGAATTTAGAAGGGGAAACATCATATTTAGAAGGGGAAACATCATATTTAGAAGGCGAAACATCAGAACAGGAAACTAAAATACTATAGTGGCCCATCAAATTGCAAGTGAGGTGAAGACAATATTTGTAAGAGAAGGGAGCGAGCAGCTGTGTCAGATGTTGATGAACGGTTGAGTAAAATGAGGCTTAAAATTGCACATCTTGGTGGCATCACAAGAGTGGAAGAGTGGTTTCACAGCAGCAGGGAGGATCCAATCCATGTTGGAATGGATTGATACAAAGAGGCAGAAAAATGAAGTCATAGCTAGAAGGGTTCATGTCTGTGCACTTTTGCTTTAATGGAAGAAACAACAGAATGTTTTTATGCTGATGGAAATGTTACAGTAGAGGAGGAGAAGATGATGATTCCAGGAAAGATAATGAAAAGAAACAAAATACGGATTCTTAAGAGAAACAGAATTAAGAAAGTTTGCTACAACGGACATTAGCCAAAAGGAAATGATACATAAAACTTTTACTATTTGAAATCAGGAAAATACATTCCCACCCACCCCAAACTTTATTTTTCAAACCATGAATCATGAATTGTGTGTTTTCTTAATGCCCATGTTTGTCCATATTTATATAAAAGTACAAAACATTTAGACATTCATGATCAAGTGATTCTATGCCCCCTCCTAAACATTTATTCACGTGGTCAACTGCTTATTTTCTCAATAATTTCCCATAAAACCACAGATTTTCTAAGTAGCAGGATCATTGTAAAGAATATTCCATCAAACAAACCAGTGAAAAAAAGAAGTTTACAAAGCGTTTGTGTCACTGGCTATCTCAGCAGTTTAAACAACAGTGGAAGTTTACTAATATTGGTTGCTAGTTGCTTTGTCAGAAACCTGCTAGAAGGAATTTGTGTATTGTGTGTTTGTCCTCCTCTTTTTTCTTTCTCTTCTGCAATCTTTTATGTTTGTGCATAGAATAGTAGGAGCTGTGTTTTCCTGAGATTCTTAAATTCTTCCATCAGCCTATTTTGTACATTTTCTAGGCTCTGTTGATAAGATAGGAAAGGAACAATGTAAACAGCAGAACTATTTCTTGTTCTATAAATAAAGACAATTAATAAGTTTGATTTTGTATAAAAATGAAGAGGAAAGACTATACAAAATAAAATGGCCTTTTCCAGTGAGTTCAGCATATACTTGTATGATGAGATGTTCTTTTCAAATATCAAACAATGATCTTCAGCTTTTGGATTTTTTTCTTTTAAGAAAATAGTTTTGCTGAATGGTTATATTTCTTGCAGTTTTTCGTTTATGACTCATCTTTTTCCTTATGTGCTTGATATAATGAATATAGTTCTTCTACTTTACATTTTTAAACACTCATTTGTATTATGCAGTACTTCCTAGATTTCAAAGCCTTTTAATTGTTTCTCTCATTTGAACTTTTTTGTGATATAGGCAGAGGGCAACTGCTGCTTTACGAACCAGGAAGCTAAGGTTTAGAGTAAGTGCCTTGCCCAGCAGCTACACTGGGTCTGAAATCCAAGTTTTGACTCCCAATCTTGTGGGCTTTCCATTATGCTACACTGCCTCTCGAGGCATGTTTGCTTCCATTTTAAGCTTATTGCAATTTCTGAAAATCAGGCTTGATGTTTCCCTTTGTGACTGCTACACTGACTTTGGCAGAATGATATTAAAATTGTATTTCTTTATAAACTTTGAAGAATTAAAAAAGTACTTTCTTTAATTTCACTATCAATATCTTTTTTAATAATGTGTTTAAAATATGTATTGGTAATTGATGCTAACTAGACTTATTGCGGTGATCATTTCACAATATATATAAACATCTTATCATTATGTTGTGCCTCTGAAACTAATACAATGTTGTTTGTCAATTATATCTCCATAAAAATGTGTTGTATATTTAATTTGAGCCAAGCATTATTCTAGCTTCTGGATACAACATGGAAAAGAAAGACAGGCTGTCATGAAAACTACAGTCAGCTGCAGAGCTTTTTCAGTATAGGGTGAGTTATCAAATGTCATCTTTGTTGGGTCAGTTAGAGGGAGATTTTTGGTGAGCAGCCTTATTAGGGAGAGTCATTTATACAATATGCTTGAGGTCATTGAGTTGACTTGGTCAGTGATTCAAAGGCAAAGCCCTTTGATCAATTTTCTGGAATGGTAGACAATTGCAATAATTGGAACATAGCACCATTGACCTTCTTTGGAATTGACTTGGGTTGTTCACTGGTACAAGCCATGGATAGTAGGGTTCTTGAAGAGACAACCAGGTTGTTTAAGTGCTTTAAAGAAACCATGTGAAAACCATTTCTATTGATAGATTTTGCTAAGTCAAGATATGATCCTTATAAAATACTATCTAACAATATGTAATATTGTTGAGTGTCATGTTTGTAATGAATGCTTTGTTAGAACTATCTCATATAATTATTGGAGAGAGACGTTATCATCATCATCTCTATTTTAAAATTGAGTAATCAAGCCTTAGGGAGAGAGATTATATAATTTATCTAGGAAGTGTCAGAGCTAGAATTTGAACCTAGGAGGTACGGGTTTTTAGCTTTTGTTCTTACCACTATGTTATTATAATCCTTGTAGTGAAAGAGACCTGAAACCTCACATTGTCAAATAGATGAAGGCTGGTGATGCATGGTAGCTTTGGTTTCCCTAAGAAACTTAGAAAAGTTCAGAGAGCACAACTACATCTATGTATGGCAAAGAGTCCCTTCCTCCTTGTGTTTTTACAATTGTAATAGCAGTCCATGGCCCAGGTGTTTCAGGAAGTATTCCAAAAGATAGGTGCAACCCATTGAAAAGCTCAGAAAACTGAAAACAACTCCATGTTTTGAAATACCAATCTATTTCAGAAAAGTCTGTGATTGATGTATCTGAAAACAACTTCATTTGGAAGTTTTCATAATTACATATACATGTGGTTCTAACTCTTCCTTTCATTTTGTGGTTGACTAGTTAGCATTGGTCAAATCCAACCTCTCTCTAGTTTTTTGTTTGTTTTTTCCCCCCAACTTGTTAGGGGAGGATAAATTCTGATTTTGCCTTTCCAGGCTTTTACTCCAGAGGCTTAAAATCTTATACAAATCTCTCTGAGCCTTCTCTATATCCCCTTCAAGCAATTCGTTGATGAAAACAATGACTATCTTGCTTTTCATGTGGAAGATTGAGAAAGTTTGGCTTTGGTGATTGTGTGAGGCACTTTGTCTGCATAATCTCATTCCTGTTTTTGGCTTTTACTCTATCTTCTGAACAAGAGGCTAATTGGCTTTCAATGACACATTCTATAATAAATTCCTGAAAAAGATGCTTTTTCATAGGAAGTCAGCCATATTTAAAAATGCTCCATAAATCATGGAGAAGGAAGCTTGTTGCATTTGCAGGTCTTGAACAAAAAAAGAAAGTTCAGTGTAGTTTATATTTGTTATAATCTTGTTCAAGGTGAACTGGACAAAAACAAATACAATTTGAAGAATTTAAATAATGTAATTAACCAACTTTGTTATATTTCACTATTCAAAATTGTTAAAGAGGAAATATATATATTTTCCAATATGCTTATGAAGTATGTACAAAATTTGATTATATACTTGGTCTGTAAAAAGTTTTAACATTTTTTTTCCAAACTAGAACACTTGTGGAACACATTCTGACAACAAAATCAAAACATTATATTTTAATGGTCAAACAAAATAATAAAAAAAACCACTTAGAATTTGAAAAAAAAGACTTTTCTAAATGACTCTTGAGTCAAGAGGAAATAAGAAACTGAGATTACAAATGCTTTAGCAATTAATGCAAATGAGCCCTCTTCATTGAGAAAGCTCCATGACTGAACAGAGCTGCACTCAGCAAAATTCAAGACTTCACACTTTTTTATTATTTTAATACAAATGAATGAAACACTTAGCTTAGGAAACTAGAAAAAGAATAACAATACCTATAAACCACAAGTGAAAGCCAGAGAGCAAGAAATTAATAAATATAAGGCAGAAATTGCTATATTTCATAAAACTTATCCTCCAAATCTACAAAAGCACTGGACTTAATCAATAAAACCAAAGCTTTATTTTTTCAAACAAAGATGCTTAAAGGATAGGCTTGCCACATAAAATATCATACACTGAGTTAAATTTGAATTTCAGATAAACAACAAACACTCTTTAAGTATATACCAGTATTTCTAGTATATAGATACTAAAAGTACATTCCAAATATGGGATATACTTATACCTTATACAGAAGTTATTATTTATTATCTAAAATTCAAGTTTAACTGTGTGTCCTACATTGTTATTTGCTAAATCTGGCAGTACTATCAATGGAAAGAATAATTATTTAAATTTGAGCATCTAGATGAATTAGATCATTTTGTAAAGAACTTAAAATTATGCAAATTGCTTCAAGAGAAGATAACAAAAACGGAACAAAGAATTAAGTACTGAAGAAATGAAACAGAGTTTCAAATATCTATCATCAAAAAGGCGCTAGGAATTCTGCTTTCATCCTTGGAGAAGTAACAATGACCAGATTTAAGCTAGTGCAGTTAAACTGGACAAAATATATGGAACAACTATTTTTAGATATTGGACAACAGACAGCACACACCAGGATCCCCTAGAGAAGGGAACAGATGAGCTAAGGCCTAAGATCTTCTTGGCTTAATGTTTGGAGGCAATTATCAGACAAAGGCACAGGGAGAAGAAACCCACACAAAGCCTTGCAGAATTGAAGAGATGGAGATTGGAGTTTAGGGAGTCAGAAACAACCAGAAGTTGTAATGCAGAGTTCCAGGAATGAAAGGCCTGCAGAGAAACAAAAGCTCCAAAACCGTCGTGGGGCTCCCTTAAGGCTTTGCTGAGCATGCATGAATTGAAATATCAACAAAAGGACAAAGAATGGGGTGCTCTATGCTGAACAATTCCCACAGCTCAGGTAGGATGAGAGACTTCTATAATAATATAATTAAAACATTGTGGCATTGGCACATAATGGACAAATAAATCAATGAAACAGTATAGAGGGTCTGTTAAGACATGAAAAAAAAACTGCATCTGAAATCTATGGAGAAGGAATGTATTTTATAATATATGATGTTAGGACAATTGGATTTCTTTTTGCAAATACGAAGTTAAATATCTACTTTGTATCAAATACAATTTTCATTGAATTAAAGATCTAAATGTAAAAAATAGAACAATTACAATACTAAAGGCAATACTTTATTATCTTCAGGTAACTATGGCCTTTAAGTATGACACAAAACTCTGAAGTCATGAAGATGAAGATTAATGTATATTACTACATAAAAATTTAAAACCCTGCTATGGTAAAAAACACACTAAATAACATTAAAGAATAAATGACGGATAACTTGTGAGATTATCTATCTATCTATCATCTATCTCCATATATGGTAAAATATATATTAACATACATATAGTATCATACCAATGATAATGTAAAGAGTTTTTACAAATCAATGAAAACAATACCGGTATAAAACCTATGAATAGGTGATTTGGAAGAGTAAATGCAGATGACCACAAACAAATGAGAATGTGCTAAACCCTGCTACTGTTAAAATTTGAATTAAAATGAGATATGATTTTTTTTATGTTTCATCTATTATATTTAAAGTTACTATCATTTAATAACTGACAATTCCCAGAGTTTGTGGAGTTATGGGAAAATAAGAATTTTCATGTACTTTTATACTTATAAACGATTACATTTTGGAAGGTAATTTGATAGTATTTTTCACAGTTTGAAATATTTCTACCATGTGATGGAACAATACTACTTCTAGGATTTATTATATTGAAGCATCTCTGCTAACAGGCTAGATTAGTACAAAGACCACCTGGATGCTTTGGTCAGCTGCTTCTTCTAGGCCCTGGATTCTACCTGCCCTAAAATCAATCTACTGCTTGACTCCCCTTCCAGGCTTTGGCTTCTACAGTTAGATCACTACTCCAAATCCCTTTGGATGAACCCATACTCCATGGTTCCTAAAATATTAGTAAAATTTGTTTTACTGCTCTTTTTCCCCTACTATTATCCCCTTGTATATGATTTGTCAGAACGAAACCCTCTGCTATTTACTTCTAAAGATGATGTTTCATAAATCTGAGACCCTGGACTGTGACATCTTCATTAGTGTGCAGGAGGTCCTCTATTCATCTAAAAATCCTATTTAGAACAGATTACCGTGATACTTGAGGTTGATATGCCTTCTCAGCACCTCCAGTTAACCTCCAGTGTTTCCCCGAAAATAAGACCTAGCCGGACAATCAGTTCTAAAGCATCTTTTGAAGCAAAAATCCGTATTAGACCCGGTCTTGTAGTAAAATAATTATGGTAAAATAAGACCAGATCTTATATAATATAATACCCGGTATTATATAGTATAATACAAGACTGGTTCTATAATATAATATAATATAATATAATATAATATAATATAATATAATATAATATAATTAATATAATATAATTAATATAATATAGTATAATATAATATAATATAATACTGGGTGTTATGTTAATTTTTGCTCCAAAAGACACATTATAGCTGATTGTCCGGCTAGGTCTTATTTTAGGGGAAACGTGATATTAAACCCCAATATCACATATTTAACCACTATATTTCATATATTTTTAAATGCATAATTTTTCCCTCCATTTAGCATTTCTAGAATCATGACATATCTTAAAAGCAATGGCATGTTGCTGTTTAATTAGCAGTGCCTTTTCTTTCTTAGTAGGACATAAGGTAAAAGTGCGTCTTATAATCAGTGGTATTTTAGTTTGAATAAAATTCAGTTGTTATACATAGTTTAATGAAAGCATTAGTCCAGTGTTATTTTATTTTGGTAATCAATCACATGGAGCTCCATGAGATCTCGTTATTATGCTTAATTTATTATTATTAGCCTCTCCTTAATCTATTCTCTCATCAGCGTTTTAGGAGATTTTTCTTAGTTCGAAGGCTGTTTACCAAGAGTAGGTATTTGCAAGGTGATAATCGGCTTGGAATTATTCATGACCCTGAAATGAAACTAAATTCTGGTTTTTAGGTACCATTTTATTTAGCATTATTTTATTTAGGTTGTTGCTTCATTTTCTGTCTTTCTCCTACCCCTCCAAACCATTTTTCCCTTACTTTGGAAAGATTCAGATAAGGTATTTCTGAGGTGGTAATTTCTGAGGATGGTTAAACCCGGTTTACGCCACTGAGTAACTAACTATATAGATGGGGCAGGTTATTACAATTTTCTGAGCCTCAATGTCCTCATTTGTAAAAGCCTTGTTCACCTCAGTGTTCTTGGGAAAAGCTGCTAAAGTAATGCACATGGACTTACTTTCTAAACTCTAAAACTATGAAACTTCTGGGCATTATCAATAGTCTCAGAGGGCACTTTCAACAATTGCTAGTTTTAACTAATTTCCTGAGAAAGGATGCATGGCACCCTTACATATTGAGTTAAGCTAGGATGAGTTCTTTTATTTCTGGTATAGCTCATTATCGTGTCTTCTCATCCCTCTTGGTGCCTGCTCTAGTATTCAGATAGCCTTAAGAAAAATAGAGTATAGCAAGGATAGATTACGAGCCTATGAGAAAGTAAGAGGAAAATTCTCCTCTCATAAACCAGGTTGCTCTATTAAAGAGCGATTGAATCCCATGCAGATGGTGTTCATTCTATGCACATTTCTCCTGTGAACATTCTGTGTCTATAATCTTGTAATCAGTTTACAACCATAGGATCAAGTCCAAATTGCTAACCCATGGAGACCTCTATTCACTCCAATATTCCATGAGCAATGGAATTGTATAAACTGAAAGTGACTTGGAGTTTGTCCCCTTGCCCTAACAGGTAATCACGTCTGAAGCATCTAAGACAAATTATAATTTAATCTATTCTTAAAGACCTGTTGAGTGAGTTTCCAACCTCTCAGGAACTCATCCCAACAGTGAGCAAATGTTACTGTCAGTAAATACTATACTTCAGTGATATTTTTCATGCCATAGAGTAACCAACATTTTGTTGCTGTTGTTTCTCCCTCCATGAGATGAGGGAATACTGACAACATGTCATCTCTTTGAGCTTATCACTGACTTGCTTCAAACCCTTTAATAAAGAGCTTCCTACAAGGCAAATTTCTCAGCATGCCATATAAGGCCCATCAGAATCTGCCTCTGGCTATATTTATAGTGTCTATTCCTGATATGCCCTATACATTTGGTGTTTAGCTTCGCTAAAGTACTTTCTGAACCCCAAGAAGATCATGTTCTTTAATATGTCTTGTTTTTACACACAGCAAAATGTCTTGGAATGTCTTTTCCTCTCATCGTCTCAGTTGACACTTAACTTTATTTCAACATTCAGCTCAAATATCACCTCTTTTGGGAAGAATTCCCTCAGCCTCCTAAGCAGTTTGTCACATTGTACTCTTTTAATACTTCTATTACAGTATTTGATTATTTAGAATAATACTGCTTTTTAAT
Source organism: Rhinolophus hipposideros (assembly GCF_964194185.1). Classification (NCBI taxonomy): domain Eukaryota; kingdom Metazoa; phylum Chordata; class Mammalia; order Chiroptera; family Rhinolophidae; genus Rhinolophus; species Rhinolophus hipposideros. Next base: position 21,072,048 of record NC_138053.1, on the reverse strand, counting down.
TGTTTGTATGCCTTTCCTCACTCCTCACTAGCCTGAGGATTGAAGGCTGCCATGAGTCTTCTTCATGTACTTACTCTGTGTACAATAGCTTTCATATAGCACATGAATGAATGAATCAATAAATGGATCAATAAATGAGGTGAAGGAAAGGAGGAAGCGATATCACAATACTCTCCTATTATTCAGAGAACCAAAAGACTTTCTTTGCCATAAATTAGGGGGAATGTGAATAGAAAAACATGAAAGACCTGCCAAAAATGTCAACAGTCTAAGGATAAAGGTACCTAATTTAAGTTTCCATTATCAAAAAATTGTAAAAGGACAATCACAAATATGTGTACCTCTTTGAGAGACATCATGGTAGGTCCCATTTGCCATCCCTAATGGGAAAACAAAAACCAAAATAGAAAACAAACAAACAAAACCAAACTTTGCTAAGCCAGAAAGTCAAGCATTGATGTTTTATTATCAAAGAATGATTTTTCCATTAGCTTTTCAGAACCCATCAGCAGGACATTTTGCAAAAGCGTATGGACATTGGCAACCAGGGATGTATCAAAGCATGCCATTAAGGATACTCAGGCAGTTTCCCAATGCCATTAGAGATTCTGATGGTCAGAGATGAAAGACTGGGCATCTGCTTATACAAAATGCACTGACACTGGCATAGAATTGCGATATAAATAAACTGTATGACATCATGAAGTTTTTTAGATTTTATTAACACATAAAAAAATATAACTTCCCAGTAAGTATGTCCTAGGGAAGATAAAGTGAATCAGAACTGGGAAGGGACCGGAGATTGTGTAGGCATTTTTGTTGCCAATATAGGGGAAAATTCCTTAAACTGCCCTTTATAAGCACTTGCAATTTTGTTTTCTCACCATAATCTCTTCTTCGTAATATAGTGGTTGCTACTATTTCTAGATGGTTTTTAAAGCTCTTTGTATTCTACCTGCTGCCAAAAAGAAAATCTTTTTGATGTTGTTTTGAAGTTGTTTAGATGAAGTTAGCGGGAGCAAGAGAGAAAAAACAAAGGGCTTATGTAATTTACCCACCGGCAAAATCTGCTCTCTCTTTCCACCCCCATTACATGGCTATTGATGACATGTACTAGAAGGCCCCTATATCTGCATTTGGGACATCTTTTAGGACTTAATGGAGGATATGTAAGTTTATTGTATTTAAGCCTTTAAAATAAATGGGCAATAGTTCCCTTTCCCTTCCTTCTTTCCTTTCTTCCTTCCTTCCTTTCTTCTTTTTTTCTTTCTTTCTTTTTCTTTTAAAATCGGCTTCTGAGGGGTGAAAGACTGTTTCCAGCTCTCTCTGATACCATTTTTATTTTTAGGAACGCTGTTTCCAGTGCTCATTTTTCCTTTGTAATCAGTGTCATTCTATCCAATTCTCTAAAAATGTTCTTAGTAAAGTTCGATTACTGAATTCATGCCTCATCGATCATGACACTAGCTATCAAATCTGTATTTGGAGTGGTTAAGAATCTTGGGTTTGGAGTGCTGGATTTGCCCTATTGTATGACCTTGAGCAAAGTGTTCAAACTCTTTAAACTTTATATTTCAAATCTGTAGTAAGAGACATAGCAATTGCAACTGGAAAAATCTACTCTCTCTTTCCACCCCCATTACATGGCTATTGATGATATACTAGAAATCCCATACATCTGCATTTGGGACAGTAGTACCTACTCATACTCTATAGGGTTATTCTGAAGATTTCATGAGATAATGGCAAAAATAAGGAATATATGTATATGTGTGTGTGTGTATGTGATCTCTATATATCTCCAAATCTCCATGCGAACGTTCAGCATTGTTTTTACATTTTGGGGAGAGAAGGCAGATTGTAAAGCAGAAGGCATAGGATAGAACCTGACTCCACTTCTTTCAGCTTGGCTATCCTGGCAGAAAACTGTATATGTGTATATTATCTCTCCAGATGGTTCTTATGTGCAAACGTATTTGAGAACCATTTATCTAGAACATTTTCTTGCCTTACAGCAGAGCTGGTTTTAACACGTAAGGATTCCCATCTTACATTTACAGTGTTTCGGAGAACTTGAGTCTGGAACATTTCCCAGTAATTTATGCCAAATACTTCTTATTGTCACTAAATTAAAAAAAAAAATTATCTAGTTAAATCGTTTATACTACAGATGAACATAAGACCTTTTATAATAGCCTGTGTGAAGATGAGGCTATTTGAGATTAAATGATGTTATATGTAGATATTTGTGTATGTCTATGAACTGCTTTCTTGACTATGTGGTGTTCAGTTTGAGTCACAGAGGATGCTTTATTATGTATATTTATCCACATCAAAGTAAAATGAATGTACAAGCACCTTATTGAAATTTACAGGGAGGAAAAGCCAGAAAAATTTCTAGTGAGGGATTACAAATGAAAATTAAGAGTTTACTACTTATTGTTCAATTAGATTCTATAAAACAGAGGTAATCTTGGGCTTAGTATGTCATCTTGATTGATTGATGTGGGGACATATTTATGAGGTCTTTCATAGATTCACTGATTTACAGAGTTTCCAGTTCTCCCATGGTGTTAGGACTCTACTGGTTATAACTGATAGAAACCCTATTCAAACTAAAATTTTAAAAGGGGGGGTGAGGGTTTTTTTTGGTTTTGATCACAGTACAGGAATGAATCTGTTGACCTATTTCTGGCATAGTGAGGTTCTCCTAGCTGTGACATCCCAGCAGAGAGAACGCTTCTCTTTCCCAATACTTCCAGTGAAACTCTCAGAGCTAGGTCTCACTGAATGTGATTTGGATCACATACCCATTTCTGACCTAACCCCTACAGCTAACGAACGGAAATCAGTGATTTATTCGGCCCAAATCACATACCAGTCAGGTGAGGCACATCCCCAAATCCAGAAACTGGAGACACAGGTGATTCCCTCAAAGATCTGAAGGGCTATTATCAGAAGAAGAGGAAACATGCTGAGCATCCAAAAGTCAAAAAATGTGCACTGCTTCTCATAAGGTCCATAGTCCCTGAATCAGGAAACCTCCTACCTTGGAGATTTTCACCAGAGCCTTGGAAGGGAAGACTAAACTGAGACCTGTTCTTTGGGGGAGACCTAGGAATTTCAGAAAATATTAAATAATGATTTTCCCCCAGCCTTTTTCTCACCAGTTTATACAATTCTTGTCTATTTGCTTGCCAGTGTGAAGAGAAAGGGAATTGAATCCGTCAGAAAGCTTTTGCATTACGTTGAAGTACCATATTTAATTATATTGTAATTTTTTTTTTAATTTGAGTGGAATAAGTTGAACTTACATATAAGTTCATGGGGAACAGATCACAGGAGAAAGAATTCTGACAGTTTCTCTGTGCCTGTAGGTTTATATTTAATTATATTTAATATTCCATATATTATAAGTCTCCTATTATGCAAAAGTAGACATCCTATTTAGGTGTTAAACATGCTTTCAGCAGGCAGTGGTCTCTCTCTTTCCTGTCCCTACTTTTCTCAGGATTCCAGCTTTCAGGAATCAGTACAGTTCCCTGAATTTCCTATTTAGAGCATTCTGGGACTTTCTGGAGTAGCCCCAATCTCACACACACATATCACTTCAATAAAAGGAGATTTGTGATATGCAATTAAAAGGTTATTTTACTATTATGCTGTGAAGATCTTTATGTATAAATAAATTAACAAATCTAAAAATAATTAGACCATGATTCCTAACTTGTGTTTCAAAAAATGTGGTCTCAGATGCCGAGCAACCCACCTTCCCAGCACCACTTGCTGTGGATGCGGTGCAAGCAGAGATGTGACATGTCCATCCCTTCTTGGTCCAAAATAATTTCCATTATAAAAGAAAATCCCACTAGTTGTGCTTATGTGCATGGTACTTGTGCTTGGTACCATGACTTAAGATGCATAGAAGACACAGCCTTTGCTCTCAAGGATGTTAAAATTTGTGGAGAGATGGGGAATTCATGAGATAAGTGAGAGACATTTCAAAGAATAAACATACAGTGTCCCTGGAGTGTAGGCTGATATAATCTCTTTGCAGGACAATTTATCAATATCTATAAAAAATTTAAATATAAAATCTATAAAAATTTCAGTGAGTACTCAAGAAAGATATGAAAAAAATAAAACAATAATCTCCAAGTGTGGAAGGCATTTCTAAGTATGACATAAGCCTGTTAATATCAGAGACTGATAATTAGACGATACAAAAATTTCTGCATGACAAAAAATAGACAAATGGCCAATTGTAATTTGTAATTCACACAAAGAGCTAGTTTTATTAGTATATAAAAATCTACAGATCAGTAAGAAAGAGAACACTAAACCAATAGAAAGAATAAAGTATCTGAATAATCAGATCAAAGAAAATGAAGTATAAGTGATTTTTAAACATATTAAAAGATGCTTATTCATAAGAAGAGGTACTCACATTAATACCATAATAAAATACCACTTAATCTCTCAGTTTGGCAAAGATAAAAGTTTCTTTACACATTATGTCTTTTCTGGTAAGGTGGGAAGTTATGGGGAAACAGTCCATCCTATAAATTTCTGTTGGGAATGTAAATTGGTACAACCTCTGTAGAGGGCAATAGTTTTAGCATAGTTATCATGTTTTAAAATGCAGCTGTTCTTTGACCCAGTACATTTCTAGAAACGTATGTTCCTTTGGAAATGTTTGTCCTTTTGCCAACTGATCTGTGTGGAAGATTATTTATTGCAGCATTGTTTTTTGAACAAGCAAAAAACTGAAAATAACCTACAAATCCATCAGAAGGGGACTGGCTAAATTAAATCATGGCATATCCCTCTATAGTGTACTGCTCAGTTGTAAAAACGAATGAGAGCCTTTTTACATGCTGATATATAGCCATCTAGCCGAGATATATGGCTCGGTGAGAAAAATGGAGCTGTAGAACATTGTATTTCTCCGCATATATAAGAAGAGCTGGGAGAAGAAGTTGCTTCAGGAATGGGAACTGAATGGCTTTCAAGCAAGCGTATTCCAGAAGCTTACTTTTTCCTAAATATACTTTACATTTTTTATTGTTGTATCATGTGGATATACTCAATCCTCAGAATTAATATACTTTAGAAATACAATAAAATGCACATATGAATTTATGAAGCAATTCTACTACCAGAAATGACTCTAACAGCATAGTTTATAATAGCAAAATGCAGTTCATTGGTAGCAGCTGTAGAAAAGAATCCCATGTGTGGGGTGTGGAATGCTTTCCAAGACATAGTGTTCAATTTAAAAAAAAATAAAAAGCTAAAGCAAGTTACAGAAAAATATATACTATGTGCCCTTTATGGGAAGAAATATATATATATATATATATATATATATATATATATATATATACACACACACATATGTATATATATAAATATATATGTGTATATATGTATATTAATATATATGTGTGTGTGTATATATATATATATGTGTGTGTGTGTGTGTGTGTGTGTGTATCTGAGCTCTTTGTATAGTCATGGGACATCATGAGTGTGAAAAGACACACAAGGTGTTTACCAGTGACAGACTCTGGGCAGGAGGCCTAGTGGCACTAGCTTTGCAGTGGATCCCTTTATATACCCTATGAATTTTAAATTTCAATGTCCAGATAATAATTAGTCAAACAAAGATAAAGATAAGGACAAACATGTAGCTTTATTGGTTTGTGAACGACTGAGTTGACCTTCTGGATGAAGAGAACCACGCTGAGTTAAAAGCAGTGTTAACGCAAGAGCCACACTCATCATGTGCTGAGCTGAAGCCCGAGAGATCCATTCGGGTTCCCTACAATTCCAAAATGACCGCACAGACAGAAAAGGCAGTCTCAGAAGATGGATGACTTTACATTTTGGGCAATAGTAGCCTTAGTTTTTAAAAGATACTCAGCTATAACAATTTCCTTTTCATAGAAAATGTTGCACTTTTTAAATCATCCATGGAATTTGGCAGACAGAAAGAGGGAAATGCTGACTTTTCCATGTTGCCCATTATGCAAAACTCTGAAATATTCAGAACACAAGAGACACATGCCACGAGCACAGTGACCTTAAAAAATGTGCAGGCAGATGTATCAGAATCCGTTTCCCATTGCTGATGTCTTCGGCCAGCAGGCGAGCGTGCAGCTGGCCTCATGCCGCCTCCACAGCAGCTGTTTGGTCGAGGGTGTGCATTAGCTTTTGATTTAAAGAGAAGCGAGGGAGCATGATGGTGGAGAGTGGGACATGTTATTCAGGGTCAGGTGGCAAACAGAGGAGGGGCTGGGAAAACTTGGATGATGTCTGCAACCCCGGCTCTCACAGTGGGAGAAACAGAGATGGGATTGCCTCCGAGTGTGAAAGCAAAGTCCAACTAACCATTAGCCGTACATCTTGATTCATTTTATCATTTGGGTAAAATTTCTGTCAGTCAATAGTAGTTCTTCCTGCCTTTTGTGTAAGAGGACTGTCCAGTTCTGGAGTTCCAAAGCTGTATGACGTAGGAACATATGTGCTCTTCACTATTTCCTCATGTGACCTGCTATTTTCAGTCAGGAGTCTCTGTAGTTGTGTTTCTCTCATCCTTATTTGGAGGCACTCTCCATCTTTGCTCATCTGCTTACTTCCTATTCTAAGCCTGCGTCTAACCACGAACTCCTTGACTTCTGAGAGGACGTGTGTGGTTATCCTGTCTGGCTTCCATTCTCTACTCTTCTCAGTCCCCTGGGGAGCTACTCCCTCCTTGCTCAGTCTATGCTGTTCAGATGGTGAGGATGCTGGTGCCCCTGAATCCAGGACCAGAAGTTGGAATCAGCATGAGTGAGCACCTCAAGTCCCCTCCGCCACTGTGATTAGTTTTTGGGTACACACGTGACCCAATTAGTCAAAGCAGAACGAGTCCTGGATTGGAGTGAGAGCTTCTGGGACATGCTCTTTCCTACTGAATTTGAACTGGGGAGGATGTGAGCTGAAGCAGTCATGCATTGCTGCATGGGGCCCGAGAGTGAAGGGCGCACAGCAGACAGCAGAGCCCAGAAATGCAGAGACAGAGCCTAAGGACATGCTTGGTGTAACCTTTGAATGTGGCCTGGCCCAAAGCTGCAGCTACCCTGGACATTTTCGCTGTGAGTCCCCAAAACGGAACTCTCTTCTTTCCTTGATCTCCGTAGGCTGGGTTGGGTTTTCACTCATCTGTAAAAGAGAGAACTCTGACCTCCTATGAAGATACCAACAAAAACAAACCTGGACAGGTCTTTATTCTTTTCAAACATTTTCATCCACATTAGCTACTTTGTTCTTCCAACAACCCTGTGCAACAGTCAGGACAATTTATATTAATTTCCATTTATAGTTGGGAGAATTGAGACTCATGGAGGTTAAATGACTTACTTGGGTACTAGCTAGTAAGAAAGAACCTGTTCTGGAATTCAGGACTCTGGATTTCATGCTCTTTTCAGGGCCTCCTGTGGCCTGACTTTGGGTCCTTTGACTGACCTGCTGTCTGGTGCACTGCTGGCCTGTAAGCTTGGAAGACTGCTCACTCCTCCTCTGAAGACTGCCACAGGCTGCCCTGCAGACTCAGGCAGGAGAGTGCCTTGGGCCTGGTTAGCTGATTTAATGGGAAATTACGAGTCCCCATCCCCAAGGAGTACCAGAGTAGAGTTTGGTTCACTGGGTGAGGCGGGCACCAAAGGGTAAACTCAAGGAAAGGGAGGCTGAGGGGAAATGACCCTCCTAGGCCATAGAGTGGCTTTGGGGGAACAAATAGGTGGCAGCATTTCCATTTTGGCAATGCTGCATTTGCTGTCAGCATCTTAGCAGCTTGGACCCAGAGCCTGTGGGCTCCTGCCCCGAATCTTCCCTGCCCCGACTCTCCCCTCACATATCTCATTCAATATTAGCAATAACTCTGTGAAGCTGGTGTGATCACTCCCATGGCACAGAGAGAACGCTGATAGTCGAAGTTAGTAACGTACCCCTTGTCACACACTAGTAAGTGGTCAAGTGGTCACACTGAAGTTCAGTTCCTTCGGATGCTTAAGTCTCGTGCCCTCTTTCCTCATCTTTTGCCATGGCCACTTGTGCTCAAGAATGATATATTAATATGCTTGTTGGTTATAAAAGAATAGAATATAAAGTATTTCTATTTTTTCTTTTGTAAAGCAGAGGATGGAAGCCATTTTGTGCACTACAGAAAGAATAAAATTCCTGGATGAGGATTGAAGTGTTCTCTGTACATTTATCACTGTCTTTGAGGCATGGGGATTCAAGAGCCCAGACACTGGCCTAATTAAAATAGCTAGGTTAGAGAGTAAGAAAGAAGCAGCACCAGTTAGCATGTACTGTAATTAAGGCTTTTTTTTTTTTTTCTTTTAAAGGATCACCCCCACTGACTGCAAAAGTGATTGCCATTGGTTCATAATATTATGGGTTCCTGGAGAGTGGCAAGGTCACGGGTGAGCTCACACTCTCTCTCCCTTCCTGCACCTCACCTCTGCTGACCCCTCCACCAGCTCACGGTTTTTCTTCTTCAGGCTTTGGCAGGTACTTTGTCATACTAATCTTAATCAGATCACTGTGTAATTACAGAGGGACTGTCAGGGTATTTTTGGTTGTCATCTAACAAAATGCAGATTGTGTGGCATGTATACATAGAATTACTCTGTAATTCAAAATAAATTGACATTTAATTTCAATCTAAGTACACAGGAATTACAGACACGACAGATACAGTCTAATTAGGAAGCAAAGTATAAGAATCTGTTTATGGAAGGAAAATCCATATCATATCCCACGTTAACAGAATCAAAATAATTGCTCTGCGTTTTTGTAGAGCATATGTAATAACAACAGTAATAATTAAAGATGCACTTCTGGCCCATCTACCATGCACGTATTTTGTCTCGTTGAATATTAGCAATAACTCTGGGAAATTGGTATGTTCACCCTTATATTGCAGAGAGAGAGTACTGAGAGCTGGAGAAGTTAGCAACGTGCCCATGTCACACACCAGTAAGTGGTCAAGGTGAAATTGAAACACACTGCCTTTGGACATCAAGGCCCAGGCTCAGGAATACTTGTATTGCCATTGCTGTCACTTCTTGGGAGAGGGGTAGGGGGTATGGGATACAATGCCTGGCCTTGGCCTCCGTGGCCCAGAAAACCGAGCTTTTTTTCCTTCTTTCCTCTCCTTTCCTCTGTCTCCCTTCCTCTTTCCCTTTCTATTTCCTTTCACTAACTTAGATGCTGCCTGGGTACCCCCCTCTGTCAGGCATTGTTCTGGGCAGTGAGTGTTAAGCACCAAGGAAAGCTGACAGCATCATGCCTCCTGGGGTTTACCCTGCCACTTCTTGTCCCCTTCCATCTAGGATGCTTCGAACAGCCCACTTGGCAGCTGAATGTGTAATGGACCCACACTGCTTAGTGGCATGTGCGGGGAATCTCGCAGGCTGCAGCCACGTGTGAACGGACAGGAGCGGGGAGAAGGACAGGCACAGAGCCCATCTGTGGTGACTTTTCTCTGCAGAGTCGCACCCAGACTCAGGGTCTACAGAGCTTCCTCTTTTCTCCTGGTGGGTCCTCCCATGGAAGCAGGTTTTTTGTTCGTTTGATTTTGATATTTTTGCTCCTCTGATCTCTACTCTTATACAAAACAAATCACAATTAGGGTCCCTTCCTGCTTTTCCAAGAACCAGACCCATGTACCCACAGTGAGAACAGAATTTTCTTTCTAGCTAATTAACTAGTTTCCTTCAACTTAACTTCCTTCTATCCTCTCTACTCCTCCCTCATCGTTCATTTATTGCGGTCATCCCCTACATGGGTATAATACTTCACAATTTCCCTTTACAATAGCTCATTTGATCCTTACCCACGAATCTGTGAAAAAGTCGTTACTCTTTTTATTATATTCAGCATATAGGTGGGGAAACCAGTAACCAGACATTCATTACCTCCTGTGGCTTCTCAGTAGGAGCTTTGGTCTCAGACTCAGCTCTTCTGGGGTCGATGCCAACTTTTTTTCCTCAGGACACCAGTTTCTTGTGTTTCACTGAAGGCTCTTTGCCTGTTCTCCCCGTCACCCCAAATGCCATCATTTACGTGTCACCTACATAATTATTTCATTTTTTTCTTTAAATTGATTTTTAAAAACACTTGAATATACTTATTTTATAAGATGACTGTATAGCACTCCCTCAAATGGACATCACTTGATAGGAAGAGAAGGTAAACGTAAATTCAAATACCACAAAAATGAAACATCACCACTAGATTGCAGCTTGCTTGCTCAAGGTTCTTATTCTGATGCCAGCTCTTTGTTGACAACTGAACTTAGCAGGAGGGAGGAGGGTGTTAAATGTCTGCTAAACACCAAGCCTAGACTTCTTCCTTAATGTCACTGGAAGTACTGAAAGCAAATTGAAAATGAAAATGACAGCAGAGAACAATTTTCCCACAATGCCTTCAAAATTTCTGACGTGGTCTGTGTCCTGCTGAACTCACCTCAGATACAGTGGTCTGGCTTAGCCAGGGTCTTTCACACGGACGTGACTCTGCTTGTACTTGCAAGGAATGCCCAGCCATCTCCTGATTGCGAGGCTTAACAGGACACCCATGGGCACAGCTTTCTTCACCAGGTGCAAAACGGGCCCTGTGCCTGGGGCTGAGGCTTTCTGGGCATTTTCTTAGCCTGCTGGGGGTAGGTGTTTTAGAAATTGTATAGGTCTATGTGTCTTATAGAGAAATGTACCTTATAGAAGAAACATAGACATAGAAAAAGTGGGCTCCTCCAGTGTGTGAAACGTTGGTGAGGTTAGTTGACATCCCCACATTTCGATTTCAGCTTCCTGTCAGTCAGACTTCCAAGGTTCAGATTTTGGTTGCTTATGGAAAAATAAAAGATCCCATGCTGAGAAATGGAGCATGTTGAGTAGGACCTCAAGTGTTTCCTGAAAACACCTGATGAAATGTAAATGATGATGTGAATGAATTAAACCTAATGGATTAACCAATCATGAACATATCAATCATTAACAAATGGATTTGATTTTAAAAAAAATTAAACTGAACTGCTCCTGAGCGTAGATCTGAAATTCATATATGATGCTGCCTTAAATCTTTTCTAGAGCAAAACAGATACAAATAAACAAAGTTAATAATAAAATAATAACAATCTTTTTCCTAGTTGTAATTTCAGATTGGAAAGTGAGTAAAAGAAGTACCTAGAAAAAGATATTTCTGTTCCTTTGATGCACGCAATCAACACAACCAGAGAGTTGCACATATCTAATACACGGCCACATTTATAGTTTCTGGAGTCCTCACTCCATGTTCATTTTCTTTCTTAGCCTCATGAAAATGAAATTTAGGAGGCAGCAAGTCACTTTTAAAAGCACACTTAGAATTCATCTTCAATCTGCGGGAGGTAAAAATCAAAGAACACATAGCTTTACCTTTGCCTTTTTATCAATTTAAAAAGAGGATATACAAACAACAAATCTGCACGTGCTAAGGGGTTAGCTCATGAAAAAGAGATCAAAAGCAATAAGAGACTCCATATGGTACAGGGTTGCACTGGAGCAGGGACTCTTTTATAAAGAGACAGTTTGTCATGAGGCAAGCGAGGCTGGAGAGCAAGCAAAGGAGAGAGCATTTCCACAACGTTGTAGGACGCTATTCACCAGGTCATACACTCGCTGCATTCAGGATTAGGAGAGAAATGTAACCTCCGGGACTGTGCTGCAGCCCACCTTTGCGCAAGGCCTGGGTGTGGGGGGAGAGAGGGTGGTGGACCTCCTCTTTCTGATGCTGTTTGATGCTGAAGGGTCCGCTAGTCTGCACGTTGCCAATGGTGGGAACTCAAAAAGCTCACTCTGGTGGTTCAACTATAAGCAAACCTGTCAGGTGTATTTTGATTGTATCTTAATAACCCCCCTCTTAATAACTTTGCAGCTCCCCTTTTCTATCTCACTCTATTGCTTGGTTACCCCAAAGTGAAGATGCCCTACTGTGTCTGGAACTGAGCTCTGGAACTGAGATTCTTGCCTTCCTGGGTCCCAACCTTCATTAGAAAATACCCTGTATCTATGAGACAAAAATTCCGGGGGACAACCTCACACGCCTGCACAGGTAGGTAGGTAAGCAGTGGGTGTCGTGTGGGAAGGAGATGCAGGGGACCTATAGTGCACAGAGGAGCAAATGCTCTGTCTAGAGCAGTCCTGGTAGTTAATACTGATCAATTGGGATTGGCGGGGGAGATCAAGACTAAACAGTTCTGTGTACTCAGAGCAGGTGCTGTTTAAGGCTGGGTGAGGGAGAGCTGGGAGGTACTCTCCACACCACCATAAAAGTCCTTCGTTAAGAAATCTCTTTACTTACACAGGACACCATGTTGCCAATGGCCTCCAGACCCCACTGGAAAATTGCATCCAAATAGTAAGTGGGGTCAAAAAGGACTGATCTAGGAGTCAGAAAGTCTGAATTCTAGTTCCAGTTCCTCCATTTATTAATTCTGAAACCTCGGTCAAATTGCTTAACTTCTCTAGACCTTGTTTCCCTTCTGTTAAATGACTTTTCTAACGCCATCATTGCGGTAGGGTCAGAAAAGAAAAGTAATTTCACTTATCACAGGGTTGTGTGAGGCTCAAAATGAGTTGCTCTATTTTTCTGATGATTAGTGACATTGAACATCTTTTCATATGTCTGTTGGCCATCTGTATGTTCCCTCTGGAGAAATATCTTTTCAGGTCCTCTGCCTATTTTTTAATTGGGTTATTTGTTATGTGGTATATAGATGATGTATTACAGAATTGTATACTTGAAACCTATGTGATTTTACTAACCATCATCACCCCCATAAATTTTAATTAAAAAAAAATGAGTTGCTGTATGTAAACGTCTTTGGCAAACCCAACAGCATTTCCCATACAATTATTCTTCTCCGGCTATTTCCAGATGTAAGCAAAGCCATGGAATATTGGAGAAGCCTATTCTTGTAAATTCCTAGTATCCTCTTGAATCCAGTGGAAAAATATCAGGCCAATTGTAAACCTGTATATCTCATATAGCGAAGGTATTTTTAATGCCAACATAAAATTTTACTTACTCCAGAACTTGATGGAAATAAAAGGAAGCCTGCAAGGACATCAAACGTTTAACCTATCATGTTCTGCTCTTGGAAAATATTAAAAAAAACAAAAACCCAATGCATTGTGTTCTGTTGTCCTATGTCTATATAGAATTAAAGATCTCTTTTATCATCCAACGGAATTTCAAGTTCAGTAGGAATAAATAGCACCACTTTTGCAAATGTGCTAAATTCTTGTTTTAATAAACTGAATTTACGCTGCCTGGTTTCTTGCAAAATTAGGAATTATAAACATATGCTTTCCAGGAAAAGTAGTCGTTTGCCTTGCTTTCATCTGGGCTAAAATATGACCGTTCTCCCAGCAAAGAGAAAAACTAAAAAGACTGGCCTATATTTAGCACTGCTTGATGACCCTGGGGCCAGCTGCTGCAAAGAAAGAAAAAAGGATTTGGGTGTTGGATGCAGAAGTAGTCTCAAGACTGCACCTCCTAGGGAAGGACTGCAGGGGCAGCCCCACTTTTGGGCATCTGCGCACTGCATCTATTTTCCCTCCTTGAGTTTGCCTTTAGAATTTCTGAATATCTTCTGAAGGACCTTTCCTTTTCCTTTTTTTAAGCAGTTAACTCCGCTCAACACATTTTAACTTTTGATTTCAAATCAAGAGTTTCTCTTCTCATAGTTTTTGTTTATTCAGAAGAACCTTAACTTCTAATTATCTGTGAGTCTAGTAGTGATTGTTCTCCAGACCTTTATATGATCAGGGTGATCCTGAAAAGCCAAGTGTATCATTAAATTGTATCAATGGAGTCATGTTTTGTATGCACTAAGGGTGTTCTTTCAAAGCTTTCAAAGCATGGTGAATCCTTTATAAAGGAAATCCTCACTTCTCAGTAATAATTATTCTTAAAAAAAAAAAAAATTATTCTTTAGCTCCCCAAAGGTCAAACATTTCTTTTTTAGAATGATTAGTAAAGGACACTGCTGATTTATTTCTTTTTTAAAAAAATTATTTTATAAATGCCCATCCTCACCATCACCTCCCCTTTGGCAACCATCAGCTAAATCTATGAGTCTGTTTCTGTTTTGTTTTGCTTATTCATTTATTTTGGTTTTAGATCCCACATATAAGTGTGATCATATGGTCTTTGTCTTTCTCTGTCTTGTTTCACTCAGCATGATACCCTCTAGATCCATCCATGTTGTTCCAAATGGCAAGATTTCATTCTTTTTTATTGCTGAATAATATTGCATTATATATATTCATATATAAATATATAAACATATTTTATATATTTATATAAAATATATTAAAACACATTTTATATCTTTATATAAAATATATTAAACTAATTTTATACGTAATATATAAATATATTTTATATATATTTATATATATATATATATTTCACACCTTTATACATTCATCTATTGATGGACATTTAAGTTGCCTCCATATCTTGGATATTACTAAGAATGCTTGCAATGAACTTAGGGATGCATATTTTTTTTCAAATTAGTGTTTTTATTTTCTTTGGATAAATACCCAGAAGAAGAATTGCTGGATTGTATGGCAGCTCCATTTTAAATTTTTTGAGGAGCTTCTGTACCGTTTTCTTTAGTAGCTGCACTAATTTACAGTCCCACCAACAATTTACAGCAGTTCCCTTTTCTCCACATCTTCACCAGAAGTTGTTATTTGTTAATTTATTGATGATAGCCATTCTGATACGTGTGAGGTGATATCTGATTGTGGTTTTAATTTGTGTTTGCCTGATGATTAGTGATGTTGAGCATGTTTTTATATGTCCGTTGGCCATCTGTATGTCCTCTTTGGAGAGAGATCTATTCAGAAATACCTATTCTCTGATTTTTTTTTTTTTTTTTTTTTGGTTTTAAGTTGTATGGGTTGAGATATGTGTGTGTGTGTGTGTGTGTGTGTGTGTGTGTATAGGATATCAACTTTTATTGGATGTATCATTTACAAATATCTACTCCCATTCAGTAGGTTGCATTTTGTTGTTGTTGTTGATGTTTTCCTTTGCTGTGCAAAAACTTTTTAGTTTGATATCCCATTTATTTTTTCTATTGTTTTCCTTGCCTTAGGAGATATATCAAAAAAGATATTGCTAAGAGTGATGTCAAAGAGTTTAGTGCTTATGTTTTCTTCTAGGAGTTTTATGGTTTATGGTCTAACATTTAAGTCTGTAGTCCACTTTGAGTTTATTTTTGTATATGATGTAAGAAAGTGGTCCAATTTCAGTTTTTGCATATATCTGTCCAGTTTTGCTGACACCACTTATTGAAGAGACTGTCTTTACCTTGTACATCCTTGCCTCCTTTGTCATAGATTAATTGGCAGTATAAGCAAGGATTTACTTCTGGGCTCTCTATACTATTCCATTGAACTATATATCTGTTTTTATGCCAGTACCATACTGTTTTGATTATTGTAGCTTTGTAGTATAGTTTGATATCAGGGCGTGTGATATTTCTCCTTTTGTTCTGTCCTAGTATTTCTATGGCTATTTGGAGTCTTTTGTGGTTTTATATAAATTTTAGGATTGGTTGTTCTAATTCAGAGAAGAATGCCATTAGTATTTTACCGTGTTTCTCTGAAAATAAGACCTAACTGGAAAATAAGCCCTAGCAGATTTTTCAGGATGACATCGCCTGAACATAAGCCCTAATGCGTCTTTTGGAGCACAACTTAATATAAGACTCAGTTTTATTTTCGGGGAAACATGGTAGTAAAGATTGCACTGAATCTGTATATTACCCTGGGTAATAAGGACATCCTTCTAATCCATGAGCATGGTATATCCTTCCATGTATTTGTATCCTTCCATGTATTTGTATCTTCAATGTCTTAGTTTTCAGAATACAGGTCTTTCACTTCTTTGGTTAAAATTATTCCTAGATATTTTATACTTTTTGATGCAATTGTGAATGGGATTGTTTTCTTAATTTCTTTTTCTGATCATTTGTTATTGGTTTATAGAAATGCAACAGATTTCTGGATATTGATTCTGTATCCTGAAACTTTATTGAAGTCATTTATTAGTTTTAATAGTTTTTTTTTGGCAGAGTCTTCTGGGTTTTCTACATATAGTACCCTGATATCTGCAAATAATGAGAGTTTCACTTCTTCCTTTCCAATTTGGATGGCTTTTATTTCTTTGTCTTATCTGATTGCTGTGGCTAGGGCTTCTAATACTATATTTAACAGAAGTGATAATGGGTATCCTTGTCTTGTTCCTGATCTTAGAGGAAAGGCTTTTAGCTTTTCTCCATTGAGTGTGGTATTAGCTGAGTGTTTTTCATATATGGTCTTTATTATGTTTAGGTATCTTCCTTCTATACCCATTTTATTGAGTGTTTTAATCATAAATGGATGTTGCATCTTGTCAAATGCTTTTTCTGCATCTGTTGAGATGATCATATGGTTTTTATCCTTTATTTTGTTAATGTGATGTATCACATTGATTTATTTATGAATGTTGAACCATCCTTGCATCGCTGGAATGAATCCCACTTGGTGATGGTGTATCATCCTTTTAATGTATTATTAAATTCAGTGTGCTGATGTTTTGGTGAAAATTTTTGCATATATGTTCATCAAAGATATTCACCTGTAATTTTCTTTCTTTCTTTTTTTTTTTTTTTTTGTAATGTCTTTACCTGGGTTTGGTATCAGGGTAATGCTGGCTTTATAAAATAACTTTGGAAGCATTCCTTCCTCTTCAATTTTTTGAAATAGTTTAAGAAGGATAGGTATTAATTGTTCTTGAAAGTTTGGTAGAATTCACCTGCGAATGCATCTGGTCTTGGACTTTTATTTGTTGAGAATTTTTTCATTACTGCTTCAATTGCATTGCTAGTAATTGATCTGTTTAGATTTTGATTCCTTCTTGGTTCAGTCTTAGAAGGTTATATATTTCCAAAAATTTATAAATTTCTTTTAGAGTTTTGAATTTATGACATGTAATTGTTCACAGTATTTTTTAATAATTCTTTGTGTTTCTGTGGTACCAGCTATAACTTCTCTTTTATTTATGATTTTGTTAATTTGGGCTCTCTTCCTTTTTTTTCTTGATGAGCTTGGATGTAGGTTTGTCTATTTTATTTGTCAGTTAACTTGCTGCAGTTATCTTGCAGGCAGGCCAGAGCACCAAGATGGAGCCCCTGCTAACCCTATGGAGGTGAAGTGAGCCATAAACAATGGCACCCACCAGCTTCTCTGACCATTGGAAAATTCCCATAGTTCCTGGAGAGCTCCCATGGCTCTTCAGTCTTCTCTGTATAATTTCTCTCTTGTTTGTTGTACTGAAAGTGGTCCCATGTAGAAGAGACCTCTCTGTGGGCTGTATGTACTGAGTAGTTTGGGTAAGCCCCTTGGGCTCTCAGGTGCTTACTGGAGCAGCTCTCCACAGGGAGGCCAGGTGGCTGTGGTGATGACCTATTGTTCCTGCTTGCTCCATTTGTTTGGAGGCAAAAGGCTCCAGGCAATGAAGCTGTGAACTCCCTGTGGTGATCATGCAAGTAGGCCAAAGCACCCCAGTGGAGCTCCTACCCACCCTGTCAAATTAAACAATGGCATTCACTGACTCCTCTGGCCTGGAGAGTTGCCACAGTTCCTAGTGGGCTCCCTTGGCTTCCCAGCCTTCTTTGTTCTGTCTCTTTCTCTTGTTTGTTGTCAGAAGCTGTTCATGCAGTGCCCAAATGTTTTGCAGGAGTAATTGTTACGTATATACATGAATATTTGATTTTGCTCATGGTGAGTGCCTTCAGCACCCTCCAATGCTGCTGCCATCTTGGATCTGGGGGCTAGTAATAATTATTCTTGATTTTCATAATTATATCTAGGTTAAAGCTAGAAACATGTTTGAAAAAAGTTGTCAATAGGTAGAAAAGTGTTGGTCAACAAAGAAAAATTCTGTTTACAATGTGGAATCACATAGCTGTCATTGTTGGAAAGTGACAGTGACCTTTAATAAAATATATCAAGTAAGTCCCTAAGGTTGGCTTCTAACAAAGAGGAGTTCTGTCTAATAGGAGAGGGCAGAGGCAGTTTCACCGAGCAGAACACTGAGTACCTGAACGACCTGCTTTCTAAGAACCTCTACACCCAGTCAGAGAGTCCTAAGGAACCAGCAAATCTGTGTGTGTGCGTGTGTGTGTGCACATATGTATGTGTTTGTATAGGAGGGCCTGGGTGTGCATGCATGTGGGAGCATACACATGTGTGTATGTGCATGTGTATGCAGGTATGTGTACTTTGTGGACTTGCCTGTGTGATTGGGTCCATGTGTATGAGTGTGTGTGAGTGCATGTATGTGTGTGTACATTCATAGGTGTTTACATGTGTATGATGGTGGTGAGTGGATCGAGGGAGGGAGGAACACTCTTTTTTTTATGCTTTCCTTCAGTTCAGAGTAACCTCTACAGATGCCAAGTTAATGACGTCTGGTATGATGCTTTTTCTAAAGTATAACTCAGTTCTCACTCTCACAGAATTAGAGGGAAGAAAAGAAACAGAAGATTAGTAGGTTTGGTACAAGGTAAGTTGCTATTACTGTATTCTGTAGGAATGAAATTTTCTCATCAAAATGATTCTGAATTAGTATGATATGGTCCTAAGGAAAAAGGTTTGTGAAGAACCTTTTCAGTGGTGTAAAAAACCTCAGTGATTAGCTATTATTGATTAGGAAACCATGACCTGGAGGGTTGGAGACTATAGGTAACCCTGGGACAAGATAAGATGCTAAACAGTTGCACGTGAGAAGGTGGGCTGGTGCTGGGCTTCATTACACAGTATTTGGAGAGGTTACATGCCTCATGGTTTAAACCCTGGGTTTTATTATTGCAGTCTGAAATTTGAATCCTTAACTCGTTTATTGGTTGTGTGACTTTTGGGCAAGTTACTAAACTTCTCTGAATCCCTGCTTCTCCATCTGGGATGGAGATAATGTTACTTCTCTCTCAGGGATATAGGGAGACATTAAATGAGATTTGTCAGGATTCATGAAATGTCTTCTCCATTGACTTATGAATTCTGTTCTTTGGTGAGTAGTTTTACAAGAATAACTATCAAGAACTAGGTTTCCTCAGATTACCTAGTTATCACTCACTCATAGGTATGAGTAGAGTAAGGAAATTGAGGAAGTTTAGATTCTTGAGTTTGGACACCTCTAATCTAATCAGGATCAATAAAGTATCATTTAGTCCCTGGTGCTGGCTATGCCGTGTCCTGAGGGGTGTCCTGAGGAGTCTCAATCCCAGTGAATGCACATTCAGTGTCATGTAAAGGAGGGGAGGTCAGAGAGAAAGGGGCATTCTAGTTCCAGGATCAGGAGGCCCCACTGCCCTGCTCTTCTTTATTAGTCTCTCTACATTTCTGCCCTAGAACAGTGCCTTTGACAGAGGACAAGCAACTTTCATATAGTGTAGGGTTTAAGAACATTTTTTTGTTTTGTTTTGTTTTGGTTTATTTTTTGCCCTAGACTGCCTTGATTCAAAACATGGCTCTGAGAGTTACCAGCTAAGTGACCTTACCAAATTACTTCGTCTCTCTGGGCCTCCATTTCTTCATCTGTGAAAGTACAATGAAAACTGCCTTGTAGGGTTGTTGTGAGGATGAAATAAATTTACATGCGTAAACTGGCTGGCTCATCACAATGAATAAACATTGGCTTTGATTATTAGATGACGATGGTTATTATCACAGACAATTCCCTGATGCCGGGTTCTGGGCATATCCTCGGTCTGCTGAATGCATTTGAGAAGATACAGAGCTGTAACGCCTGGAATCCATTTTGGGATATTGAATCCTATGGTCCTAGAGCCAAAGTGCTCCCAGCTCTCCATGCTAACAGCCTTAGAAGTAATGCCCAGACCAAAGTGAACAGGAAAAAGTTACAGCAGATTCTTGTTTCTTTATGGCACTCTGGCAGCATCAGTTTATATTCTCCCATGCACTCAGTGGGGAAAAAACAAAGGGTTTTCTATTATTTTTTTCCTTCCAACCAGTCTTCATCTCCAAACTCACAATCAATCAACACATCAATCATGAATCTCACTGCCAATGAAATGAAGAACATATTTTCCTTTTATAATCAAGCTGTATGGTCTAGTGGTTAAAACTACATGTTTTGGAGTTAACTGCATCTGAGTTTGATTTGAGGCAAATTACTTGAATTCTCTGAGAGTCCATTTCCTCATCTTTAAAATGGGGTAATGATGGTGATTGCCTCACCATGCTGTTGTGAGGATTACATGAGAAAATGCACAAAAAGTGCTCAGAACAGGGCCTGGAATTTGGTAATCATTCAGTAAGTATTAATTTCTACAGTGTTTCAAAAATATTGGCAAGGGGGTCTTGGCAATAAAGAAATGTATCACTGGGAAGTTGTGAGAACCTGGCCAGCCCCCAGATTGGAAACCCTGTAGCCTCATGTCAAAAAAACAACAGCACACACACACACACACAAAGAAACCCAGGAGGTGTTTCAGCAGAGGTTGTCCTTCCCAGCATGTTTTCCTCTGAGTCAGGGTCTATAACGCCAGGAGCAGGACTGGCTACATAATTTGCAGGGCCCAGTGCAAAATGAAAATGAAGGGTTTCTTGTTCAAGAAGTATTCAGCATTTCATAATGGCAGCGGCAAAGCATGAAACCAAGTGTGGAGTCCTGCTGAGCCTAGGACCCTGTGCAACTGCTCAGGTTGCATGGCCTGAAGCTGGCCCTGGCAAGGAGTGAGGAGGTGGGCTGAGAAGGGCGGACTCGGCCCTAGAAAAGCAGTGCTGGTTTTGGAGCCCAAGAGCCCACTCACGGATACCCTCGTGGTATCCCACACCGGGACACCCATTCTATAAACCTGCTTCACACTGTGTGGAGGAGGGGCAGGCAAGTGGCCGCTCATCTGTTTAGTTTTATGGCTGCCAAAAGCAAGGCCAGCATTTTAAGGCCACGGTGCAAGATAAAATTTACAGGCTCTTTCCTGTGCAGTGTGCTTTACTGAGGGTTAATCTCGGTTTATTAGAGGAGTAGCAAGGACATGTGAAAGACGCCTTGGAAGGGCTCCATGTCATCGCAGTCTTGACTCCTAATAAAACGGGCTGTCCCCACCAGTCCCTGGCACACCTCCCCATGATACATCAGCCCAAGGAGGCAGCAGCAGGCTCCCTGCCAGTCCCTCAGCACTCACTTCATTTCTGTGGCTTAAACACCAGTACAGCCTCCCCCTAGAGCTTCCAGGCCTTGCATCAGATTCCTGGCCTGGAATTGAAGGGAGCAAGGGCTTTGTGGGAAAATGTGCTGGGAGAAGGGGGAGAGGCTGCAAGGAAGAGAGGATGAGAGAATGAGACTGGGCAAAGCAAGTTATTAATCAACACACAGCTAAGCAAATCTTGCCAAGAACACACACTCACTCCTAAGCTGCCAAAAGACCTGATGGAGGAGTTGCTGTCTGAACTCCAAGCGAGTGTTCTCTCATGCAGTTAGTTAGAGCAATTAAAAACAATATGCATGTTTCAGCAATCATGCATCACATGATCCAAAGTCCTTTCAAATACCAATGATTGATGATGCATTGGTTCATTTGTGTAACATGAAGGATGATGGCTTTTCGGTTCTCTAAAGCATGAGGTTCTCTCCTCCATCTTATCTCAAGAGCTGCACAAATAAAGAAATGTTCCTGGGCCTCCTCATGTCATTTTGACACCTGAAATGAACTGACACGCTCCAGCGCGATTCATCTCTTCTTCAAATCCTTTGTTGCAACCTCCAAGGGATTCAACTGTGCAGCTGAGTCAGTGAGTGGTGTGTGCTAATCCAGGTTTACAGGGATCTGAGACCTGGGTGTGTGATCCTGAGTTTATGTGCCTTGGAAATTTTTCTCCAGAGTACTGTGCAATCTGTGTGACACAGACTTGGGAAAAGGTTTGTGTGTCAATGACACTTGCTATGAAATAGGTCTCCGGGCCTCTGTGTGGGAAGGACAGCAGGAACTAGTGGATGGGCAACGGAGAGTGGTCACTGGAACTGTGCTTGCTGTTTTTTCCACCTTGTCATTTTGTCTCTGAAGAACATGCAGGGGTTTTTACAAATTTTCATTCCTGCCACTATGAGGAAGGTGAACATTTATGAGTCTTTTGGGTGTACAAGTTCTGGTTTGTTTCTCTGTTCATTTGTTAGAAATTCCTATCTTGAAAAATATTTTAAGAGAGTTTTGCTCCAAAGAGTCTTACTTCCTTAACACACACATTTGTGATTAACATAGATTCCGTAACCCCTTAAGCACTCTTCCGAATAAAGATGCTAAAGACCATAGCGATAGGATGAACGTAGGAAAGATTTTGCTTTAAAATAATTCTGTGTCTGAAAGCTATTTAATAAAACCCCGATGGGACAGTACTGGGAAAACAACTTCTATGGATTGATTTGAACATCCAACAATTAAATCCTGTAATTTATAGTTACACTAGAAATATTTTTTTTCTCCAAGCGGGAGACTAATGCCAAAACAACTAACCCCATAATCTGTTAAAATATAAATGGTGATAAAAATTTATCATAAGGAACACAGTGAGTAGCAAAGGTTGTTCAATCCGGCAGCGCTACCCAGAGTGATGGTAAAGTTGACCAAACCCAGGAAAGAAGATGGGTGCTTGGGGAGGAGCTGGGCTGGGCCGGGCCTCATGGACGCCCTGTACAGTCAGCTTTTTTGACCTTGAGGTTGGTTGGCCCCTGGAACCGATCATTTGCAGGGTGAGCAGGGCAGAGCCAGGCTGAAGGCTATTTTATTGATGGGTTTACTATACACTTATTTACTCTAGCATGTAATGATGAACGTTTTGATGATGTATGGTCTTTTGATACTATAAACATTGTTAAAATGAATTTACGCTATATGGATACCTTTGCACACTTTTTGAATTTATAAATCCTTTAAAGAGCCAAATTCTTGAGGAGTCAATGGGAATGCGCATTTAAAACTGCCAATTAGCCTTCCAAAGGGTTGTACCAATTTACACACTTGCCAGAATTTTACGAGCATACCTATTACTTCACACACCTGCCAACACAGCATGCTATTCAACTTTTTGATTGTGATTCATCTGGTAGGTGAAAATGACATCGCAGGTTAGTAATAATTTGCATTTATTTTCTTATGAGTAAGATGGAGTATCTTTTTTATCGGTGAAAAGGCCGTTTTGTAATTTGGTTGTTTTCGCAAACTCAGTTCATCCTCTTTGCCCTTTTTATTGTTTGGTTGCTGGTCTTTTTCTTACGAATTTTCAAGAGTTCTTTATATATGAAGAAAATCATCCTTTTGTCTATCGTATGTGTTGCAAATACTTTCCCCAATTTCTCACTCGTTTTGTTACCTTATTTTTTTTTTCTTTTTTATGTACTAGTTAGTTATTTTGCAGTGCAGAAATTTAAGAATTTTATGTGCCAACATTTTCAAGCATACTGAATGTGCTGATTTGTCAGAAGGCTATGAGAACACTGTGGGATAATATACAGGGAAATGCCAGGCATCCAATGCCTGCATACCCACCCTTGGTGTGTCTTTCTGCCCTTAGCGTGTTTTCCTCAAGATAGTACTTTCCAGAAACACCTGGACAGAGCTTCAGCGCATCTGCCATTTCATATACCATCCATGGCATTCAGCTGCCTTAGATTGGGTTTCCCGAGAAACAAACTCCAAGGAGACACTTTATGTGTAGGAAATTCACTGGGGATGCTCTCAGCATTCACGAGAAAGAGAGAAGCAGGGCAAAGGAAGAGCTGAACTCTGCTGCAGTTACAACCAAGGCCCCAGCCACAGGGAGCTCTGGAGCTGGGATGGTGTTTCAGAGATGTCCCAAATAAGGCAAGGAGGAAGGGGCTTGGACGCCACACAGACCTGTTATGGGGCGGTGGGAGGGGGGGTTGGGGGGACTTCTCCCAGGGAGGGGAGGGACCCTTGGGCACGGCAACTCCCTTCAGCTAAGAATTCATTCCCTAAGACGGACCAGGCTATGAGCCATCTGCCAGTAACACTCCCAGCAACTGGACAAGAAGCCCTTGGTCTGAAGGGAGGACCTGGTGACACGCCCAGTGCTCCCTCCACGAGCTCCTTAGCTGCCCAGCTTCAACGCAAATCTGGTCTGAGAGGCCCTCAGGCCTTAGTGCTTTGCCAACTTGTGCTCCCTTCAGTTCTGAGTGGTTAAAATACCTTTTTAATGACATGAAGGAAGGGCCAGTAACATGGTCACTGGCCCGAGTGACCGTTTTTTCCTCCCGTCTCCCCCTGGGTCTTTATGATTCTTTGACACCTTGCACAGAGATGTGAAAGTGCAATGAAAAGCTCCCATGCTTGCAAATAAAGTGAACCAGACACAGCAATTAAAGAGATGAATATGGCTGCAAATTTAGGGCTTTTAGGAGATTTGGGCTTGTGTGTTTCAGCAGTGAAAGGAGGAGAAACAGGATTGCATTCAATTAGCCCGAGGTCCCAGGAGGCCTCCGCCTTTCCATGCCTGTTACCCACTGAACGCCATCGCCCCGCTGAGCTGGAAGCTCCTTTCTGGACAGTTTGATAGGCATTGCGAATCCTCTCTGAGGACCCTTTTCAGAGCCTACAATAGCATGCTTAGCAAAACATCAGCACATGTTCGTAGTACGATTTCCTTCTTTAGGGCCGCTGGCTCTTCCTGGAATTGGGTTTTCCTGGTGCTTGCTTTGGCTCCAGGCCACCAGCTGCTCCTGTGCCTGGAACAGGATGTAGAACAAAGAGGGGGTTTGTAGCAGATGCGGCCAGTGCCCTCCCTGTCTCACCTCTGCAGGCACTCCTGTGGGTTCCCATGGCCTGGCTCCGTCCTCAGAGTTAATGACCCTGGACGCAGCTTCCATTTAGGAACTGGGGGTAAATACCCAGTTTCCTTGCCCCTGGAGTGGGGACAACTCTGAAAGTTGCTGTATGCAGTCCCCCAGGGGCCCCATTAGGATCGAGTCCCACTTGCTCACAGTGAAAAGCTGAGCTTCCTTCCTTTACCCACTTCACTCCCACTTCGCTATTTCCTGGGATCACTTCCCAACTCAACTACTAGTGTTCAAATCCTTATCTGCCAGAACCAGGCAAGCTTCAAGGTGTTAAAATTGCCAGGAGAGGGGTTCCATCTGCGGAAAATCATGTTCAAAAGTGTGTGTCCGTCTTCTCCTCCATCTTGTCCATCCAAAGGGAAAACAAATCACCAACCGAAAACAAGAAAACAAGAACAATGGCAGCAATGAAAAACCAGCGACACCTGTTATGTTGTCACAGAGGGCTTGTCCTAATTGTGTGGATTGGTCTTTGCAATGTATTAGTTTTGACATGGCTGGCTTCCAGAGCTTCTTTGCAGGCAGGATTCCAGCCATCCTGCCTACTGATTCTTAACTTGCAGCTCGCACGATCTTCCTGATTCTTAACGTTACATCAGCACATTGTCTGCCCAAACCCACTGGGATTGGAGGACAAGGGAGCCTTTGATGAGGGGGTCCAGAATTATTTCCAGCCATCGGAACTGGGTTCTGAGGAACTGCATCTAATTTTGAACGTGCAGTTATTTTCTCTATGTCCATATCAATACTCGGAGCTGATAAAGATTAAAATGGGGGAAACAGGGCTTGAAAGCTTTACAACTCCTACTGGAGTTGCAGTGTATTTTCCTATCTGTCCTTTTGATTGGAAATTTAACTCATCTCACATTTCGGGAAATTGGTAGCCTCATAAGATAGGGAATCTGACAGTTTATGGCTCAATCTGTGTCTTGCTGTCTTTAAAGGAAAGGTAGTAAAAATTGAAATTAAGGAAAACAGATAAATACCACAGTCCTCTGATGGTGCATTTTGTAATTATCACATCTGCTGCAAAGCGCCTGAAAAATGGCTCTGGAAGGCTGCCTGAGCTGTAGAATGGCTCATCCGGTGAAGAGGGGCTGGGCAGGAAAGGATGCAGGATAATGAGCTTTTTACACTAGAGTTTAACCTTGCATCCACGAGTATTACTGGTCCTTTCTCCTTTTTGTTTTTGCTGCAGTTGCTCTGCATGGGTCAAAGCACGTGAGATTCCCTTCCCTCCACGCCCTCATCCTGGATTGCTATGTCACAGCCCAGGAAGGAAACGGACAGGAACAACAGTTCGTAGCCTGTTGTGTGCACGCTGGTGAGAGAGAGGGTAGGGAGCAGACAGAAAAACAGAGCAGCAGTTCTGACTTTTTAAAGTTACCATTTGCTTTGGTCTTGGATCCTTGACAGGTCAAGAGGATGAATAAAAAATTCAAGGTTTAATTATAGTAGTAGACATTATAAAGATAATCATGAGAGAATATTAATTAATTATAAAATAATGGTTAAATTTATTATGTGCCGGGCACTGTGCTTAGCACTTTATGTGGAATATTTCTTCCCTACTAACAACTTTCAGAGATAGGTTTTATTATTATTATTATTATTATTCCCATTTTAAAGATGAGTAAATCAAGGTTTAGTGAGAGCACAGAACTTCCTAGTAAAATCCAGGTGATTGGCTTCACCTGCTGTGTTATGATTAAGTTAGAGCCCTGTCCTCTAGCACAGCTTTTCCTGACCAATGGAGAGAATGGTGACTGAGCCCCTTCCTTCCTCCTTCCTGGCTGCGCTTTCCTCCACCATTCAGACACTTAGCGTTCTCTCCTTCACTCCCATCTATCCAACTTGTTGACAAGTCCTGTCTGTTCATTAAGATATACGTAGCTCACGACGTTTGACAAGCAGCTTTTCTCAGGGGTCTGTGTTTTCACCTGGACTACATACTTAAACCAAGGAGCTCCAAGGACCAACCCAAGGTAGTAGGGGAGCACTGTGCGTTGCGGGGGAGGGGGACTGTTGGAAGACTGCAGCTTTGTATTGGTTTGGGTTCCTCCATAAGTGAACTCAGAGTCAGCAAGGAAGGAGGTGAAGGAGGCTCTTACAATGGACTGGGGGACTAAAGCAGGGATGGGGAGGCAGGCACTGAAGCTGACTTTAGCAAGCTGCTACCTGCGTGGGCTACTGGGGCCTCCTCCCCACTGTGGAAACCTGGTGGACCTTTGTTCTAAGGGAAGTGCATACGCCTCAGAATTGTCCTGTTAGAAGGACAAGGAAACTGACGTGTGTTTATACACTACTCCCTCTGTCACTGGTTGAGGGTGGCTGGCTTGGGGAGTGTTAATTCTCTGCGTTTTCTGGTCTTCCAAGTAGGCAGGAGAGCAGGTTTCCATGGTTAGAGAAAACCTTGCAGGCAGAGAAATGCAGGTGCTGGCACTTGGAAATGAGGCTGGAAGTTTCTGGCATGTGGGCTGGCACTTGGGTACAGCCTGACCTACAACAAGCGTTCTTGGATTCCTTGAAACCATAGTCCCTAAAGAGGAGAATTTCATCCTGAATGACATCCCACTTAGGCTCATGTTCACCAGCATGTTTTCCCTTTCGAGGTGCAGATAGTTAAAAGAACAAAGTGATACTGGATCTAAGTTGGGCGCTGTTCAGAGTGAGTGAGTGAGTGAGTGAATGTGTATGTGTGTCGGGGTGGTGACGGTGCTTATATAACTGTCTATTTAAACACTGGAGGAAATAATGAACAATTATATCAGTTTTGTGTGGGTTAGGTATTTTCTATAGCTTCCCCTTTCTTCTTAAGAAGCTTTGATTTAAAGGCTAAGATCCTATTACTGCTTCTGAGTCTTTATATAATACATTTGAAATTGTCTACTGCTCTGCATGACAGTAACCAGTTCTAGGTCTTCTACTTTTTAAAGCTCATATTTATTCAAGTGCCAGTGGTACAGGGTCTTTGTGTGTTACCCTAGATGATGACTTTAAATGACAGTTACAGCCCTTTCCCCTACTCATTCTAATGATTCCTTTGTGAGATAAATGGGTAGCAAGCATTCTGTACACAGAGAACTTTGCAGCCTCCATATGCAATCCAAATGATTTTTTAAAGAAATAAAACAACTAATTCATTCACTAAACAGTTGTTTCTGGAAAGAATAATTATTTGGCTGAATTTAAAGGTTCCCTCACCTGCAAATTAATGTATGTGGGGTGTGTATGTGTGTATGTGTGTGCCGGTGTGTATGGATATCAGCCATTATTATCAATTAATAAAAAACAGGCATCGGAACAGTTTCTAAATAGTATGTTTTTACTGGATGTCTGTGGGGCATGGGGAGGATTGGTTTCTCAAAAACCCACCTTCTTTAGTGTGAATTTCCCTAATGTGTGTGTACTTGTAGCCTGGTTTTCCCTCCCCCACCACCTAAGAGCCAATGTTGTCACATGAGCCAAGCTGGGCCAATCAGAAGCTTCAGCTGATTTCAGCCTCGAGCCCACAATGCAAAGAGAAAGCCTGGTGCACATGTCCCATGGGAGTTTGGGGGACAAGTGTGATGGGGTGTAAACAGTGGCAACAGTCACAGCAGTAGCATTCAGTTACAATGGAGTTCTGGCAGATTTTGTGTTTCCTGTTTCTTGGCCCTCGGGAGTTACCTCTATTTATTCATTTAAAAAGTATCTATTGAGAGCCTGCTCTGAGCCAGCCACTGTTTTAGATGCTAGAGCTACAGTAGTGTATAAAACAGAGAGAGTCCCTGGGATAGTTTGTAAACATATCTGCGAATTCCTCTCCCTGCATCTAGCACGTTGCAAATTCATGTTATAGGTCCTTCCCACAGAATCTATTTTTCTTTCCCTTGGATCTGGGTTGGCTAGTGGGACTGTCACAAATGTGACTCACTCGGAGGCATGAATAGCAGTTGCACATTGGAACCCTGACCACCATATGATCAAGCCCAAGCTAGCCAGCTAGAGGTCACATGGGGAAAAAAAACAAGACAGCCCGACCAAGAGGCAGTCCTGATTCTGCTCACCCAGTTAATGAATGCAGATGTTTTGGGTAAGCTGCAGCCAAGATCAACCGAGCCTGCCCCAGACTGGAGGACCTCCCAGCTGAGCCCAGCCCAAATAGCCAAACTGTAGAGTTACAAGCTAAGGAAATGGCTGCTGTCCTTAGCCACTCAGTGTTGAAGAGGTTTACTACTCAGCACGAGTCAACTGACATGGTCTCTGTCCTTGTGCTGTTTACATTCTACTGGGGAGAGATAATCTATAAGAATATACACCATAATCTCAACTTGTGAAAACTGCTATAAAATTTTAAAAAAGAGAAAGGGGATAGAGCTCACAGGGAAGAGTATTCTGAGAAACATACTTGAAGCGACAGAGTGAACTTTGTGCAAACCTGGAGAACAGCTGTTTCAGAGACAGGGCAATAAGGGCAGGCAGTCTGAGGCAGGAGTATGTGTGGTACGTTCGAGGAGAGCGAGAAGCCAGTTGTGAATCTAGAGAAAGAAGGTAAGAAATGATGTAGGGGAGACAGCTAGGAGACAGCAATCACTGCGGAAGACGGAGCGATGAATCCATATTTTCAGAGTAAAAGGATCTGCCAAGACATTGGGTGTCTGAGCCCCACCTATGCTTGGCCAGCTCAAAGGGAACTGACCAGGGAGGCAAAATGGGCAATCGGATGAATGTGGAAGTGGCATTTGAAAGGGAGAAGGAGGTAGTGAAGCAATTATAAAAAGAAGAATGTAAAAAATACACTGGGGTGCCAAAAAAAGGTATACACATGACTTGTATTTATCTTTTGTTGTTGGTATATATCGAGTATTACAATTTTAATACAATTTTCCCTTTCCTTAAAATGCGTATACATTTTTTTGGCACCCTCTGTATAATGGACAAATAAGTTTATTTCTATACCATTAACTCTTCATTCCCCATATACAAATCATTAACTTGGTGAATTGTTTTTTCCCCACAAAACTTTAAAACCCCAGACTCGCTGTCCCTTCCTGACGCGCTTTTACATTTTTCCCCCATGTCCTCTTATGCAGTGATAGGTGTCTACCAAGGGACTCTGTTTTTCATTTTAGCCCAGGCATAAACTAATTAGGAAGATACATCTGTTACACGAGAGAATCAATTCTTTTACTCATTCTAAATCAAACAGAAAGTTTTTTTTTTTTTTAAATTATCCAAGTGATTGCATTCTCCCACTTTGAGAGATTGTACTGATTCTCCTGCATTGTTTTCAAGTTACAAGTTATAAACAGAAACAATTCGTACAGTATACACACCAAGTAGTATAGTATACACAGTAGTGAGTTCACACGTGTCAGAAGTTCAGTTTTGTATGGTTAGCCTCATTTGTCCAAGAATACTTCAAGCATGAATCCCGATATCATGTAGTTTTGTGACCTAGTAATGTACTAATCTGTCTGTACCTGGTTTTCTAAAGTGGTTGATCCACTTTGACCATTCCCTGGTGATGTACGATATTTGGCACCACGTTGCATTTGAGGGCCATGGGATATATACAGAGTGGTTTCTGAGACAGCATGCCAAGGGTCAGAGCTGGTGGCCTGTGTCCAAGCACAGTACAAGGCAAGCGACCTAGAGTGGTTATCTGAAATTAAATGTGAGAGCCACAAGACTGGGTTCCATAGAAAAACAAAAAAAGGGGGACGAAACAGTGGGTTGAAGGGCAGCCTGAGGAGAATGGGGGTCAGTAAATAGGTCCTTGGTAGATAAGATGTAATGAAGGAGCTGGAGGGACAAGAGGGGACCAGGGAGGCTTTTCCAGGGGAAAAAATGTGAATGCGAGTATAGATGAGCTGGGTCTCTCCTACTGCCTGAGGATTATTCAGGAGAAGCTACTGTAGGAGGGGGCAGAGAATTTCCAGCCTCACTGTCCTCAATGGAGAACACATTTGGGACAGTTCTGTCACACAAGATGGCTGTGGACACACTGTGATCGTGCCCCAGATGCTGTAGGTCAGTGGCCAGGTACATCGTTTCAGCTCAAAAGCCTCTACAGATTGTCCCATAGAACTTTCTGCGATGGTGGAGATGGTCTGTACCTCTGTGGTCTGTCAGGGTAGCCACCTGTGGGTGTTGAGCACTTGAAATGTGGCTAACACCACTGAGGAGCTGAATTACAAATTTTATTTAATTTTAATTAATTAAAATGAAAGTTTGAATAGCCCCCCCATGTAGCTAGTGGCTACCAACCCTACTAGACAGCACTATTCTAGAACATTTGCTTTCAGAGCCTCTGCCCCTGATCTGGTGATGGGAATACACATTATGGGAAGTCAGGGGTGCCCTGAAAGCAGAGATTTCATCTGTTTTATTCTAAGATCTAGAACAAAGCCTGGCACGGGGTAAATGCTCAATACACACTTGCGGAATAAATTAATAAGAAGAGAAGGACAACCAATCACGCTTAATGCTCTTAGATCAATATTTATTTCCAAAGTTTTTCTAAATTGCTACCATCTTGGTTCCCGTTATGGGGATGGCTCCCTGATCTAGGATGATCTGCATTGCAATTTCTCTTTGAAAACCCCTCGCTAAGGACAGGACCAAGACAGAGAGTCGCCATCCTATCTTCAGGTGATTCTCCCACTTCAGGCTTAGCTGTTACATACTTTAAAATGGTGTATTATTCTTTGCAAAGTTTATAGAAAATAATATGATTGAAAAACTAAGCTAATACATTGCAAATTCTCTCCCCCTTCAGAGGATCATGGTATAGTTTTTTACCATGTGAAATTAGCCACAATAACGACCATTGATTAAGTACCTACTATGTGCCAGGTATAAAACGAGGTACTTCACAAATAGTATTTCTAATTCTTACAACAATACTGCAAATAGAAATTTCTGACTCCGTGTTGCAAATAAGGCAGCTAAGACTCAGCGATACTTAATTTACTTGTCCAAGGTCACACAACTTCAAGTAGTTGCACTGTATGTCCCCCAAAACCCATGCATTTTCACAGTACCAAATTGACTCAAAACGCTGTCGTTGCAGCCTTTGAGGTGCCCAAGAGAATAGGGATGTAGAAAAGAAATAAAGTTTACTGCAAATTGCTTGTTTTGTGAATATGTAACTCTGAAGAAGGCAACCCATTATCTTAACAGGTTTCTTCTTCTCCTAGCCCAAATTTAATTATGCACACCGTACAGAAATGACAGCTACCTGAAGCGTGGACCTGCCCAGTGGAAGAAAATAGTATTTATCCTACATGATGAATTGCCCCACATAAGTAATAAATCTGAGAGAGCTGTGTGATGGATAACTACTGAGAAGAAAGATATGAGTTTCCATTGGGAAGCTGGAAGAGGGGGTGGATAATTATTGTGGTAAAGTTTATTTATATTGCCACTTTGGGCTTTTATGTAAATCCTAAAAGCCACATCTCTGGAGCTGGAAACCTGGAAGGAAAACAAAAGAAAATGTTGTCCAATTTCTAGCTAAGTGGTTACTAACGTGATGGCCACCCGAGTCATTCTCTTTTCAGAAACACTGAACATAATGTTTTGCAATCAGACGTGGAGGATGAGCCTAGAATCAAGACACTGTCTTGTCCCCTCCTTTCTGCTCACTTGCAGCGCCTGCTGGGAAGTGGTGGTGAGTTTGTTTGAGGGGAGCTGAGCAAGAACAGGGCTTTGCCTCATTTCCCTTAAGACTTAGTCCACAGAGACCAAGACGCTATGCAGAGTCAGACTCCAATGGCCCTTGTTGGAGAAGAATTAAAGATGGTTAAGAAAGAGGAGACCTTCAGGTCACAGGTCCAGTTTTTTCTTTCGTATGAATTAGAAAGCATGTCAGAGGGGTGGAATGAGTTGTCAGAGGACACCAGGGCAGTCTCCAGAATCCAAGTGCAACCCTTTTTGAACAATATCACTCTTAATAACCAATCTGCCCATGGCTCTGCTCCCATTGCCTCATTCCCTTCACCCCGGCCATAATTTTTGTCATGCTCTTTATTTTTCTCAACACTTTCCTGGAGGCATAATTATCCATGGATTTAAGTCCTAAAGAAATGCTTCTGTGCCATTTGTCATCATCACTATCTTCCTAATCACTGACAGCCCCCAGCACCTAGCTGATCTGTCATTTAGAGGCTACAACTGTGTGATGTGCCTGCTGAGATGTGTTGATTGTAACATTTTATTTGGAGGAAGCTTCTGCCATAGAACTCTAGGAGGCTTCGGGAAGAGGGATAGGAACCCCAGTCACAGTGGTCATTGTATTTAACGTTGAGCACTTAACATGTACCACATCTGATGTTAAACATTTTAAGTGCGTTGTCTCCTTTAATTCCCAAATTATACCTATGAAATGGCTATTGGTACTATCTGCCTTTTCTGAATAAGGAAACTGCAACTGAGTCAGTTTCAGTTGGAAGCTGGTGCTAGAGTGAGGAGTGCAAGTCCGTGTTTCTGCCTGGGCCTGCTGGAGTCACAAGCTGGAACTCTCCTCCCTCCCAGGGCCCCTCTGACTCATTGTCCCCTGACCCCACGTGTTGCAGGAATGCAGGAAGTCTCCACGGGCCAATGATCAGCGCGTCTGTAACTGTGCCTTAGAATCTACCATGAGTTTCTCACCTCAAGTTAAGCTTTGCTGTGTCTATACACCCTCATTAAAATGCCAAGATATGTTCCCACGTCAGAAATAAGTAGGGTCTTGGAAGTTCATTGCTATTTGGCATTTGAAGTACACTTTCCCGTCAGAGTCATGGTATAAACACTGGTCAGATTCCCATACTGGCTTACCAATCCTTCATCTTTTAGCCCTAATGTAACTCCTTTAGTACTAGTACCATTGTGATGCTATTTCATCTCCATTTACCCACTGTCTAAACATTGTGTCAGTGGAAAATTGGGTGAGTTTGAATATAGGAGGCCAGACACACATCCTTATCCTTTCAACAGTGGGGCTGGGGACTGACGACCCGGTCTTCCCTGAGAGTGACAATAGGTACCCCTGGCCCTGGCCCAGATAATGGGAATTCATGGCACAGAGCCCTGGCTGCACTGGGGTTTCCAGCCTTGGTGGAGGCACTGAGGAGAACCAGCTGCAGGCTGCTGTGCATGGAAACATGTAGGGAGGCAGGGTCTTGGGAAAAACAACCGAAAGCCAAGTTCGGAGTCCCAACTATATGATCTGGCAAAATTTAATAAAAATTAAGCAACATGTCTTTTTGACCCAATAGTCTCTGCAGGATTCTAGCCTCAGAAATAAAAGAATAAAATAAGAACACACACACACACACACACACACACACACACACACACACACACAAAGACACTGTTTCTTGGTAGTACAATCTAAAAACCAACGTAAATATATATCAACAGGCAATTAAATTATGGTACATGTTTGATATGAAATATTATGCACCAATTTATATTCCAGTTAGATTTTGGGCTATGCTTATGAGGTATTGTTAAAAGGGGGGGAAAAACACCTGTAGGATGATATGTATCTTCAATGTCAAATTTTGTAAAATGACATCAACAATAACCAAAAGCAAACAGAAAGACTCTGCTCTCTCTGCATATACAATGTAGAATTCGTGTGAGAGTGGAGAATCAGGTGGGGTGACTCAAACCAAGGGTCAACATCAGTGGCCTCAAGGAAGAAGTGACAGAGGGGATTATAGATTTTTATTTTCTTTGTGTCTCTTTGGCTTATTTCACGTTTTGGAAGTACATGTTGCTTTTTTAAAAACAGATTTTTATTAAAAATATATTTAGCATACAATATTATATCAGTTTCAGATATACACAATAGTTACTCAACCTTTATATACCTAAGGAAGTGATCACCATAAGTCCAGCGTCCATCTGACACTATACCATGTTATCCTACTATTATTGACTATGTTCCCTATGCTGTACATCCTCATGATTGATTTGTTTTATACGGAGAAATTTGGACCACTTATTGCCCTTCACCGTTCCCCCCTTTTTAATTGTTCAGTTACAGTTCAGTATTATTCAATATTATTTTATATTAATTTCAGGTGTATAGGATATGGTTAGACATTTATATAATTTAAGAAGTGATCCCCCTGACTAGTCTAGCACCCCACCTGGCACTATAGATAGTTATTACCATATTATTGACTATATTCCCTATGCTTTACTTTACATCCCCATGACTATTTTGTAGCTACCAATTTGTATTTCTTAATCCCTTCCCCTTTTTCACCCATCCTCAAACCCCCTCTCATCTGGCAACCAACAAAATGTTCTCTATATCTATGAATCTGTTTCTATTTTGTTAATTTATTTTGTTCTTTAGATTCCACATTTAAGTGAAATCACATTGCATCTGTCTTTCTCTGTCTGACATAGTCCACTCAGCACAATACCCTCCAGGTCCATCCATGCCTCGCAGATGGCAAGAACCCATTCCTTTCCCTGGCTGAACAATTTTCCATTATATGTATGTACCACCTCCTCTTTATCCATTGTCCTATCGATGAACATCATGGCCGCCTCCACAGCTCAGCCATTGTAAACAATGCTGCAATGAACATATGGATGTACATGTCCCCTTGATGTAGCGTTTTGGGTTTCTTTGGATAAATACCAGAAAGTGGGATTACTGGTCCTTCTTGGTCTCTTGTTATAGCCTTTGTTTTAAAGTCTGTTTTGTCTGGTATAAGTATTACTATCCAGCTTGTTTGTTTGTTTCAATTTTCATGAAATAACTTTTTCCACCCCTTTACTTTTAATCTGTGTGTGTCTTTTGATCTGAAGTGAGGCTCTTATAGGCAGAATATGTAAAGGTTTTGTTTTCTTATCCATTCAGCCTCCCCCTATGTTTTTGGTTGGAGCATTTAATCCAGTTACATTGAAAGCAATTATTGATAGATATGTAGCTATTGCTATTTTATTATTCATATTTTTTATCTGTGACTGGCCAGGAAGTACCTGGTAGGAGCTACAAAGTGATCCACAATTGGCTGCTGCCTGTGCTGTGTTGGAGGCATGTGGGAGAGGCCACGCTGCAAACCAAGGGTGGCTGCCACCAATACTGGGTCTGGGATAGCTCCACAAAAAGCCAGGACACTTTGAGGCCTGCTACCACCTGCCGGCTCCCAGAAGGTTCAGCGCTGATAATGCCTCCGGCAGTACGCAAGTTAGCTGAGTCAGCAGGATTGAGCAGTTGAGCTCACCAGGCCAGTCAGATTCAGATTTGGCCTGTGGAGGCAGGCACAATACAGGAAATGAGGTGCCTGCCTGCTGGCTGCATGGGAGGAGGGTCTTACCCAGGGAAAATGGGGACTGTCCTTCTAGTCCTCACCCCAAAGTTACACAACTCAGTTTCTCACCATGTCTCCAACGTCCCCAGAGTCACTGTCCCTCCCCCAGAGCCCTGGGTGAGTGCTGGCGTGGGCCTGTTGTGTCCCGCACAACAAGAGCTGTGGGGAGCGAGAAGGGCATCGCAGGGTTAAAAAATACAGTAGCCACAAATAGAGTGCAAGCCGGGCCGAGGGACTCCAGCCTCAAGGGCTGAGCCCCAAATCGGGCCAACACAAAGCTTTTATTAGTTAGGTGAGGAAGTAAAAGAAGTAAAGCTTGTCAGTCTCAAGATCTGTGAATCCCATACATTATAATGGAAACTGATTTAAGCCAATCACCCTTGCCTGCAGGCAGCTGAACCTTAAGTCTCAGGATAAGTACTTCCCCAAGGTATAAAACCTTTATGCATATGAATAGATGGAAAGCACATCACTGAGTCACTTCCCCTGCAGGTTGTGGGAAGGAATGCAGCCACAGAGGCAGAGACTCTCCTTAGCTGGGGGACGATGGGGGGTTGTGCCCACCTCTATCGACCCCGCGAGTTCCCCAGATGGTCCCCACATGGCTGTGTCTGGCTTGGGTTGTCCCCCCTCCCCCATGGGGAATATTACCTGTCAGTGACTAACCAGCCATCTTTTGGGGCCAAACAGGAAGACATAAGGTGTAAGCACAAATGGGAAGCAAAGTCCCTGAAAGGATCCATCTCACAGACTCTCCTTTCTTTAGGGGCAGGTACGAGGAGACAGACGACAGACGGGGAGGCTGCTGCTTGGCAACATGGGCCCTTTAAGAGGATGTCTGTGTTTCCCGCAGCTTTCCATCCTTCCCAGATGTCTGAATCCTCACTGTTTTTCACAGCCAGAAGTTGAGAGGGCTTCTCTTTCCCACACCGGTACTCCAGGCTGGGGAGCCTGCGGTGGGGGGCTGGGGTCCCTCTTTTGTGGGGACACTCTGTGACTGATATATCTCTCAGGATTTTCAACTGCCACACATGGGTGTGGGACCAGCCTGTTTCACATGAAAGCCCCTCCTACCAGTCTCCATGTGGCTTCTTCTTTATATCCTCAGTTATAAAACTTCTGTTCAGCTAGACTTCATTTGGTTCTCCAGGTCAATTGTTCTATGATTTGATTGTAATTTTGATATGTTCACGGCATGAGGCAAGCACAATGTTTATCTACTTTGCCATCTTGGATCTCCTATTCCAAACTCTACATGTTGCTTGTATAAGTATAAAGATGGAGATAATAGTAGTTCTTAGAAAAGGTGGAGCTCCAAAGATACCTCTAAAAGCAGAGGAAGTAGGACTGAAATGGAGGGAGTTAAGACATTTTGGAGGAACAGCAACTTTTCTACCGTACATATTCCTATAGACAGAAAACCAATCTTATTTTGTACCCAGAGCTTCTAGCACCATATCTAGACCAAATATTGCCAGCGTGTTCTGATTTGGAGAGCAAAGATAAGTTAAGCTCCAATTCCTGCCCCTTCTCTCATCCCAACACACATACACTGGATGATATGACAGACAGGAGTCTGAGAGCTGTTGAGGATATTATTTTCATATATAAGGCATTGATAAGATGGAATGAGATCTTTAACTACAGACGACTCCTTGCAAGAGGCCATCCAGTAAGCCATTTGCACCTTAAATGAAACCTAGCTTATCAGGACATTCTCTTATATTCCTCGTCCATAATTTGGCAGAGTGACCCAAGAGACAGGCCAAAGAGAGACGGAATAATACTTCTGTTAGATGATGTATATCTTCTTGAACAAACATTTCCCAGCTCTGTTAGAGTATCTAAGATTCATCTGTTATTTTTGATATTTTGATAACATAATGTCATCATCATCATCACCATCATCACCGTCATCACTGATGTGCATTGAGTGCTTATGTTCCAGGCACTCTCTAAAAGCTTTATATCCATTATCTCATTTTATCTGCATGGCAACCCTATGGAGTAGGCTCTATTATTGTCCTTATTTTACAGATCGGGAAATGGAGCCAGAATTCAAACACATGATATCTGACTCCACAACCTACACTCTTAATAAACTTGGGAGGTTAGTTGTTACCACAGATTTGGCAGGGCTCAAACCAACCATCTGACATCAAATAGTGATGAATATAAAGTAACATAGTTGGGTTCGCCCCAAATCAATTCATTTGTCTATGAGGAGGTATGCCCAGATTGGAAACAGCCCCTCTTAAAAGCTGCTGAGGATTTTAGTTGATCATGAGCTTAACCTGAGCCAGCAGTGTGACACAGATATTAAAACAACAGTCTCACGCTACTTTAATAGAAGTCCAGGTTATAGTGTGGACTATAAAAAAGTTAACTCCGTTGTTCAAAACCCATCAGGAATAGTTTTTCCTTTGGACAATGCATTTTAATAATAAGCATGTACAAACAAGAGTGTGTCAAGAGAAGCGTGACAAGAAATTTCCAAGCCACTCTTAGTTTGTACATACTCTAGGCCAGGTACTCTGCTAAGCAGATCACATGTATTGTGTAATTTATTTCTCACAACGGCTCTGGGTGGGGGTGGGATGGGGTGGGGAGGGGGTGAGGGAGTTGGGGGGGGTGCTATCTTTCATAGAAGAGAAAAAGAGGCTTAGCATGCTCCAGAATCTTGCCCTGGGTCACACAACTGATAAACAGAGAGCTGGGATTGCATACCAGGCTTGTACAACACCCAAACCTAGGCCACTGCCTCCCACCAGGACCCAGGAGACTATGGCCTGCAAGCAGCAGTAAAGGAAGTTCAGGATGAGCCCAAGGAAAATGAGACTTGGGGGAAAAACCCAATAATTGTCTTCTGGCATCTGGATAGATGTCTTACAAAGACATGTTTTGTTTGGTCCACATCTTTGTTGCTATTGTTGTTTGTTTTCTTTTTAAGGAGAATTTCATATGATGATCCTTATTTCCTACTTTTCTTAAAAAATTACAAGTAACACTTGACTTGGATGTTTGGCTTCTGTAGCTGCAGAGCCTTTCCCCAATTAAAAGGCATAGAACTGCCAGGTCGTTACAGTGCCCACAATGCTTTATTGAATCCCACACCTATGTACTTGATTCCTTTAAGTTATCCAGCTGGCTTCAGGGTAGAAGGAAGGAACAGTTGTGTTCTGTCCTGTTCTGAAAAGCTGTAAGTAGAGGGGAGGCCATTCCCTCAGCAAAAGCCCCTTCCATCAAGTAGAGCTAGTTGCACATTTCAACCAAGAACCTCATGAGGCAGTGAGGTTCTCATCTGCAAGAGCAATCAAATGAAGTTTGAATCTTTCTGAGCTTCTCTGTAAGGTTAAGGTACTGAAGTGGATGGATGACCTCTATAACTCCACCATCCTGGCCCTTCATGTCTGTTTTTAGGTTTTAAGTCCCAGTTAGAACATTTTCTTGCAGGGCTATTTTCTTTTAGGAAAATAATACCTATTAAATGGAAAAGAAAATTGGTGCTTTTTTGCATGTTCCCCACCAAGCAGGTATTATCTTAATGATAAAAATATAAGCTAGAAAAAGCAGATGACTGTAGCCAGGTAGTCAGGATTTTCTTTACCTTCAAGGAGCTGGCAGTTTTGAAGTATTTAAAGAGAATGCTTACTAGGTAGGTTCATCAGATAGGAAAGACTAATTGTGGGGACAATTCATGGATTTCCTTGTTTATAAAGTTTCAATGAATAAATGATATTATGGTGGTTTGAAAATAGTTTCATGTAATATCTTTTAATTTATGTAACTAAGTTTAAAATTTATAGTTTTCTGTAGTTATAGTTACATGTGTGGACAT
Source organism: Rhinolophus hipposideros (assembly GCF_964194185.1). NCBI lineage: Eukaryota > Metazoa > Chordata > Mammalia > Chiroptera > Rhinolophidae > Rhinolophus > Rhinolophus hipposideros. Next base: position 21,031,935 of record NC_138053.1, on the reverse strand, counting down.
ATATGACAGTGTGGGTAATATGTCTATAATAAATATAATATTTTAGTTTTTATTGTCCTTTTCAAAGCCCCATCACACCACTGGATTCAATTTGCATAACAATTTTGTGTGATATTTGCTCAGTTAATAATATACATGACATTACAGTGTTCTGTCTCATGATAGAGTGATTTGTGTTCACATGATGTCCCCCTAACAAGGATGGCAGTTTTTTCATACAAAAAAGATGTCTGCTTTACTTTTCTCCCCTACAGCCCTTAGTGGAGTATTTTAAGCCTGCTATATTTTGTTGAATTGAATATGTAAGATGACCATTAAAACCTGAAGTATTCACAACCTTTACAACTAGCATGTATAGAATACCCTCTAAATTGTGCCACAATCCTTAAGTTGGTGTAGAAATGGAATGTAAATAAGGAAAGCAGGGGCATATATAGGAAAAGTGCAAGCACAGTGATCAATGACAGGTCACCTTTGGCCTCAGCATTGGGGAGAGCAAGTGTGATGATGGATCTAGCTGAGCTTCATATGGTCACTTGGTACTCAGCATGCTTTTCCATATTATTTGGTGCACATTTCAGGATTACCGGTAGGGTCCTATAGGTGAATTAAGCTCTGCCAGTTAGATTCACTTGTGTGAGATTTGGAAGGCAGGATTGGGGCATCTTTCTCTTCCTGTTTCACTTGGCAAATACTGTTGCAGGTGGTGGAACAACAGCTTTAGCAGGGTACTTGCTGTCCGACCTTTGCATTGCTGATGTAACATTGCATTCTTGAAGAGCTAGGAGTCGAGATTTTAATGTGAAGTAAATTGGTTATTAAAATATACCTTTGATTTTAGAATACTTTTAGATTTACAGAAAAGTTATAAAGATGGTACAGAGAGATCCTATATATCCCACACCCAATGTCCTCTATTATTAATACCTTACACTGGTAGGGTACATTTGTTAAAATTATTGAACTAATATTGGTACATTATTATTAACAAGCCAATAACTAATATTGGTACTTTATTATTAACAGTAAAGGAAACCTTTATTCAGGTTTCGTTGATTTTCACATTCTATCCTTATTTTGACCAAGGTTCCCATTTAGGATACCACTTTACATTTAGTGATCCTGTCTCCTCTTGGCTATGTTTCTCAAACTTTCTTTGTTTTTGAGACCTTGACAGTTTTAAGGGTACTGGTCAGGTATTGTGTAGCAAGCCTGCCAATGGGATGTATGTAATGTTTTTCTCAGAATTAGACTGGGGTTATGGATTTCGGGATAGGAAGACGACACAGGTAAAGCACTGTTCTCATCGCACATCTCCATGACTTGTCACGGATGGTATTAACCTGAGTCATCTGGTGTTTGTCAGGTGTCTCCACTGTGAAGTTACTCTTTCCCCTTTCCATACTGTACTCTTTGGAAGGAAGTCATTCTGCACTGCCCACATTTGAAGAGAGGGGAAGTTATATTTCTTCACCTTCTTGAGGGTGGAGAATCTACATAATTTATGTGAAAGTCAGGACTTTGGGAGATTTTTCTTTTTGCCCCATTTATTTATTCAATAATTTATTTAAACCATTATGGCTCATAGATGTTTATTTTATATTTTGAGTTTTAATTCAATACTGTGTTATTTATTTTGTTACTCAAATTATTCTAAATGGTCATTGAGAGCTCTTTCCGTTGGCTCTGTGTCCCTTTGTATAACATTCTGGTTTGTTTTGTTTTGTTTTAGTGCTTTCTTATTTTCTGGCATTATAAGATACTCCAGGCTTATCATGTATAGTCCCTGCCTCAGGCCTAGAATCAGCCATTGATCAATTGATTTTTAAATCTTGCTTCTAAAAGAAATTTAGTGTGTGTGTGTGTGTGTGTGTGTGTGTGTGTGTGTGTGTGTGTTAGAAATAATGGGCAGAATGGACAGAACATGTCTGTGGTCAAATCAAAGCTGAATCCACTCTGCTGGCAGAGACCCTTTCCAGACTCTTGTGTGTCCATCTTTACCTTCCTTGCTCTCTCTCTTCACCTCTAAAGCCAATCTGTTCTCATTCTCTTCATTTACATTAAAGTAGAGATGACTGTCCAGGGTTCTTTTCTTTAAAAGCAGTCATATATTAAGATAAAGTAATCACTTAGAAGGTATGGTAATAGGTTCAAGAGAAATCTAGTGATCATGCACCCCCTCTCCTCCTTGAAAATAGAAGATACAGATAAAATAAGATTCTACTAGTAATAAAACCAGAATGCAATAAGTGCCCAAGCAGGCAATGTACATCTGTGAAGGGGAGACGGCACCAGATAAGAGCAAGCAGTGGAGACTGGCGACCAGAGGGGCACTGATGGCCTCTGTGAGGAATGAGAGAGCGCTGGCATCATCTATGCAGGCTGGCCACCCGTCAGACATATGTGATTGTTGCCCTACAGGAAAGAGGGCTCAGTGTAGCAGCTCTTCTTATTTTGAACAGAAATTCAGACATTCAAAAAAAAAAAACCTAAAACATTTTGAGATTCAAAAATCTTTGGACCACCAGTTTGAGATCTTGGCAGGAGAGGATATTGCTGACATACTTGCAGTAGAGTTTCAGGCATCAGGCAGTTTATGGAGCTCTTTCCTAGATCCAAAGTCCCAGTGGCAGCTGCCACTCACCTAATGGAAGGCTGAGTCTGGCCCCTTCTCATAATACTTTGTCACTACCACCACTGAGTAAGCGGGAACTATAGAACTTCAACAACTTGGCAGCAGATGTGCTGCCTTGCTCTGTTTCCTGCATTTTTTTCTTTTTGTTTTTTCAATTTGCTGAAAACATTCTCAAGCATCACAGCCTGGCTGAGGGGTGATGGGACTCAGGGTTGCAGTAAAACAACCATCATTACTTACATAGACGGGCGCTTAGAGAATAGTCGACTTTGTACATTCTGTGAGTAGAGCCTTGCGGCACAGAACCAAATTCTCTGCTGCCCATCCAGTGCCTGGGGGCCAGCACCCCCAAAACTTGTCTTCTGGGGCCCTCAGCCATCATCCCTCCTAAAGCTGAGTTAGGCCTGTAAAGTTTTCTCTTAGCACAAAGAAAGCCGTGTTGAGAGGCTCAGCTGCTGGGTGATCGTTCATCCCTCTTAAACCCAGTCTCCCAAAGTCTAATTAGCAGGCAGGCTGGGGTGGGGGGGATCCCCTAGAAACCCCAGGGTTTCTAGGGTTAATAGGCTCAAGTGATGCAGCAAAAATACCATGACAGAACCTTATGCTTCCAATCCTCTCCGTGTCATTTAGCTAAAGAAACCGTAAACAAAAAGGAAGAAGAAGAAAACAGTTGGTGGTATAATCCTGCTCTGTTCTTCAGAAGAAAGCCCAGGGAGAGGGAGTCCTTATTTTCACATCTTAGAGGGCTCCATTGATGGAAACTTCTAGGGAAACTTCGGTGTGTGTGTAGCCATAACTCCAACTTTATTGTGAGATGTTAGAGCCGGGATTTAGCCGTGGCCCCTCCCTCTCCAAGGCGGCCCTTTGTGACCTCCAGAGCACTTCAAACAACTTCATTTCAGGGATTTCATAGCTTTTTATAAACCCAGCCATTAGGAGCACATTCTACTTCCCCTGCTTTAAGAGAAGAGAAACCAAGGCACTGAATAAACACAGTCTGTCTGATATGGTTGGGGACGAAGAGCACAGAAGCAGAACCTGACTTTTGAATCATATCCACTGACAAACAATACACACTGTTTCTGGACAGATTTCAAATTTTGCTCTCAAGGGAGGAGCTATGGTTGCAACTTTGTTTGTTCAAAGATATAGAGTCAGGCGCATTAAATGTGTCTTCAGTCATCTGGGATTTGCGGAAGATGACAGCCAGTAGGAAAAGCCGAGGTGTCAATGGCTAAGACAGATGAACAGGTTCCTCACTTTCGTTTTGAACGCTCTTTCTTTCTACCTTTGGGGGATTATATTCCCCCTCCAGAGAAAGCAAATTGGCTACAGTTTAGAACCCAGAAGCTGGCTGGAGACTCATCTGAGGAGTCTGTCCCACTGTCACTTAGCTTCAGCCTTGTTTAAAACAGGATCGTTTGAAGCTGGTGTTCATTCAGAAGCTAACCAGACCTGGAATGGTGAAGAAAACTGGAGCAATGGGGGCTGAGCCGGGGGTGAGATTCTTATAACGTCAAATATCCCTTTTAAGAAAGTTTCAAATACTGAAAAGTCCAGTTTCGGAGTTGTGGAATTACAGATCCGTGGTAAACATCACGGCTGAGTCACGATGTGGGTTGTTGGTATCTCGCTTTTCCCAGGAAACATCTAGGTCTTCTTTCACGTAAAAAGAAAAGAAAGAAAATCAGAAGTAATACTAACTCACCATAAAATCATTTCGATCCAAATCCCAGAACTCTCGTGGCTGAATACCAACAAGTGCTTTATTTAGGTTAATAAAAGTGAACATTTATTGAATGTTTACTATGTGCCAGGTACTGCATTGAATTAACACTTCACATCAACAATTGAATTGAATTTTTACAATCCTATGAAAACAGTATTATTGTGCCTCTTTTACAGATGGATAAACAAAAGCATGAAGATCAGTCATGTGCCTATTATGGTGCAGCATATGAGTGCCACAGCTGGGACTGCCACCCAGGGTCTGGACCAGAGGCTCAGACACTGACCACTTAGTGCCTTATGGCCCACTAATTCGAGTCTGGACTTTTCCGTGTGTTTTCATTAGTTTATACCACATCTTTTGTCTGGGATCCCCCTCGACTTCTATGTAGAATTTTAGGTTTCCTATTTGGGAGGACTTAAAAGGTCAGGCAACTTGAATCTGAACACGTCCTCTTTCCTGTGATAACACCCAAGTGACCACATACCAGGACCACAAACTTGACTCTGCACTTGCTGTGCTTTCTACAGATTTTTGTTTCAATGCGGTCCAACACCAGTTAACTGAGTTAATTAAGTTTAACACAAACCAGACAAGCCAAAGCCCAGAGTAAGTTAATGAAGGGTCTACTCTATCAATCTATGTGATTAGTGGAAAAGTACTTAGGTCACTGTTCTCTCAAATGAGGAGTGAGACTGGGCGTTAAAACAAAGGCCACGTCCCATAAAATCCCAAAGTGTAACTTTTTCCATTAGTATCCTCACTGATTTAGAGTGGCTGTTATCCTAGCCTCACTTCTTTCCACTTCCCAACCCTCAGTAGTTTGTTTTCCCTTTAAAGATTTTCTTTTTACAGTCTCCCTTTGTAAATGCACATGTTGTCTCCACATTGGCTTTCGGAAACAAATAGGAGAATAATCCTTTCTTCGAACTTTCTTTGTTGCTTTTTTAAAATAAGACTTTGGAATTCTACCACTCTAATCTTATGTTTCTGGTATGGTAATTAGTTTATTACCATCTACTAATTAATTGTGTATAGTAATTAATTGTGGCCAGGTGCCTAGATTGACTAAGACGAATGCTAAGAAAAACACTCACCTGATAGGTAAGATTTCAAGCAAGCCCATCAATAAAGGAATGACAAAACAAACTTTAGTATATTTATACTATAAATGTGACAGCATAGTTAAAAATGAGATACAAAGTAAATTCTAATGTGGAAGAGCAAAAACACACAGTGTAAAATGTATAAAAGTATTTTTCATTTCATTTATGTAAAAAGCAATCACCAGGCAATACTCTGTCTTTTCCCATCAGTACACATACATGGCATTACGTACCATGGCAGGAAGAGAGAACAGAGGGTACCTGGAATGAGCAATGTTAAAGGGCATCTGAGCATTAACTATATTGTTTTAATGTGAAAAGAAAAATGTATTCATAGATTTCTTGTGTAATTAAAAATCAATTTAAAAAATGAAAAATATTATCAGCTTTAGGAAAAGTCACAGTAGCTCCTAAATAAGATACTTCTACTTACTTCTTGTTGCATATAATCGCTTACTGCCTTTTATTCACAACTAGAGTTAGAATTAAAATGTGACTTCCCTTGGCCTAGGTCACAAGGAGAGCTCGCCTCCCAGTGGAGCATAAGTAAGTGAGAGTTTCTAGGTCAGGTTGTATTTGGGAGATGGCAGGATGGCAGGCTCAGAGCTGAGGAAGGCTCAGTTGTGCTGGGGGAGTGATACTCTCAGCCAGCTTTACAATTTCATCTGAGGGGTATCCTGGCAGAGAGTTCAGTCACTAAGGAGAGTTTTCCCAGTTTTAAAATTTTTATTGTTTTTTGTTGGAGTCAATACCCAGAGTTCTGTCCAAGCAACTTACCTTTCTGGTAAATTTTTAGAGTCCAGATACTTCTTGAGCAGTCAAAGCAAAATAAAACATTAAGCTAAGAAATTATGCCACTGCAGTTGTGACAGTATGTCTCATGATTATTTTTTGTTTTAAAAACTTTCATTTATTTTAAGTGTGTTTTTCCAGAACCCATCAGCTCTAAGTCATGTAGTTGTTTCAATCTAGTTGTAGAGGGCGCAGCTCACACTGGCCCATGCAGGGATCAAATCCTGTTAATGACATTGCTCTCTAACCAACTGAGCTAACTGGCCACCCCAGTATATTTCATTATTAATGATACAACAATTTGTGAATTCTGATGACCAAGAGCACAAGTCATCTTAGTTGAAATGCAATCCAGAAAATCAAAACTTGTATGCAAATAGAATGGGTATTACAGAATGGGTGTTCTGCCAGGAGAGCACGCTTTTTGGGACTTGGAAATGACATGCCATAAATTAGTGGCCCCACATACTCTGTGTGCTTAAGTACATGTGGACTGACCCATTGTGGTCATGCTGAGTTAAGGGAAATGGAGGGGTTGGGGAATGGGTAAAAACCTGGGCTGGGTAGTCTAAGGAAAAGCAAGGCTAGGGATAAGGCAGGAAAGTAAGCCGACATGATGCAAGGATGAAGGGTGAGTGGCAGAGCCAGTGAAGGGAGCCCTGGAAGCTGCAGGGGTTCTGGAATGAAAAGCCATGGTGAAGAGGGTAGAGCAATACCCATCCCCCCAGTGTGTCCTATAGACTTGTTAGACAGGTTATTGAGATGGGGGCCTCGCTGTATCCCTCAGGTTATTTTCAGTTTAACTTCAACCCTCTCCTTTACCACACTGACCACCATACCCCATAGCTACATACAGAAACAAATACTCTGTGTGGACATTAGGTACTTTCTGTGCCAGCTGAGTTGTGAGACTAGTGCCCTAGCTCCACAGTCAACCAGATCACTATCTACAGCACTTCCTGTGTAGACATACAGAGTTGTCTCAAACAGACACATGTGCTGACTTTTGTGGGTCCTAGAGGCTTTGTCTTGGTGGACTCCTTCTCCTAGGACAATGTTAAAAATTAAATTTTATGACTGTGTTGTTATAAAAACAAGTAAGTAATATTGCCTATGGGAAAAAAAAACATTTTTTTGACCTTAAAGTTCTTTTTCTTTCTACTGATTTTTAAAGGAAGTAGAACATTTTTGTGGATTCCCCTCTCCCAAAGTATTGTGGGCCCTAGGTACTATCCTAATACAGAAGTTAGCCCTGCCCCCAAACGAGTGACATTTTGTTTTCTCCTATAAATAAATTCAACCCTGATTCACAAGCTTTGTAGGAACTCATAATCTGTCTCTTCTGTGATTTTCAGTTCCCTGCTGTTCTTTTATGCAGGCCCTTTGCTCAAAGAAACAAACAAACAAAAATAACAACAACAACAACATCAACAAAATCAAGGCATAAGCAAATTTTAAAATCAGTGTTTAGTGAATCAAAAAGAGCTTATTAGGATAGAAAATCGACTACCTTTTAATGAGTAATTACAACTATGCCATTCTCATTTAATTCCTGTAAGTCCCTGTGAGGTAGCTACTGTGACCCTTTTAAAGGATGCCCTTTATTTAGCAAAGGGCCTAGATGTATGTGTTAAGTAACATGCTTGAGATCACACAACTGGACAGGGTTGGGGCTGGGATCGAAGCTCTGTCTGTCTTGTCCTTCTGCTGCACTTGCTGCTCCCTCTGCCTGGAATGCTCTTCCTCTGGACTCTGACTTTGGCTGGCTCCTTATTTCTTACAAGACTCAGTTCATGAGGAACCTGCTCAGAGGACAAACCAGTAGGCCATTCTTGATCATATCACTCAATGGTTGGTAGTGCCCACCATTGTATCTATGATTACCTGGCATTCTTTCTCATTCTCTTTCTCAATTTATATATGTATTCATATTGTGTGTTAGTCTGTCTGTTTCTCCCTGCCTTTAAGCCCCATCCAAGTATAAGAACTACATGACAGCCAGGGTCTTTTCTCACTTGTTTACTGTCTACGTGGCACATAGCATGTGGTCAAGAGTTGCTGATTGAATGACTCAGAATCCAAAGCCTGTATGCACATAACCAGCACTTTACACTGCCCCTGTGGAAGTCTTTCTTTTTCCTTTACTTAAATATATAATTCAGCAAGTTTTAGTTGAGCTAAATGTTATCTCAAGGACTGAGAAACACAGGCTCAAATTTCACAAGCTATGTGAATTTTGAGAAATTGTTTGAGCTTCTTATGGCTTGATTTCTTTTTTTAAAAGATTTTTATTAAAATGTAGTTAATGTACAATATTATATTAGTTTCAGGTATGCATACATTTATATACCTCAGTTATTCAACATTTGTGTACCTAAAGAAGTGATCACCATGATAAATTTAGTAACCATCTGACCAGGCTATCACAATATTATTCATTATATTCCCCATGCTGTACATTGCATCCCATGGCTTACTTGTTTTATACCTGGAAATTTGGATTTCTTATTCCCCTTCACCTTTTACCTCCCTTTTCAAAATGTTCAATTACGGTTGATATTCAATATTATTTTATATTAATTTCAGGTGTACAGCATAGTGGTTAGACATTTATATAATTTAAGAAGTGATCCCCCGACTAGTCTAGTACCCATCTAGCACTATACATAGCTATTACCATGTTCATGACTATGTTCCCTATGCTTTATTTTACATCCCTGTGACGGTTTTGTGACTACAAATTTGAATTCTTAATGTATGCCTTGATTTCTTAAAGACAAAGGAACAACAACAACAACAAAAAAAAACAACAAGGATGACAGAACAGTATCTTCCACTCTAAATATAAAGAATAATGGAAAAACAAAATGCATCTTTATGGTATACAAATGATAATATTAATGAAGTTTAAGGTAGCACAATGAGTATTGTTTTTATGGAATACTATCAAGACATTGCTCACCACTAGTGTTATTAAGTACAAAAAATGTTACAATAAGCAGTGAGGTCTGAAATGGTCTATTACAAGGTGCTTTCTGGAGAGAGCTGTGAAAAGCTGGCAAGAAACAATGACTCAGCCAGTATTACTCATTTCTGATGCAAAGAACTGTGAGCTCTGGGCATTGATTTCACATCCAATGTTGATGTCATTTGATGCTACAGGAGGACTCCTGAGAGTCCTGTCCATTTGGGAGACAAGACTCTCCAAAGAATTGAATGAAATTAACACTTTAGGAGATTTGAGGGGCTTCTCTAGATTTGCTACATAATTTAAACAAGTTTGATAGGCAGACACCAGAACTTCTACTCCAGAGATGCCTTCTGTGTTCAAAGGGTAGGATAAGAATCCAAGCCTAGGTGGGCACTTCTGGCAAAAGCCTTTGGGGTCCAGGTGGGAATTCTGCACAGCTGGACAGCATCCTGGTGTCCTGGCAACTATCCTCTCAAGGTAGACACTGTCTCTAGGGCTGCAGACTGTGCTGACACTGACGGCCTAATGGATGCTGAATTTCTACTTGCGTAGTCATTGTTCTCTCAAGGTCCAACTCATTACTGTGCAGAGCACTTTGGAACAAATAGGGTCTAATTCTGTTCCAGGAAAACAGTGACTGATAAATATTTTAGGCTGTAATTTTATCTTGGTTCATGGGGATTTGCACGTATAATTCTTTTGACTCACATAAGGAGTATATTCAGAGCAGGTACTTTCCAGTTAAACACGTGTATCTATGTTTATTTGACTGTCCAAAAATATCCTTTTGTAATCGCTACCTTTAAAGAAGTCAGCCAACTTGAACCAGACAACATGCTGGCCGATGCTTTTAATAGTCTAAAGAATATAAGTGAGGATTCGTAATGGCTCCTCTTCAATGTTACCCTGTTTCCCTGAAAATAAGACCTAGCCGGACCATCAGCTCTAATGTGTCTTTTGGAACAAAAATTAATGTAAGACCTTGTATATTATATTATATGACCCGGTATTTATATTATATTATATTATATTATATTATATTATATTATATTATATTATATTATATTATATTACATTACATTATATTATATTAATTTGATATTTATTAATTATATTAATTATGTTACGTTATGTTATATTATATTATATTATATTATATTATATTATATTATTATTATATTATAAAGACCTGGTATTATATTACAGTAAAATAAGAACAGGTCTTATATTCATTTTTGCTCCAAAAGACACATTAGAGCTGATGGTCCGACTAGGTCTTGTTTTTGGGGAAACACAGTAGATTGGAAATCCTGCCCTGGCAGTGGTATGCCTGTGCTCTGCTTGCCTTGTTTACAGTGTAGCACACATTTCTTATTCTATAAGAGAAGGTTTGAAAAATTGTCTCCATCAGCATGAATCCCAGTTCTCATTACTGTATTATCCACAAACCTCAGCTTTTTAAATCTGAATGGTTAGGGCATCGACACACTTGGGAACCATCGGTATATATTTTGC